>NW_028270145.1:82988781-83296996 GCF_037043375.1 Chiloscyllium plagiosum | reverse complement strand
GGAAAATTCCGGGAATGTTCAGCAGGTCTGGCAGTATACCTGTGGAGAGGTAAATGCACGTTAATGCTACAGATTTGCAATGTTTCACCAAACCGCAGTCTTATTTGTTTGTGGTTTCGTCAGTTAGAGCAAGGACTTTTCAAGACTAATCCATGTCAACAAGTAGTTTGATTAAAAATGAAATGTTTTATTCAAAAGTGAGCAAAATTTAATTGAAGGAAGCTGGAAATGTTTTGAGGAAAACAGGCATTTTTGCCAACCATCCAGCATGTGAGCCATTTTGCATTCTTAGTTAGTTAGCTCAGCCTGAGAGTTGGCTCATTTACCTTAGTATACAGTGGAACTACAGAGGCATGATGACCTGTAAAATTGGTTCACATATTTCTTCCTTTGTTAACATTACAGTGCCAGCAGTGAATATGGAAGTGTAATGTTTTGGAAGTGTAAAGTTTTGGTAGTGTATAAAGTTGGATCACTTTGTACACCTAGCTGATTATCGACAGCCCAAATGCTGACGTACTTGCTAATTCCATTTCCAGTACCTGAAGTATTGTGCTTGCGTTAAAAGGAAAGGGTGGAGATTTTGATTAGGACATTTGTCTTCAGACAGCTATTATTGTAAGGGTTCGTTTATATTGATTTTTCAGCTCAGAATGAGCTTTACTAACCAAGTCCAGGAGGAATAAAAGGAAATCTAAGTTAATGACTAAATAAATAAATTTGGAAACCTAACGTCCTTCTATGCATTATGCTGCTTACTGCACTACTTAAAAACAGATTAGATACAAAATAATGATCCATTATATGGAATGAGCTTCAATTGTATTGATTACTTTAACAATGTCTGACAAATGGCAGCCACATATTTAAAGGTGGAAATTTATTGTACTAATGGTCTGACATAAGGTTTTAAATGGGAACTGCCTTGGTTGATCACACATTATCAAAATTCTTTGCTAAACAGTTTTTAATAACTGAAAAATATTGAATTATTTTTCCATTTCTAAGATTTACTAGATTTGAGGAGGGGAATTGCATTGAAGAAATAAGTAGGAAATTATGCAGACTCACCTCAAATAGAGAGATATTAGTGCTGAACCCAGTTTGTAGTTACATTCCTCGGTCAAGAGAAATCGTGGGAATAAGCTACGTGCTGCCTTCTGATTGTCAATGGTAAAAAGTTGAATTTTATGAGCTTCTAATATGGTTAAAATGTTGCGTGGTTCTAAACTGAGTAACCACGGTGGCACAGTGGTTAGCACTGCTGCCTCACAGCGCCTGAGACCCGGGTTCAATTCCCGCCTCAGGCGATTGACTGTGTGAAGTTTGCACGTTCTCCCCGTGTCTGCGTGGGTTTCCTCCGGGTGCTCCGGTTTCCTCCCACAGTCCAAAGATGTGCAGGTCAGGTGAATTGGCTTTGCTAAATTGCCCGTAGAGTTAGGTAAGGGGTAAATGTAGGGGTATGGGTGGGTTGCGCTGCGGCGGGTCGGTGTGGACTTGTTGGGCCGAAGGGCCTGTTTCCACACTAAGTAATCTAATCTAAAAGGAGATATTACAACCAATAACAAAAAGCTTGGTCAAAGAGGCAGGTTTTAAGGAGCATCCTAAAAGAGGAAAGAGTGGAAAAGAGTAGGAGAGGTATATGGAGGGAATTTCAGTGCCTAGGTGTACAATAGCTAAAGCACATTAGCTAATGGTGCAGTGAATACAATTGAGGACGCTGAAGAGGTTTGATTTGGAGGACAGACATTGAGATGAATAATCAGATTAGAGTTGAGGGGACTGAGGCCTGGGAGACATCTGAAAACAAGCACAAGAATTTTAAAAATGGGGCCATGTTAACTGCTAGCCAAAGCAAAACAGCAAGCACAAGGATGGTGGTGTGTGAATGGGACATGTTGCAACAAGGTTTTGGGTGACTTGAGGCTTACAGATAAGAAGAATGGGGGAGAGCAGTCAAGACCATGTTGGAATTTTTTTTAAGGCTACAGGAAGCATGGTGCAAAGAGAAAGGTGTATAGAGGAATAAAGAGAAAGAAAACAAATGTAAGTAGATGGGATGTCCTCTGAATTGTCAATGGAAACAGGACAAATTCAAGTTATGATATTCAGACTCATATGCTAATACAGTAGTGAGAGTAAAGAGAGTTCAGTCCTGAAATACTGAGTGCATGGGTCTACACTACTTGCATTAGTAGTCAGCTTCCATTTTCAAATGCATGATTTATTTATTGGTACCTTAGATTAAGCACAAGTGATCAATTGGGTGGTACAGGCTGTGTTTTTACAAAAATACATGTATTTACGATTGGCATCCAATGTAAAGAATGAGCCTATCACATTTGAAAGTGGTAATCATTCACATTAGCACCAGAGGCTTTGTTTTATGCACAGCATGAAAGTTGAATCCTGTTTTTGAAGGGAATTTTCATGATTTCAAGTTTTGTCTTGAATGCAGACATCTACGGTGCTTGAGTTGAACACAGCACTGATTAGACCACTAGAGAGAGAGAGAGTGTTATTTAAGGCACAGAATAGTGCTATTCAATCCATTGAATCTGTTTGCTATCTATGGACAGTTCCAGTCAATCGCACTCCTTTAAATATCCCCTGGATTCTGTGAGTTCATTTCTTTCCACTGCTCATCCTACTTCTGTCTGATATGATTGATTGCTTGATTGATTTGTTTGTACTACTTCTGACCACATGTACGACAAGCTCTTGATCATTACAACTCCAACCCAAAATCGAGTAAATGTTATGCTTTGTCAGATAGTAAGTGATCACCTCACCACATCTTTCCATTGTTTCATGAGACCAGGAATGTAGTTATTGTAATGTGGCCAGCCAACCTCCTATAATATGAGTTCCCTAATTGGGATTGTTAACCTGGTCCAATCAACCCTGGTTGACAAGTAAAATTAGCAGTTCCAGAGGTTCTGTTCACTCAGTTGGCTCTGAGAAAACGAGACCAGCATCAAATACCATGCATATGTAAATAAAGGTTGACTCTGTGATAGGATTCTGGCTTTTGTGGAGTTATTTCAAGGAAGATAATAACAGCTTCCATTACAAATTTTTGATACTGTTTCACAGCTTTGACAGATATTGGCACACTCTGGGTCCAAAGTGACACTGTAAAGGCATTCGTCAAAAAGTGTGGAACTTCCAGACTATTGAGGCTCAACTCCCTCTCACTTTGTTTTAAAGTCAGTTTTAGTTTAAAAGAAAACAAGTAAACAGCTCTTGTAAGAAACCAACATTGTGCTCAGAGACTGTGTAACATTTATGTAATGAATGTTACTTTTATGGAACCTTCTGTTTTATTTATTTCGTTCACATTGAGGTTTCACTGAGATTTTATTTGATTATTTATTGTGTTGAGTTTTGTGCTGCTGCTTTCGTTACTTTTCTTTGAGAAAAAAGCAAATGCTAAATACTTAACTAAAGTAATCCATTGTTATAAATCCTGCTTGGTTTATTTCATTATTAAAGTGTTTAATTGGAAGTAAGATCTGACTATTATTTAAGAATTCAACTGAAGTACGGAGTAATTATACTTTGATAAATGCCATACCTTTCTTTATTTTTGGAAGAACAGCAGAGATAACAAATTCAATTGATGTGCCTTTCTGGAGTGGAATTTGATCTGTTCTATCTGCCTGAGAGCAGTGACAATGTTGCTTATTTTTTAACTCCTTTTAATTATGACAAATTTGGAGCCAAGAAAAAAAGAGAATGCATTACTTGAATGTCTTTCAGTTTTTTTCCTATTGGCCATATACTTGCAGATTTTATATATGCCCACCTCAAATCTCTGTACAGTGGTGAGTAATGTAAACTTCCCAATAAAGCAGTTTGTTTAAGGCAAATCGGTGAAGAATAACCAAGATCTGATAGCATGGGCTGATTAATTAATTCCAAATTAAAGGGAGAGGGGCAGAGCTACATTGTATAGATATGAGTCTCAAATCCACTGGCTCACTAACATTTATTGAGAGTAGATAGCGAAGCCATTTTGGTTAATGCAAAGGACTTTAACCTGCCTTGTGGCAGTCATGGAAATGATTAGATATAAAAGCAACTGAAGGATGGATTAACTCTGTAAAACTGTCATGATATTAAGTTCTTTAAATCTCCGGCTCTATAAACATTTTTTTAAATCTGTATCTGTCGGTGAGACCTTAAATAAATCTCTGCCAGATGAATTGACAGTTGTAGGTTAGAAATAAAAATATTAATGGATGTACAACAATTACAGTAGTGTGCTTTGTTGACATGTCCCCAAGGGCTGTTATCTCATTATGAATATTTGTTGAGTTAGGAGTTAGTCAGCAGGGCATCCCGAGTTCACAGTTTAATTGAGAGGCTAAACTTTCTATCATCTCTTGTCCAGTGAAGTATAAAGAGCAGTTGTGTTATTGGACGCACTGTCTTTTCGATGAGACATTAAACTAAGGATCTGTTTGTCCATTCACGTGGATATAAAAGATACCATTGCACTATGTGGTGAAGATCAGGCAGTTCTGCAGTGTCCAGTCTGATGTTCATCTCACAGTAATCATCTCCACAAAAGCAAATTTATTTCCAGGTAGTTGAGGCTTTGCTATGTGCACACTTACTGCTGTGTTTATTTAATTAACTTTATTTTCCAAAAGGAAAGGTTATTGGGTCATTTTGAGGTTGTGGTAAGGTGCTATGCACTAAGGTTCTTAGTTCCTCACAAATGTATTAGAACTAAATGACGTGATTTTTGTGTCAAAGAATGAACAGAATTAAACAAATGTAATGAACTCAACTCCAGTTATACTACCTGTTCTGCTTGACTACAATAACTCTGGCTCTGGATTAGTGGTGGTGGAAGAGAACAGCAGTTCAGGCAGCATCCGAGGAGCAGTAAAATCGCCCCACCTCCTGCAAAAATGCCATCCCGTATTCCCAATTCCTCCGCCTCCGCCGTATCTGCTCCTAGGAGGACTTGTTGCACCACAGAACACAACAGATGGCCTCCTTCTTTAGAGACTGCAATTTCCCTTCCCACGTGGTTAAAGATGCCCTCCAACGCATCTCGTTCACATCCCGCACCTCCGCCCTCAGACCCCACCCCTCCAACCGTAACAAGGACAGAACGCCCCTGGTGCTCACCTTCCACCCTACCAACCTTCGCATAAACCAAATCATCCGCCGACATTTCCGCCACCTCCAAAAAGACCCCACCACCAGGGATATATTTCCCTCCCCACCCCTTTCCGCCTTCCGCAAAGAACGTTCCCTCCGTGACTACCTGGTCAGGTCCACGCCCCCCCCTTCAACCCACCCTCCCATCTGGCACCTTCCCCTGCCACCGCAGGAATTGCAAAACCTGCACCCACACCTCCTCCATCCAAGGCCCTAAAGGAGCCTTCCACGTCCATCAAAGTTTTACCTGCACATCCACCAATATCATTTATTGTATCCGTTGCTCCCGATGCAGTCTCCTCGACATTGGGGAGACTGAATGCCTCCTAGCAGAGCGCTTTAGGGAACATCTCCCGGACACCCACACCAATCAACCACACCGCCCCGTGGCCCAAACATTTCAACTCTCCCTCCCACTCTGCCGAGGACGGACATGGAGGTCCTGGGCCTCCTTCACCGCCGCTCCCTCACCACCAGACACCTGGAGGAAGAACGCCTCATCTTCCGCCTCGGAACACTTCAACCCCAGGGTATCAATGTGGACTTCAACAGTTTCCTCATTTCCCCTTCCCCCACCTCACCGCAGTTCCAAACTTCCAGCTCAGCACTGTCCCCATGACTTGTCCTACCTGCCCATCTTCTCTTCCACCTATCCACGCCACCCTTCCTCCACCCCCCCCCATGACCTATCACCTTCATCCCCTCCCCCACTCACCTATTGTAATCTATGCTAATTAATTCCCCCCCCCCCTCCTCTCACTTATCTCTCCACGCTTCAGGCTCTTTGCCTGTATTCCTGATGAAGGGCTTTTGCCCCGAAACGTCAATTTTACGGCTCCTCGGATGCTGCCTGAACTGCTGTGCTCTTCCAGCACCACTAATCCAGAATCTGGTTTCCAGCATCTGCAGTCATTGTTTTTACCTACAATAACTCTGGCACCGTGCCCCTGTCTAATTACAAATGGATTTAGCTTCAAACAGCCTTTGCATATTGTTAGACTTGCTTTGTGTGGTTCTTTTATTTATTGTTTTTGAAAAAAAATAAGCAAAGTCAGTCAGGTCTTCAGAACACTTTAGTGGGATGGAGAGTACTCCAGCACAACTTTCTTCTATATGTTAGAGTTGTTCATACCAACTTACATGAAGACTGTGAAACACATTGTGCATCAAGTAGTCTCAGTCCAACATTTTTATAGCTCTGTTGTGATACAGATAAAATTGGAAGTAATTTTTATGTTTATCTAAATAGTACCTCTACTTTTACAATGTGCAATAAAATGGTATATATTGCGTCATCTAGGAGACAAATTAAAAATTGACAGAATTACAGCATGTCTGCCTAAAGTTGGAAGCAGTAAATTTTTGTTTGCTTAGAAGTGACCATGACTAAGTCTGAGACATTTTATTTCCCCTCAAGTTACATTGAATAGCTTATCTAAAATCTCCTGTTGGCTCTGCAACTTGCTGTAAAACAGTTACAACCTTAAAGGGCAACACGACTTTGGTAGCTAATTGTTTTTTCACCACTTTTTAAAAATTCATTCATGGAATTTTGGCATTGTTGGGGAGGCTAGTATTTAATGCCTGCCCTAATTACCCAGCAGATTACCTTTCCTAAAGGTAATTAGTGAACCAAGTGGATTTTCCCAACAATCAACAGTGGTTTCATGGTTACCATTAGGTTAACTGTTTTTTTAAAATTACAGAATCTTTTTATTGAATTTAAATCTCTGCCATGTTCCGAGAACATTTAGCTGGATTACTAGCCCAGTGACTTTACCACTACACCATGACCTCCCATCTGGCATTATTAAGGTGAAGTTGCATAAGGGTAGATTTTGCTCTGGCTCTGTTTTTTTGAGGATGTGTGTTTGAACAATGAAGCTTGGATTGGCAATAATTGGTTTTCTGTATTTTGGAACAATCTGTTGACTCATGTCGAGCCTCTGCAGCCAACTCACCACTTGAATAAAATCATTGTAGTCAGCCCTGAGATAAGTAAAGAGTATTGAGTGAGGTAATGGGGGCTGGTGAGTTCCTGACCTGGAAGGGTGAATAAAGAAGGAATGGGAGAGCATTTGGTTGTTGAGGGGGTGACATGGTAGAGAACAGATTAAATTTCCATCTTGCCAATGGGTTGAAATGATTTACATTGACCCATCTTTCTGTACTAGGTCTTATTATTCATTCAGGTTAAGCTTTTTAGCCTCATACCAAAAAAGAGGGCACTGGTCACTGCTCAGAAGAATAGTTGGGCACAGAGCCCTGAAGATTGATATATTAAGCTTCAAATCAAAGCGGAGTGCTGGAGATCTGAAAGGAAACCAGAAAGTGATGGACAATCTCTGCAGGTCCATCAACAACACTCCATAGTGGCAGTTTGGTAAAGTTGGGAGTTTAAGAGTTAATCTCTTGCCTTTGAATCTAGTACTAATTGGTGATAGCTTTTTGAAAAGCTATCAGTTATTTAATAGGATTTAGTTTTAAAGGGGAGGACAGTTAAATCTCTTTTTTTAGGGCTGAGAAGTGTAAACACAGTCTCTTCTAGTGATTGGGGCTGCTATAGCTTGTATATTTTGGGGTTAAAAGTTAATCTAGTTCAAGACAGTTCCTGAAACAGCTGAGGCAGAGTGTGAAAAAACAGGTCACTGTGCAGCCAGATCTGCACTCCCCCACCAAATGTCTTGATTGCGTTTGTCTGCTCTCAGGTTAGCTCTGCTGTTTTCCACTGTTAATACCTCCAATTAGCATGCCCATTCTTTATTTATATCTTTCCTCCACTTCCATCACTCCTTTTGCCTTTAATCGTCTGAACGCTCTTCATTTGTTCTAAATCCTCCTCCTCCCATGCTTTGTCAACAGCATAAAAACCATTGTTCTCCAACTCTTCCCAAGGAACATTATTGTCGAACTCTAATGTTTCTTTCTCCACCAGGTGTTACCAGATCTGCTGTGTTTCTCCAGTGCTTTGTTTCATTTCAGATCTCCAGCATCTGAAGTACTTTACCTTTAGTGCAGGAACATTTATGCTGGAGTTGGGGTGTGATGCTAGAACCACTTGTGAACATATTAGCATGCCTTCTTGTGTTAGCTGTATACTTTCTAGCAATTATACACATTCATCTTTGACTTCTCTGATCGTTTTAAAGGCTAATCATTTGGATAATTGAGCTAATTTTAATTGTTTATATGTGAAACCAACTTGCAGGTTTTATAACTTCGTTTGAAGTATGTGCTTCCCTTTTTGTTTTGCAGCTAAGCTACTCGATCTACTTGACAAACCGGTGATTACTCCAGAGTTAGTGGGTACCAGCATCCATCTGAAGTGCACTTATGTGAAATCTGCTTTAAACAGCACTGTAGCATATGTGGTGATATGGTCCCGGGTTTCTCCACTTAACATGAAGGAAGAGATAAAGAGAGACACAACCCGTCAACTGTTCTCATTTGTGGAGTTGGATGGGATGACTTTAAAACTGGGAGATACGGTAATAATTTGCAGGTCTCTTAAAACGAAGGTCCGGCACTCAGTTAGCGGGGTATGTGAACGGAAAAGGTTTAGAGGGATATGGGCTGGGTGATGGCAGGTGGGACTAAATTGGGTTGGGATATCTGGTCGGCATGGACGAGTTGGACTGAAGGGTCTGTTTCCACGCTGTATATCTCTGACTCTATGACATTCAGTTATATTAATGCACAAGACCTCACTTTAGTTCTTCCTCAAGTTTCTCAGCCTGAGTTGTTGATTAAAATAGCATACTCGAAGTAAAATTATTCTTCGTGGATCAAATACAAACAACTATTACACACAACTATTCCACTCTTGCAACAAAGTTTTTTCTTTGCAGCAGAAAAGAAGCCTTCCAAAGCATGTGCTACCAGCCAAGTGAGATTTCTGCCCTTACCTGATGTTCTGCAAATACCCATTTAAAGGTAGCTGCCAGGAAATGGATGAAAATCACTAGCATTCCCTTTCCATGCTTAACACCTTATCTGGATGACATGACCTAGATCAGTGACTTACTCCATAAGACATTTAACATTTAGTTGAGAAATATGCATGTGTTTGGACTTTAACCTGCTATTTTGTGGATGTGACTTTGGAACATAGGAGCAGGCCATTTGGCCCTTCAAGCCTGCTTCACAAGTCATTTTGATCATGGCTAATTAAAAAATCAATAGCCTGTTTCCCCCTTATCCTTTTGTTCAAAGTGGCTACATACAACCCCTTGAAATCATACAATATTTTGATTGTGTCTGCTTTCTGTGGTAGAAAATTCTACAGGGTCACCATCCTTTTTATTTACTTGTGGGATGTGGGTGTTGCTGGCTGGCCAGCATTTTTGTTGCTCTTCCTAGTCACCCTGGAAGATGGTGATGATCTACCTTCTTGAACCATTTCAGCCCCCGTGCCATAGATAGACCCACCCGCTGTGAGGGAGGGAATTCTGTGATTTTGGCCCTGTGACTGTAGGAGTGGGGATGTATTTACAAGTCAGGATCGTGAGTGACTTGGAGAAGTTGCAAGTGGTGGTGTTCCTATATATCTGCTGCCCCCTACTCTTTTAAATGGAAAGGGCCACGGGTTTGGAAAGTGCTATCTGAGGATCTTTAGTGAATTTCTGCAGTGCATCTTGGAGGTGGTAGCAGCCACAGTATTGAGTTACAGTGGTGAAGGGTGTGAATGTTTGTGAGTATGGTACCAATCAGGTGGACTGCTTTGTCCTGGATGGACAACCTCCTTGAATGTTGTTAGAACTGCACTCATCCAGACTACTCTCATTCCTAAATGGTTCACTCTATATCCTTAGATTGTGATCTTTGGTTCTGGATCACCCCGTTACGGACAAGTTTTTTTTTGTTTTTATTAGGGTTTTCTTTACAGCTGGGATAAAATTTCAGATGACTGAGCCTTTCTTACAGCACCAAGTCGTGATTACCTCTGCACTATTTCTGGGTGAAAATGTGCCCATCTCCTATTAATCTCTAATTCCACCCCCAGCCCAGAAGTAAAATTAAATCATCCAGAATGCACTCTGTCCTGAATCAAGTTTGTCGAATTGGTACTGGAAGAAAAAATTGAGGCCCTATAGAGTCAATCTCTACTGTCTTTTAGTGGAGTCTTCCATCCAACTTGCTGCTGCATTTAGTGTTCACACACCCCGGATATTACCTTTTATACAAATGCCTTGACTTGTACCTCATTAACTTACTTTCTCCATAGAAATTGTTCAACTGCAACATTTTCCTTTGTTTAGATTACCTAAGATATTTCAGCTTCTTGTTTTTCTTGTGTTAATTCTATAAATGCAAGTGATAAAATCTGGTTGTTTGGATTTTTAAATTCAGGACAGATAAATGCAATCAATTTAAGGGTCTCCTTCAACCATATCTATCATGTGATTATATGGGTAAATTCACTGATCTGGTTTGAGCCCAGTGTCATACCTAAATGAACTGTGGCCTGGAGAATCAGTTGTTATAATTTTGTTTCCAACATGCTCTTCCATAATAAAGTGGCAAATGAGTTTATACTATTATTTGTGAAATTGAAGGATTTGTAATACTCAAACTGACATTACTAGAATTCCCTTGGCAGCCATAATAATTGGTAAATTGGATGCTTTTAGATCAGTAATGAGTAATTACTGTTTCTGTGCTATGAGAGTTAATGAAAACAATACTAGTCAAAGCCCATAAATAACTCTGCATAAAATAATGTTTGGAATTTCAAATGTGTAATTTTGTAAAACCTTTATCATTAATTATACAATTTGTGTTATGTACATTCCGTTTGGAAATAAATTTTCATCCATCCTAATTAATTGGAAATAATATTTGTTGTTATGCCAATTTATTTTTATCCATGATCTGAACAGTTAAACATTTGTAAATGTCTGTTTGAATGCGTCTGATGTATTGAGGAGAAAGTGAGGACTGCAGATGCTGGAGATCAGAGCTGAAAATGTGTTGCTGGAAAAGCGCAGCAGGTCAGGCAGCATCCAGGGAACAGGAGAATCGACGTTTCGGGCATAAGTTCCTGAAGAATGGCTTATGCCCGAAACGTCGATTCTCCTGTTCCCTGGATGCTGCCTGACCTGCTGCGCTTTTCCAGCAACACATTTTCAGCTGCGTCTGATGTATTGTTGGATACAGTTGCATTCGCAAAAAACACCAGACTTATCTTGTAAAATATGCACGCGTATGTTCCCATACATGTTCCCATACACATGCATGTTTTACAAGATAAGATCCCCTCCAAGCCACTCACCATCTTGACTTGGAAATAGATAATTGTTTCTTTATTGTCACTGGGTCAAAATTCTGGAATTCCCACCCTAAGGGCATTGCGGGTCAACCCACAGCAGGTGGACTGCAGCAGTTCAAGAAAGCAGATGGCCAGCATCTTCTCAAGGGCAACTCGGATTGAGTAATAAATGCTAGCTAGCCAACGATCCCACTTCCCACAAGTGAATAGAAACAAAAAAATGCTGATCACAGTGGGGTGTAATTCAGGATCTATCACTAAAATCACCAAGATGCTTATAAACTCTGAATGAGAGTGAATTTCCTTTTTGGCTGGAACCAAAAGGGGAGAACATAGAACAGTTCAGCACAGGAACGGGCCCTTTGGTCCATGATATTGTGCCAAACATGATGCCAATTGAAACTAATCCCTTCTGCCTGCCCTTGGTCCCTATCCCTTCATTCCTTGCATATTCATGTGCTTATTTAAAAGTCCCTTAAATGCCCTTATTGTATCTGCCTCAACCATAACCCCTGGCAGTGCATTCCCTACTCCTACCACCATGTGAAAAAGAATTGCTCCTTTGAACTTTCCTCCTCTCACCTTAAATGCATGGCCCCTGGTATTAGACATTTCAACTCTGGGGGGAAAAAAGATTTTGACCATCAGCCCTGTCTACACATCTCATAATTCTATAGACTTATATCAAGTCTCCTGTCAGCCTTCGTCACCCCAGAGAATACAACCTGAAGTTTTCTAGCTTCCTTGTATAGCTCATACCCTCTAATCCAGGCAGCATCCTGGTAAACCTCTTCTGCACGCTCTCCAAAGCCTTCACATCCATCCTGTAATGGGACGATCAGAATTGAATGCAATACTCTAATTGTGGCTAAATAAGCATGCCATATGCCTTCTTTCCCATCCTATCTATTTGCGTGGCCACTTTCAGGGAGCTGTGGACTTGAATCCCAAGAACCAAAACGGGGACCTGAGATAGCTTTGGCAAATAGAATTAAGGAGAATCCAAAGGGATTTTACATATATTAAGGACAAAAGGGTAACGAGGGAAAGAATAGGGCCCCTCAAAGATCAGCAAGGCGGCCTTTGTGTGGAGCCACAGAAAATGGGGAGATACTAAATGAATATTTTGCATCAGTATTTACTGTGGAAAAGGATATGGAAGATATAGACTGTAGGGAAATAGATGGTGACATCTTACAAAATGTCCAGATTACAGAGGAGGAAGTGCTGGATGTCTTGAAATGGTTAAAGGTGGATAAATCCCCAGGACCTGATCAGGTGTACCTGAGAACTCTGGGAAGCTAGAGAAGTGATTGCTGGGCCTCTTGCTGAGATATTTGTATCATCGATAGTCACAGGTGAGGTGCCAGACGACTGGAGGTTGGCAAACGTGCTACTGTTTAAGAAGGGCGGTAAAGACAAGCCAGGGAACTATAGACCGGTAAGCCTGACCTCGGTGGTGGGCAAGTTGTTGGAGGGAATCCTGAGGGACAGGATGTACATATATTTGGAAAGGCAAGGACTGATTAGGGATAGTCAACATGGCTTTGTGCGTGGGAAATCATGTCTCACAAACTTGATTGAGTTTTTTTGAAGAAGTAACAGAGAGAATTGATGAGGGCAGAGCAGTAGATGTGATCTATATGGATTTCAGTAAGGCATTCAACAAGGTTCCCCATAGGAGACTGATTATCAAGGTTAGATCTCATGGAATACAGGGAGAACTAGCCATTTAGATACAGAACTGGCTCAAAGGTAGAAGACAGAGGGTAGTGGTGGAGGGTTGTTTTTCAGACTGGAGGCCTGTGACCAGTGGAGTGCCACAAGGATCGGTGCTGGGCCATCTACTTTTTGTCATTTACATAAATGATTTGGATGTGAGCATAAGAGGTACAGTTAGTAAGTTTGCAGATGACACCTTCTCTCCCTTGTTACCCTTTTGTCCTTAATATATGTAAAAACCCTTTGGATTCTCCTTAATTCTATTTGTCAAAGGTATCTCATGTCCCCGTTTTGGTTCTTGGGATTCAAGTCCACAGCACCCTGAAAGTGGCCACGCAAATAGATAGGATGGGAAAGAAGTATATACTGCACTGTTGTAAAGGATTCATTGTGAACCACTGGCCTGATATGCCAGATGTTTTTGCATACAAGGTCACATTTTGGTTCACAGTACATACCAGATTGCAAATAGTAGCTGCATTTTGTTGAGAACATGAATAAAGAACTTTGCAGTCCGAGAACAGTCCAAGTTGTAACATGAAGCAGGATTTTGCCATTCCAAATGCTTTCATTATTTTTGATGAAAGCAAATTACTGCAGATGCTGGAATCTGAAACCAAAAGAGAAAATGCTGGAAAATCTCAGCAGGTCTTGCAACATCTGTAAGGAGAGAAAAGAACTTTGACAACGGGTCAGTTAGACTCAATGTCAGCTCTTTTCTCTCCTTACAGATGCTGCTAGACCTGCTGAGATTTTCCAGCATTTTCTCTTTTGGTTTCATTATTTCTGATTGATCTTGGGATATGAATATTGGCATGAATGGTCAAATGGGCTCCTCCTGAGTTAGCAGGGCCATCATAGTACCATGTTGAATAGTATCAATTTAAAAATGTTTTCTCAGATTAATTTGTCAAAGTTTTCTGCTACTTTTTGTTTTTGCTTTTGCAGGTTTACTGTAGTGTATCAGTCTTCTTGAGGGGTTCTCCAGATATACGCACTTTTCCCAGGGATAGTGAACCATTCTTTGCTGGGATTAAGGTAAATTAAATGTGTAATATTTAAAATGTATTCAATTAATACTAAATGTATTGCTAAAAAATCTGAATATCTTATTGTACACTGATATTAAAAGTAAAATATGCTATTCAGTAAATTTAACATTAGATACAGAAGAAATATTCTGACATGTTTTATAGAAGTTAGAGGGGATAGTGAGCACATCTGACGCATAAATAGCATCAGGGATGTTTTTATTCAGTCAATCTGTGTAAAGGTAAGTCCCATCTTATGATATCACTTGCTACCATCAATCTCTGGTGGAAATGCTTGAGGTAGAATTTTACCTTAATCCTATTTCTGTTTGGAGTTGCAAGGTCAGAGCAGAAGATCACTTGAAGAACAGGAAAAATAATGGGAGGGCTAATATTTCTGTTTCAATGCAATTTATATTGATTAAATCAATGCAGTTAATGTTGGAAAATATAGGAGACTACATGGTCACAGTTTCAGGATGAGGACGTGATAATTTAGGACTGAGATGAGGAGAGAGCTCTTCATTTAAAGGATTATGAATCTTTTGAATTCTGTGTCAGAGAACTATAGATCCTTTGTCAATGAGTATATTTAAGAAACCTATTCTCGCTGCTATCTCAGAACACACAAATGTATTAATTGCAAAGGGCCACACCATGGAGAGATTTGGAGACAAAGATGAGGAATTTTCAATTGAGGGCATGACTTAACAAATCCAAGCATATTTTCCCCAGAATTGTAAAAGTATTTACATGAGAAAAGGAGGAGGTTGTACAAGATGTGTATATGAATTCTGAACATGGTTTCTCAGCATTTGCAGGCAACTGCTGGAAATCATACATAGTTATGCAGTGCTGAACATTCAGCTAGGGGGTATTCAGTGTCAGGCCATGGTCATCCCCTATCAGGACGTTCTGGGCCAATTCTCTAGGGCCTAGCATTGGATCTGTTGAAGTGGCACCACAAGGTGTAGACAATATATTTTACTACCTCAGTCTATGGGAGACATGGTGACTCAGTGGTTAGCACTGCTGCCTTATAGTGCCAGGGACCCAGATTCAATTCCAGCCTCGGGTGACTGTCTGTGTGGAGTATGTATTCTCCCCATGTCTGCGTGGGTTTCCTTTGGATGCTCCAGTTTCCTCCCGTAGTTCAAAGATGTGCAGGTCAGGTGAGTTGGCAATTCTAAATTGCCCATAGTGTTAGGTGCATTAGTCAGAAGGAAATGGGTCTGGGTGGATTACTCTTTGGAGGGTCGGCGTTGACTTGTTGCGCTGAAGGGCCTGTTTCCACACTATAGGGAATCTAATCTATGGGAGGTAGGTAATTGTCTATCTTATCACTACCTTCTTCAATACTCCATTTTTTAAAAAAATGGTTGCTAAAAAATTATCAAGTTGCAAGATGATTTTTAGGAACGGCTAAAAGCCATTAAACTTAACAAATCCAAACAAATGTAAGTGTCAACCCCATATTCTATAGCTACCTAAATAAAGCTACAACTTAAATATTTTATTACTTAGGGCATCTTATTTTAGTAAAGATATCAAGGTTGTGAACAGGATAAGGAAGAGAATTCTTAAGATATTGTATATGCAACACTTTTTTTCAGTTATGAGCAGAGACTAGAGAAATTAGATTTATTAAAATATTTAATGTTCAACAGCAATCTAATAGAGGTTCTGAATTATAAGAGGGTTTGATAAAATAATTCTTGAGAAACTTTACATTGGTTGGCGAGTTGGTAGCTCGAACTCAGAATCATTAAGCAAAAAGGAACTAGTCAGGACAAAGTTACTAAAGTAAGACTCATGAGATGTATTTTAAACTTATTCTTGTTTTCAGGTTCCTCAAGTTTTACCCCTCCCTATCACTGTAATCTTGCCTGCTCTACAGCTTTCTGAGATCTCTGTGCTCTTCCAATGCTAGCCTCTTACACAACTTATATTACAGTCACTCCAGCACCGGCAGCCAAATACTCTCCTGCTTCCAGTCAGTCTAAGCTCCGAAAATCCCCTCTGAACACCTCTACCTTTCTACCTTCTTACATCTATTGAAGTATTCTTTAACATAGTAATGTAAAAATAGAAGCAGGAGTAGGTCATTAAAGGCTGTAATATAGGTTAAGATAAACATGTTTAGACAAAAATAAGTTAATACTGGACAGTCAACATGGTTTTGTCATGAGTAGGTCATATCTAGCAAGTTTAATTGAATTCTTTGAGATGACAGTCGTGATGTGGATGTTGTATATTTGGACTTTCAGAAAGCATTTGATATGGTGCCACATGGTAGGTTGGCGAGCAAATTAGAAATGTTTGGGATTCCTGGGTCTCTGGCAGCATGGCTTAGAAGGTGGCCAAAAAATAGGAAATAGAGGGTAGGTATAAACAAGCCAAAAAGAATAGGTATATATCGGCATTTCTCAGATTTGAGATGGGTTGAAAGTGCTATTCCTCAGGGATTGATGTTGCGACCCTTGCTTTTTCTGATTTATATAAAAGATTTGGAGAGGGATGTTGAGGTCAAAATCTCTAAAATTGCACATGATATTAAGCTGGAGTCTGTTTCCGTGCTGTATGACTCCTATGATTTAGAGAGAACAGTCAATTGTGAGGACGATGCTGACCGATTTCAGAGGGGCATTGACAACTTGGCCAAATGGCTGATAAATTTCAGTGCAGAGAAATGTGAGGTAATGCATTTTGATTGAAGAAACACAAAAAGAATACAGGCTAGATGGTACAACAATTTTGACAGAGTAAAGCAAGATATTCTGTTTCCACTAGTTGGTATGTCAGTAATTGGGGTTACAATTTCAAGATTATCAACAAGAGAGCAAGGAGTGAGATGAGGAGAAACATCTTTACTCCGAGTTGTTAGGATTTGGAATGGACTGGGAGAGTGTCGGAGGTGGACTGCATATACGGTTTCAAAAGAGAGCTGGATATATATTTAAAAGTTAAAAAAACATTTGTGGATGCTGGAAAGCAGAAACAAAGACAGGAATTACAGGAAAATCTCAGTACATCTGCCAGACTTGTTCAGTTTTTCCAGCAATTTATATTTTTGTTATATATCTGGAAATGATGAATTTAGGAGGCTATGGAGATAGGGCTGGACAATGATTCCAACTGGCTAGCTCTTTTGGGAGCTAATACAGACACGATGGGTCAAGTGGCCTCCTTTAGTACTGTAAAATTCTGTGATTCTATTAGGCTGTTTGATCCTGCTCCTCCACCATCCAACTCCGTACCTCCTTCCTGCATTCTCCCCGTATCCTTTGATACCTTTAGCTCTAAGAAATCTTAACTCCTTCAATATTCTGGCCTCATTTGCTTTCTATGGTAGAGAATTCCACAGGCACATCACTCTCACAGGGTGAAGATATTTCTCCTGATCTCAGTCCGAAATGACTGACCTCATACCCCTAGTTCTCGACTCTCCAATTCTTAGATACAATCTTCCTGCATTTACACTGTTTCATCCTGTTGGGATTTTATAAATTCCATAATATTGTGATTATAAATTTTATAAATGACGTTCCACACACCCCTCCCCAACCCCTTATTCTTAACTCCAGTGAATATAGATCTAACCAGTTCAGTATCTCTTTGTACATCAGTCCAGCCATCTCAGGAATCAGCCAGAACATCTTTCTTGAGCTAAGGAGACAAACTCTACTCTCAATACCCCAGATGTGGTCTTACCAAGGCTCTATACAGTTGTAGCAAGACATCCCTCCTCCTGTACTCAAATCTTCTTGCGATGCAGGCCAATAGATCATTTGTTACCTTCATTGCCTGCAATACATGCGTTCTTATTTTTTCAGCAACTGGTGTGCAAGGACCCCTGGTCTTGTTGCATCTCCTCTTCCCAATTTGCTAGTCAGATAATGTACCTACTTTTGCCACCAAACCTCACATTTATCCATATTAACCTACCTTTTAAACCAAGTTGTTTAAACAACTTTCATCCTCGTAATTTCTTACAGGACTTAGTATCAAATGTTCAGTTTGATAATATTTCTATGAAAGGCCGCGGAATGTATTAATACATGAGTAGTGTTTCATGAGTTCAAGTTGTTGCTGTTGACAAACTTAATCTCATAAAGTTGCTCCTGGAATGAATGTTAAGAGCTTTTAAAAATATACTTTTGGAAATTGTCTCTGAAGTAATTAGCTGGGAAATAGATGGTCTTTGTAATCAGTAATGAGGGATATTTACAACTGGAATGACTTGTAATGTTTTCACTGGAACAATTTTTTCGCACACTTTGCCTTTTAAAATCTCTTTCTTTCAAAGTTTGATCCAGTGTCTTTGCAAATCAGAGAAGATGGCAAAGCACATACTTTGTTGATCCAAAGTACGATTCCTATCGCTTGTCTGGAAGAAGGACAGAATGTAAACAGTTGTAAAATAACATTGCAACTCACTATCAATGACTCAGGTAAGACTTGAGTTTGTAAATGAATTTTAAGGATTGTACATTTGTATGTCACACCTTATAAACTTTGATAAAGCCAATCAAGCACGGCTACTAATTTAAAATAGAAAAATGACTAGATGTTGTGTGCCCAGATTTTAAAATCAAAAACACATTGTTTTATATTGTGTTTTTATTAAGCAACACACTTCCTTTTTTTTGTTGTTTTTGATATCACATACCTATCCCCGCCTTTGGCAGAAATGGCTAACTCATTCTCTTTGCTGATAAACTGAAATGATAAAAACTGAGTCTGAAAAATCAAATATACACTGAGTATTTTGTGCTGATTTTCATTTCCCAGGGAATATGTATTTTAAATAGGTGTTAACAAAAGTATTTCTGTCCGGACAAAAACATTTAATATTTTCAAGCTCATTTGCTTTCTCTGAAAACACTGAAATGACTTTGTGGATTTAATTCTGGATCAGTGGTGCTGGAAGAGCACAGCAATTCAGGCAGCATCCGAAGACAGGCAAAATCGACGTTTCGGGCAAAAGCCCTTCATCAGGAATAAAGGCAGAGAGCCTGAAGCGTGGAGAGATAAGCTAGAGGAGGGTGGGGGTGGGGAGAGAGTGGCATAGAGTACAATAGGTCAGTGGGGAAGGAGATGAAGGTGATAGGTCAGGGAGGAGAGGGTGGAGTGGATAGGTGGAAAAGGAGCTGGGCAGGTCGGACAAGTCCGGACAGGTCAGGGGATCGAGTTGCAGGAGGTTAGAAGCTAGGATGAGGTGAGGGAAGGGGAAATGAGGAAACTGTTGAAATCCACATTGATGCCCTGGGGTTGAAGTGTTCCGAGGCGGAAGATGAGGCGTTCTTCCTCCAGGCGTCTGGTGGTGAGGGAGCGGCGGTGGAGGAGGCCCAGCACCTCCATATCCTCGGCAGAGTGGGAGGGGGAGTTGAAATGTTGAGCCACTGGGCGATTTGGTTGATTGGTACGGGTGTCTCGGAGATGTTCCCTAAAGCGCTCTGCTAGGAGGCGCCCAGTCTCCCCAGTGTAGAGGAGACCGCATCGGGAGCAACGGATACAATAGATGATATTAGTGGATGTGCAGGTAAAACTTTGATGGATGTGAAAAGCTCCTTTGGGGCCTTGGATAGAGGTGAGGGAGGAGGTGTGGGCACAGGTTTTACAGTTCCTGCGGTGGCAGGGGAAAGTGCCAGGATGGGAGGGTGGGTCGTAGGGGGGCGTGGACCTGACCAGGTAGTCACGGAGGGAACGGTCTTTGCGGAAGGCGGAAAGGGGTGGGGAGGGAAATATATCCCTGGTGGTGGGGTCTGTTTGGAGGTGGCGGAAATGTCGGCGGATGATTTGGTTTATGCGAAGGTTGGTAGGGTGGAAGGTGAGCACCAGGGGCGTTCTGTCCTTGTTGCGGTTGGAGGGGTTGGGTCTGAGGGCGGAGGTGCGGGATGTGGATGAGATGCGTTGGAGGGCATCTTTAACCACGTGGGAAGGGAAATTGCGGTCTCTAAAGAAGGAGGCCATCTGGTGTGTTCAATGGTGGAACCGCTCCTCCTGGGAGCAGATACGGCGGAGGCGGAGGAATTGGGAATACGGGATGGCATTTTTGCAAGAGGTAGGGTGGGAAGAGGTGTAATCCAGGTAGCTGTGGGAGTCGGTGGTTTGTAGAAGATGTCAGTGTCAAGTCGGTCGTCACTGATGGAGATGGAGAGGTCCAGGAAGGGGAGGGAGGTGTCAGAGATGGTCCAGGTAAATTTAAGGTCAGGGTGGAATGTGTTGGTGAAGTTGATGAATTGCTCAACCTCCTCGTGGGAGCACGAGGTGGCGCCAATGCAGTCATCAATGTAGCGGAGGAAGAGGTGGGGAGTGGTGCCGGTGTAATTACGGAAGATCAACTGCTCTACGTAGCCAACAAAGAGACAGGCATAGCTGGGGCCCATACGTGTGCCCATGGCTACCCCTTTGGTCTGGAGGAAGTGGGAGGATTCAAAGGAGAAATTGTTAAGGGTGAGGACCAGTTCGGCCAAACGAATGAGAGTGTCAGTGGAGGGGTACTGTTGGGAACGTCTGGAGAGGAAAAAATGGAGGGCTTGGAGGCCCTGGTCATGGCGGATGGAGGTGTAGAGGGATTTGATATCCATGGTGAAGATGAGGCGTTGGGGGCCGGGGAAACGAAAGTCTTGGAGGAGGTGGAGGGCGTGGGTGATGTCTCGAACGTATGTGGGGAGTTCCTGGACTAGGGGGAATAGGACAGTGTCGAGGTAGGTAGAGATGAGTTCAGTGGGGCAGGAGCATGCTGAGACAATGGGTCGGCCAGGGTGGTCAGGCTTGTGGATCTTGGGAAGGAGGTAGAACCGGGCAGTGTGGGGTTCCCGGACTATGAGGTTGGAAGCTGTGGGTGGGAGATCTCCTGAGGTGATGAGGTTCTGTATGGTCTGGGAGATGATGGTTTGGTGATGGGGGGTGGGGTCATGGTCAAGGGGGCAGTAGGAAGAGATGTCCTCGAGTTGGCGTTTGGCTTCAGCGATGTAGAGGTCAGTGCGCCAGACTACCACTGCGCCCCCTTTGTCCGCTGGCTTGATGGTGAGGTCAGGATTGGAGCAGAGGGATTGGAGGGCTGCGCGTTGTGAGGGTGAGAGGTTGGAGTGGGGGAGGGGGGTCGACAGGTTGAAGCGGTTAATGTCCCGGCGGCAGTTGGAAATTAAGAGGTCGAGGGCAGGTAATAGGCCAGAGCGGGGTGTCCAGGTGGATGCAGTGTGTTTGAGGTGGGCGAAGGGGTCCTCGGAAGGTGGGCGGGAGTCCTGATTGTGAAAGTAAGCTCGGAGGCGGAGGCGACGGAAGAATTGTTCGATGTCACGGCGTGTATTAAATTCATTGATGCGTGGACGGAGGGGGACGAAGGTGAGTCCTTTGCTGAGGACTGATCGTTCGTCCTCAGTGAGGGGGAGGTCTGGGGGGATGGTGAAAACTCGGCAGGGCTGGGAGCTGGTGTGGGTGTAGAGCTGGGAGTGGGGTCGGAGCCAGTACCTGGAGTGGGTGTGATGGTGGGGGGAATGGGGGTAGAGTCATGAGCAGGGGTAGTGTTCCCCTCGGGGTTCTGGGGGGTGGGGATAGTGACGGTGGGGTCTGTGGGGGGCGTGTCAGCAGAATGCAGGTGAGTGGCGCTGGTAGGGTCGGAAGTGGTGGCAGACACGGCAGTAGGGGTGGCGGAAGTCACTGAGCGTGTGGCATCGGTAATGATGTGAGGGCCGGAAGTGGCTGTGGGAGTGGCCATGATGGGGGCAGAAGTGACATCATCAATCAGTGTGGGGGTGGTAGCTGCATCAGCCGCATGGCTAATGGTGTTTCCGAGGCCAGGGGAATCTTCTGGAATGTTCAAGGAGCGCTGGTTATGGAGCTGGGTAGATAAAAGTTTGTTGTACTTACAGTTTTTGATGTTTAAGATGGAATTGAAATACTGTTTGTTGAGAGTATGAATTCTCCTGAGGATGTAGTACAGAGTGGGTCCTTTGCAATTCTGAGAGAGTGTGGCCCTCAGCTGAGGCAGGGCAGACTGTAGAGAGGTTCGGTACCGGCGCATTGCTGCAAGCGTGGAGCGGAGGATCTTGATGGAGAACCGTTGCTGGTGTTTTTGAATCTGTAATCTGTACTGTTTGTCCTGTTCGGGTCCGAACTCTGCTGGTTTAAAAGTGGTCCGGAGTCCGTGTGGGGTGAGTTGGTTACGGAGACAGGCACTGAGGAAGCAAATGTGGCTGTGATAGCGAGTTTGTTTCAGGACATGGTTGAAGAGCTTCAGGGCTGAGGAAATGACCTGGGAGTTGCAGTGAGAGAGAATGACTTGCAAATAAAAACTCATTTATTTTAATCCAATACAGAAGTTCAGACATTACTTTAGGATTAAAACATCAAATGCCTGCATAAAAATAATATAATACTTCACAATATGCATCTATGACAGCAGCGAAATAGCAGAAATGTTATCTGCTCTGGGAATAATAATATGCAAATCTCCGAAATCTGTTGGTTTGAAATAAACATGCTAACCAATTTGTTGAAATAATCGATGATGAAATTTCATAGAAACATATGAAGCTCTCAGAGATGATGATGATTGCACAGGATAATTTTCAGCCTTTGTCCATTAGGGACTTTGGGTAATGTAGCATTGTTTAAATGAGACAGTGAGTTAGTAATCTGCTCCAATCACCCAGTCAATATTTCACTGAAACTGTCCACTCATGACTGGTTCCTTTAATCTGGTATAATGTTCTTTTTATTCCTTTAGTCCTTCCAGCTATAGTTTATTTGGCGAACTACTAATGACAGTGAAGAGTGGAGGTCTGAATACCATTTTCTGAAATTACAACTTGAAAGTCGATAGTTAAAAACATAAATAAAACAAAACCATATTTTCAAATTATCAAATGAATGTGACGATTATTATAATCACTTAGCGATTTAGAAATGATATTAGAATTAGCTTGTTTGGATTTACGATGTTACATCGTTTCCCAAATATGAATGTATTCCGCAGGATGGGAAGCCATTAAAATGTGTGGTAAGAAAGCAAAGCCCTTGGTGGTATTCCTCAAGAGTGTTTATACATCAGTTCTCATTTACAAGCAAGAAACACTGACAGCTGAGATCACTCAGCGGACAGCACTATTTAATTTGTGCCAGAAAAAAAGCACAAGCATATTGGCTCAAAGGCAAAAAAGTATAATTTACTGAAATGAGCACTTTGGCAGTTAGCTTCTTCTGCATCTCAGCCAGAAATAGCAAACTCCAGTAATCCCTGTTCCTATTCCATGATGATATTCACTGCAGCAAATTATGTTTTGCAAAATCAACATTAAATATGCTTTTCAAGCCTGACAATTTGGTTTGCAATCACATCTGTTGCCTTCTAACTTTGCTGCGCTCTGTATTTAAAGGAACAGAGCTGTTAAATTTGAAATACATTTGTTCCACTGGTGTTGCTATAGCCGACTCCAGCTGAATAAGTATCTGATTTCAAGCAAGGAGTCCCATTGTTTCAAATCACACCCAGTTCACTGCCACTCTGTAGAATTCCAGATCCAATCGTGGAAATTGCACTTAAATTTTTAAAACTGATCTCAATTTTTACTTTTAGTACCCAGAACATTATGTAACAAATAGAATAAATGATCTGCCAAGGTTTTGCATTTTGAAAAACCAAGCCCTTTGTGCAAAATGATTTTTAGCCACAGCTCTGGTATTGTTTAGATTGAGTTGCTAAACGCATGATTACCTAGACTGTGAAACAAGGGTTGAACCGCAGTTTACACAAATCTGGTTCGGCAAATATTCATCCAAGCATAAAATGTCCTGGCAAAGAATCCTGCAGGCCTGCTACCCAAACACAACAGCCGGAAAGTGATGGAAAATCGAATGGCTGGAAGGCACCTGTTGAGCCCATGTAAGCATGTTGGGGCAAGGACGGTGTGACTGAGGTGGTTTAACTTCCCTTTGGGATCGGGGAAGGATCACTGAGCTAATCCCCTAAAATAATTAAATAGTTGAATTATAGACTAGAATCGATTCCCTGCAGTGTGCACAATTTGCTCTACTGAGACCTGAACAGCAATAAAAATTCAACATCAGTGAAGGGAATTTACATTTATGAAGAGCCTTTCGTAGTGTCAATATACCATAAAATATTTTTGAAGTAGTAAATTCAATTTTATCACATTTACTTGAATAAAGGGATATGGGAGTACAGTGAAAAGTATACAAAGTCACCATTCCTGGTGCCATCTTAGATGCAAAGATATCGAGGTACAAAATCTCAGGAATAAAGCATTAGATAAAGAAATAGAGAACTAAAAGAAGAATTGAAGTAGTCATTTAAATGCAAAAAAAAATGTAGCACCAACTTTGTGGACAGCAATTGAAAAAAATTAAAGAGAAAAGCATAATTGTAGGTGTTCCAAATTGCTGAAAAGAGAATCTGAAACAGAAAAAGGTGAAACCATGCCTTTTAAGAACATGTTAAAGGATATTGGCTCAGCAAGTATGTGGTTGGTTCAATATGGCTGGACAAAGGTAGCTGGTTCGAGATAAAGTGATGGAAATGTGTTGCTGGAGAAGCGCAGCAGGTCAGGCAGCATCTAGGGAACAGGAGAATCGACGTTTCGGGCATTAGCCCTTCTTCAGGAAGTGCTTCCTGAAGAAGGGCTAATGCCCGAAACGTCGATTCTCCTGTTCCCTAGATGCTGCCTGACCTGCTGCGCTTCTCCAGCAACACATTTCCATCTCTGATCTCCAGCATCTGCAGACCTCATTTTCTCTTCGAGATAAAGTGAAGCAAGTGTACACAGTGTACAAGTACTTGGATATGCAAGTAAAATTAGCAGCAATGTATTCAGTAAAACAGAAAAGAAAAAGGTTGAGGACAAAGTAATTTGTCTGTAAAAGAAAACTAACAATACATTAATTCAGAATGAAATTTGACAAATAGAAATATAAATTGCAAGTATTCAGATTTGAAGCGGATAGTACTCAGATATTTGATTTTTTTTCAAAAGACATTTATCCAGGAATGAATATCCTTGGGCAAATAGACAGGTTAGATCAAATATTCGGGTAAGAAAAAGTAGTCCTTCCATGGAAGGCAATAAAAATAACAGTCAGAATGCATGTGTGCATGGTGTAACTGATTTGGAGTGCAGCATTCGGGTAAATGGCGTGGTAAATTAAGCTGATTGAATAGTGAGACTATTAAAAGAGCACAAATTTAAGATCACCATTAAAATAAATAAAAGGGAGATTAGAAAAAAAAAACCCAAGAGCTTTGCTAGACTAGAATTCTAGCCTGCAACAGTTCTGGAAGCAGATCCCATAAGTTGTTTTAGACCATAACTAATTAGCTTGAACATGGTGAATATTAAAGCCTGTGGCGAGCAAACAGGTGAATGGGATTAGGCCAAATGTTTCATGGATGAGCACAGATTTGATGGCACAAATGGCCTGTTACAATGCAACAGCTTTCCATGACATCAGAACTAGTTTTCTCTTTGAAAAACAAAGATCTATCCATATGCTAATCCTATTCCTTTCAAAGTGGAAGCATTGTATCTTATAGTGATCACAGCACAAATGAGACTTAAAAATGTATTGGAATTCAGGGACAGTTACTGAATTAGCAATTTCTATTTTTGTTACAACTAAACCTCAACTATGGTTGTTATTGGCTGTTTTTATGATGGTGTTATTAGCCACTATCTGTGTGTATATGATAAGGAGGAGTAGAAATACCAGAAAGAAATATTTGCAACAGATCTTCATCTATCTGGATGGTTTGGAAGAGAAATCTTTGTTAAAAAGGAAGTAAATTGGAGAATAAGCTTAACCCTATCCGGCTTCAGATGTTGAAATTACTTGATTAAATATTGAACACATCCTGTATTATACCTTACCATCTGCAAATACAAGCTCACACTTGCTCCATAGGTTTCATAAGTTCCATCTGTTGTTGTGTTTTCAGACAGTCTGACCTCCACAGTGTTGAACATAGCACTGTCCTCATGCCAGGTGGATTTGGTACAGATGCCTGATTGTATGAGTGGCAGTTGTGCAAGAAGCTCACTGTCTGTGATGGCCGTTACCGATTTTGCACGAGATGGAAATCGTGTCAGCACTATTAGAATTGAGCCGATTAAATCAAAAAATCTCCTGTGGCGGGGTTACTCCCCGAAGGAAATAAAGGTCAGTACCAAAGCAAGCATTTTAGTAGCTCGAACAGATGACTGCTGTATTTCACTCTCAAAAGGCGTGAACATGCTCAACGAATATCAATGCGTGAAACTGTAAATCATGTACTTCAATTGAAATAAGTAAAAGTAACTCACAATTTGCAATCTCAGATGTAGTAAACTCCTGGTCCTCCTATTTCCCACCATATGAAACCAGAGAACACCATATATGGAAAAACTCCTCAGGCAATGCTGGTGTAATTTTCCAGACAAGCTGCCTGGTCTAATCCTCTGATTTAGTTTGCTTCCCATATTGTTTATTTTCCCTTTTGTAACTTAGCATATTTCCTTATTTTTATTGTTTATTTCCTCCACTGTACACACTGGGTGGGAGAAATTTATTAGTATATTGACAAGCCTTGTGCTAATCGCTGGAAGAAAGCAAGAACTTAGTTCAACTATATCACATTCTTCAACGATATTAGTAAGGAATCTGTGCTATCTGCCCCTGGGGAATCGGCGTGAATAGGTAATGCTAAGGGCTGAATTCTATGTAAAATCAGGCAAGTTTTGACCTTGGCAGCATTCATGGAGGGTTTTCTTTCCCTTAGCCCTAGAAAGTTTACACTCATTATTCTCTGTAACTCACCTCTTACTGGTGCAACATAACTTAAAGGTGCCCCATCTTCATTCTCACCAGAGGAAGTACTTGCCACTGTTGGGACCTTCTGGGAATCCTGGTATTGATGCCATATCTAAAGCCCAGCCATGCACCAGGTCAAACAGTGCCAGGCAGGCAATGACTCTTCACTGAAAACAACATACGGTGGAGATCACAGCGGGTCAGACAGCATCTGTGGAGAGTCTGGAGTCTAAATGAATCTTCGTCAGAGGTTTATAAAATCACGAATTGCATGGATAGGGTGACAAGTTAAGGACTTTTCCCCAGGTTAGGGAAGACAAACTAGAAGGCATAGTTTAAGGTGAGAGGGAAAAGATATAAAAGGGACCTAAGAGGCAACCTTTTCATGCATGGTGTGGTACGTGTGTGGAATGAGCTGCCAGAGAAAGTGGTGGAGGCGGGTACAATTGCAACATTTAAAAGGCATCTGGATGGGTACATGAACAGGAAGGGTTTAAAAGGGATATGTGCCAAATGGGACTAGATTAATATAGGATATCTGGTCAGCGTGGATAAGATGGACTGAAGGGTCTGTTTCCATGCTGTTGCCTGTGATTACTTCTGATTTGATTTGATTGAATTATTGTCACGTGTACCTAAGTCCAGTGAAAACCTTTGTTTAGGAGCAGCACAGGCAGATCATACAGATCATAGGGTGAGAAAAAAAAACATAGACAGAGGCATACAGGTTACGTCACACGGGACGTGCACTCAACAAGATTAACGTGAGAAAGATCAGCAATATTTGAAATATTTGATCAGTCTACATACATACAGTCTAATAACGGCTGGGAAGAAGCTGTTCCTGAACCTGCTGGTGCATGCATTCAAGCTTATGTGTCTTCTCCCTGACAGAAGAAGTTGTAGGAGACGATTACAGAGGTGTGATGGGTCTTTGATGATGTTGACAGCCTTTATGCAACAATGAGTTGTGTAAGTGGAATCCTTGGATAGAAGAGTGTCTTCTGTGATGGTCTGGGCTGTGCACGCAATCTTCTGTGGTTTCCTATGGTCCTGGGCAGAGCAGTTGTCAAACCAGGCCATTATACACCCAGACAGTATGCTTTCAATGATACATTGTAAAGGTTTTTGAGGGACCTTGTGGACATACCAAATTTCCTGAGTCACCTGAGGAAGAAGAGATGTTGTTGTGCTGCCTTGACCATCACGTCTACGTGGGAAGTCCAGGACAGATTGTTGGTTATTGTCATTCCAAGAAACGTGATGCTCTTGACCCACTCAACGTTAGCTCCGTTGATGTAGATGGGGGTGTGTTCTCCTCCTTTCTTAAGTCAGTGATCAGTTCTAGTTTTGATGACATTGAGACAGAGGTTGTTCTCCTTGCACCTCGTCACCAAGCACTCTATCTTCTTCCTGTATTTTGACTCGACATTGTTTGATATCTGAGCTGAAAATGTGTTGCTGGAAAAGCGCAGCAGGTCAGGCAGCATCCAGGGAACAGGAGAATCGACGTTTCGGGCATAAGCCCTTCTTCAGGATTCCTGAAGAAGGGCTTATGCCCGAAACGTCGATTCTCCTGTTCCCTGGATGCTGCCTGACCTGCTGCTCTTTTCCAGCAACACATTTTCAGCTGTGATCTCCAGCATCTGCAGACCTCACTTTCTCCTCATTGTTTGATATCTGTCCAACCATGGTGGTGTCATCAGCAAAGTTGTAGATGGCGTTCATTTGAATTTGGTAGCACAGTTGTGGGTATACAGGGGCCTGAAAACACACCCTTGGGGGCCTCCAGTTTTGAGGGTTATTGTGGAGGAGGTGCTGTTGTCTGTCTTCACTGATTGCGGTCTGTGGCTCAGGAAGCTGAGGATCCAATTGCAGAAGCCAGAGCCATGACCTACCTTGGAGTTTTGAGATCAGTCTCGAGGGGATAATAGTGTTGAAAGTGGAGCTGTAGTTGATGAGCAGGAGTCTGATGTAAGTGTCTTTGCTGCCCAGGTGGGCTAAGATAAGTGGGAAAACTGAGGACTGGGAAGCTTTTAAAGAGCAACAAAGGATTACTAAGAAGGAAATACGCAGAGGGAAAATGAGGTATGAAGGTAAACTGGTCAAGAATATTAAGGAGGATAGTAAAAGCTTTTTTAGGTATGTGCAAGGCAAAAAAATGGTTAGGACAAAAATTGGGCCCTTGAAGACAGAAACAGGGGAATATATTACTAGGAACAAAGAAATGGCAGAGGAATTAAATGGGTACTTCAGATCTATGTTCACTGGGGAAGACACAAGCAATCTCCCTGAGGTAACAGTGGCTGAAGGACCTGAACTGAAGGGAATTTATATTTGCCAGGATTTGGTGTTGGAGAGACTGTTAGGTCTGAAGGTTGATAAGTCTCCGGGGCCTGATGGTCAGCATCCCAGGGTACTGAAGGAGGTGGCTCGGGAAATCGTGGATGTGTTGGTGATTATTTTCCAGAGTTCAATAGATTCGGGGTCGGTTCCTGAGGATTGGAGGGTGGCTAATGTTATATCACTTTTTAAGAAAGGTGGGCGAGAGAAAGCAGGAAATTATAGACCAGTTAGTCTGACCTCAGTGGTGGGAAAGATGCTGGAGTCTATTATAAAGGATGAAATTACTGCACATCTGGATAGTAGTAACAGGATAGGACAGAGTCAGCATGAATTTATGAAGGGGAAATCAGGCTTGACTAATCTTCTTGAATTTTTTGAGGATATAACTCTGAAGTTGGACGAGGGAGGTCCAGTAAATGTAGTGTACCTGGACTTTCAGAAAGCTTTTGGTAAAGTCCCACACAGGATGTTAGTGAGTAAAATTAGGGCGCATGGTATTGGGGGCAAAGTACTAGATTGGATTGAAAATTGGTTGGCTAATAGGAAACAAAGGGTAGTGATAAACGGCTCCATTTCAGAATGGCAGGCAGTGACCAGTGGGGTACCGCAGGGATCCGTGCTGGGACCGCAGCTTTTTACAATATATGTTAATGATATAGAAGATGGTATCAGCAATAACATTAGCAAATTTGCTGATGATACAAAGCTGGGCGGCAGGGTGAAATGTGATGAGGATGTTAGGAGATTACAGGGTGACCTGGACAAGTTAAGTGAGTGGGCAGATGCATGGCAGATGCAGTTTAATGTGGATAAATGTATGGTTATCCACTTTGGTGGCAAGAACAGGAAGGCAGATTACTACCTAAATGGAATCAATTTAGGTAAAGGGGCAGTACAGAGAGATCTGGGTCTTGTACACCAGTCAATGAAGGCAAGCATGCAGGTACAGCAGGTAGTGAAGAAGGCTAATAGCATGCTGGCCTTCATAACAAGAAGAATTGAGTATTGAAGCAAAGAGGTGCTTCTGCAGCTGTACAGGGCCCTGGTGAGACCACACCTGGAGTACTGTGTGCAGTTCTGGTCTCCAAATTTGAGAAAAGACATTCTGGCTATTGAGGGAGTGCAACGTAGATTCACGAGGTCAATTCCTGGAATGGCAGGATTACCTTACACTGAAAGACTGAAGCGACTGGGCTTGTATACCCTTGAGTTTGGAAGACTGAGAGGGGATCTGATTGAGACGTATAAGATTATGAAAGGATTGGACACTCTGGCAGTAGGAAACATATTTCCACTGATGGGTGAGTGCCGAACCAGAGGACACAGCTTAAAAATACGGGGTAGACCATTTAGGACGGAGCTCAGGAGAAACTTCTTCACCCAGAGAGTGGTGGCTGTGTGGAATGCTCTGCCCCAGAGGGCAGTGGAGGCCCACTCTCTGGATTCATTTAAGAAAGATTTGGATAGAGCTCTCAAAGATAGTGGAATCAAGGGTTACGGAGATAAGGCAGGAACAGGATACTGATTAGGAGTGATCAGCCATGATTATATTGAATGGCGGTGCAGGCTCGAAGGACTGAATGGCCTACTCCTGCACCTATTGTCTATTGTCTATTGTCAGGTGTTCCAGGGCTACGTTCAGGATTAAGGAAATGGTTTCCACTGTGCACCTGTTACATCGGTTGGCAAATTGCAATGGATCAGGGCAGGCTGGGAGACTGGGGTTGATGTGTGCTGTGGGCGGTAGTCATTAAGGCACATTGCATATGCTTTAATAGGTACGGAGATGATGGTGGCCATCTTGAAGTGGGAAGGGACTTCAGCTTGTAGGAGTGAGGGATTGAGGATGTCTGTGAATACGTCTGCCAGTTCATCTGCACCGTGTCTGAGTGCTCGTCGAGTTATACTGTCCAGGTCCATTGCTTTCCTTGGAATCACTCTGAGTTCGACCCATCTGACATCTGCAGTGGGGACATTGGGCACAAGTATGCCCAGAGCTGTCGTGGCAGGTGACATTGTGGCACTGGCATTCTGCTTGAACCGAGCATAGAAACCACTGACCACATCAAGGAGGGATGTGTCTTTGTTTGCTAGCCTGTTTTGCTTCATTTTGTATCCTGTACCATTGCCTCAGGCAGTGGGAATCTGTGTGGTTGGTTTAGGCCTCTAACTTGGTCCAGTACTGCCTCTTGGCTTCCCTGATGGCTTTGTGGGGGTCATATCTGGATTTTCTGTGTAGATCTAGGTCATTTGACTTGAATGCTGCATCCTGGTCTTCAGTAGGGAGTGGATTTCCTGGTTCATCCAAGGCTTTTGATTGGGAACATTCCGACTGACTTCTTTGGTACACAGTTCCCTGTGCATTCTTAGATGATTGTGATCATTTTGTAATGACAAATGACATGATCGAGATTGCTTGAGACTGGGATTGGTATCCCACACAGTTTCAAAACTGCATGCAATTCACATGATTAAAGATGACTTCACCCTGAACTGTAAAAAGGCTTGATTAATGCAGTTGCCCTCTGAAGGGCCTCCCATCACTCACAGGTCAAACCCACATGCTCAGGCAGGAAAAACATGCTTAATTTGCCCACTTGGGTGTAGTTGCAGCCATTTTCCATTTACAGTGTGCAAGTTACCTGAGTGTAGTGAGTTGTGGTCCCCTCCCCAGCTTTTCGCCCCATTTGCTTCCCACCCTGCCCCCCGCACTTCCCTACCCCACTTCCTGCACTTCCACACCCATTCCCGCACATCCTCCCCACACCTTCCCGCACTCCCCCCCCCTCCCCCCCTTGCACTTCCATCCCCCCATTTCCCGCACTTGTCTCCACCCATGTTGTGCACTTCCCTACCCCCCCGCACCTCCTGCACCCCCTTTCCTGCACCTCCCTCCCCGCCCCTTCTCACACTTCCAAACCCACCCCTTCCTGCACATCCTTCCCCAACTTTCTGCACTTTCCTCCCCACCCCTTCACTGTACGACCCTTCTCCATCTTCCTGCACTTCTCCCCCCCCCCCCCACTTCTGAAGTTCCCTCTCCCCACTTCCCGCATTTCTGTCCTCACCCCTTGCTGAACTCATCCCACCCCCCCTCCAATTTAACTCTGAATTTCCATCAGTAAAACTGATAAACTGCTTGTTTGCTGCTTGTCAGGGATATCTGTGCACATTACAACAATATTAAAAATTCAAAAGTAATTTAATTGGCTTTGAACCTTTAATATGTGTTATTCTGATGCGTTGACAAAGAATATATTTGTGCTTCCCATCCCATTTGCACTGGATAGCTCCCTCTCCATCCCCTGCTCATCCTTCCAATTTTAGCAGCATGAGTCTGTTCAATTTTAATTTCATGGTCTCTTCTGTATCTTCTGGCAATCCCCAATGGGTAGCAAATATTAGGAGGTCAACAGGAAGGAGCAAGGTTTCAGGAGGTTGTTGTCTATATGGAGTAGAATTGTGGGTTGTGTACTCCTACTATTCATGTAAAGAACCTTAAAAAAAAAATTGTTAAAGAAACTTGTCTGTGTACACCTGATGTATTTACTAACTTCACCAGGTGAAAAATCCAGAATAGCTTTTTCACCACGAGTTAAAATTGTAATCAGTCCATATGATGACCTCTGACCCTTATCAGCATATTGAAGTAGGAGCCCAATCAGCTTCGGGCAGGAGTACCTTGGCAAGTTAGTCACCTGATCACTGTCTGATTCAAGTAAATTAAAACTCACAACACCAGGTTATAATCCAACAGGTTTAATTGGAAGCACTAGCTTTCAGAGCACTGCTCCTTCATCAGATGGTTGTGGAGGACGCAATTGTAAGGCACAGAATTTATAGCAAAAATTTACAGTATGATGTAACTGAAATTATACATTGAAAAATATCTTGATTTTCTGTTGAGTCTTTCATCTGTTCAAAAACCATGATAGTTTCACTTTCCATGTGTAAATCACAAAACCTTTTTTAAAAGTTGCATTCTCAGGTTAGCTGTAACAATTGATGTTAGCTAGACAATATGTTGAAAGTGTTAGCTCCCGTGTTCTCTGTCTATGCCATGGTGTTTAGATTGATTCTAATCTAAAAAGTGAGATAACAGAGCTTTACATGAATTCATGCAGTTTTTGAGCAAAGTACAATGTAACTCTGCAAGTACAAATTCACCCCACAAAATCTGTGTGCATGTGGGTCTTTGTGTCTGTCTGTCTGTGTGTGTGTCTGTCTGTGTTGGGGGTTGTGGGTGCGAGAGAGAGTGTATATGTGTGTGAAGTGAGTGTAGAGTGACTTAAGTCTGTGAGGGGGTGGATGTGTGAATGTGGGAGTGTGTGCACGTGTATGGGGTGGGGGGTTGTGAGTGTCTGAGAGAGAGAGATTGTATATGTGTGTGCATGAGTGTAGAGTGATCTAAGTCTGAGAGGATGCCTGTGAGAGTGTGGGGAGTGTGAGTGTCTGTGTGCGTGTCTATGTAAATGTGTGTCCGTGTGTGTAGGAGTGCCTGTGTGTGTGTATAGTGCAATGGTGGTCACCTGTAATGTGACATGAACCCAAGGTCCCAGTTGAGGCCCTCCCTATGGATACCGAACTTAGCTATCAGCCTCTGCTCGGCCACTTTTCGCTACTGCCTGTCCCGAAGTCTGCCTTGGAGGATGGTCACTCGAAGGTCCGAGGTCAAATGTCCTGGACTACTGAAGTGTTCCCCAACTGGGAGGGAACCCTCCTGTCTGTTGATTGTTGTGCGGTGTCCATTCATCCGTTGGCGTAGCCTTAGCTTGGTTTCCCCAACGTACCATGCCTCAGGGCATCCTTGCCTGCAACGTATAAGATAGACAACGTTGGCTGAGTCACATGAGTATCTGCCACTTACAAGGTGGGAGGTGTCCCCACGTGTAATGGTGGTATCCCATGTCCACACTCTGACACGTCTTGCAGCGCCTACCGTGACAGTGTTGTATGGAGTTGGCCTGAGAGCTGGGCAGCTTGCTACAAACAATGATTTGTTTGAGGTTTGGCGGTTGTTTAAAGGCAAGCAGTGGAGGTGTGGGGAAGGTCTTGGCGAGGTGCTCATCCTCATTGATGTGTTGCAGGTCACGAAGAACATGGTGTAGTTTTTCAGCTCCTGGGAAGTACTGAACAATGAAGGGTACCCTGTCGGTTGCAGCACGTGTCTGTCTCCTGAGGAGGTCATTACGGTTCCTTGCTGTTGCACGTCGGAACTGGCGGTCGATGAGTTGAGCATCATACCCCGTTCTTGTGAGGGCATCCCTAAGTACTTCCAGATGCCTGTCATGTTCCTCCTCATCTGAGCAGATCCAGTGTACGCGTAGGGCTTGTCCATAGGGGATGGCTGTTTTAATATGTTTTGGGTGGAAGCTGGAGAAGTGTAGCATTGAGAGGTTGTCTGTGGGTTTGTGGTAGTGTGTGGTGCTGAGGTGTCCATCCTTGATGGAGACTCAAGGCTACATTTTTGAAGCAAAATCATAAACTTGCATTAATATATTATGGAAGTTTAATTGTATATCGTCCTTGCCAACCTAAATTGGGCAGTAAACTAATCTGTACACTTGAATGATCTGCCATTAAAAACAATGAGTATGTTTTTAACTTCACTTCTAAACAAACAGCATTTAATTATTCAGAATGCTCCTGTTTAAAGTGGAAGCTGTAAATATTTGCAGAGCTGCTGAGTAGATTAAGTCAATTGAATGTACGTTTAACAGTACGAGTTCTGTTCACTGGTGCCTGAAACACATTAAACAGAAACACCTCACACACTCCGCTTAAGTGGTGTTAGATCAAGATGTGTTTGGTGCAAGGTTTTTAATCTGTAAAGAAACAACAGTAACGAGATACCCAGTGATTAATTTTTTGAGCAGCTCTGTAGTAAATTTCCACACAAAACAATATGCCAATGAGAGTGTAAAATCCATGTGCTGAGTTGCGTGAGCTGTGTAAATTTAAAATGAGATGTACTTTGAAGCAGATTACATCCTAAAATATTAAAATATTTGAAATTGTGATCCTGATGAAAGAACTTAAATTATGAAAGTCACTACTCACTGAATAATTATTTGTTTGCAGATCTTTTTGTAATGTGATATTATTGGCAGTTCATTTCTTTGTGTCATTTGTAAATTTAGACGAGAGGCAAAACTTAATAGTTACTTTTAGAGCATAGGTTGTACTATAATTTCTCTTCTTTATTTATTTTTATTCACATAGGTGATCGTTCAAGACCTCCCAACAGGATATTGTTATTCTTTCACTGATCCCCATATTATCACTTTTGATGGCAGGTCAGTTTTCAACGACATCAAAGTTGTTATATTTCATGAGGAATTCTGTGTTCATCAAGATGTCAGATGCCATTATTGGGAATGAAACATTTTTTGTCTTTTTTAACATCTAGTTTCAGTACTAGAATCTGCTATTTGAGATGTTCTTTGCCATTTAAGGTTAGACACATGCAGTTGGGTTTTACATGGTTCTTGGTTGGAAAAATCAGGTTGAACTCATCTCTGCTGGCTCGGGAGCCATGACTGGATTTTATGGACATAGGTAATTAGTTGAGTGAGGTTGTGATTTTCATCTACCATGTGGGAGAATACCCATCTGAAAGAACCCCTGGCCAAACAGTTGACAACAGCTCATCAGCCTCAGCTGCACCAGCAGGAGTGGTGGTCACTGCTGGGACTGCAGTCTGTCACTGAACAAGAGTGAAGGAGTGGCCTGATTTGGATGGTAAGTGGGACACTCTTCCCTGGCTCTTGGGCAGGTTGTGGACAGGGACTGGGGCTGCAAATGGGCCTTGGAGGGAGATCAAAGCTTTGGCACAAGGTGCCTAAAACAGAACACCTCTTCTGGGTGTGCTGGAGAATGTACAAAAGTGCACGTGGAGTGAAAAGTAGGGCTGCTTTTTCTTGTACCCTAAAAGGGAAACCAATAGAACTTGCAAGTGACACAGACTGCTCTGACACATCTTGTGTGCTTCAAAAAGAAGGTCCAGTTTGTTCGTTTCAAGTATGACTGTTTCTTACTAGTTTTTCTCTCTGGGTCATGATTCAATTGTAATTCTTTGAAGTGAAGTCCTCTGCCAAAATTCTGTGTTTTTTCTGTATTCTTAAATTTCAGAATAGTATGCCCTCAAAATGAATGACTAATCCATAAAATTGATATCTGCAAGTTTCTGCCCAATCTCTGATCTTCCATAAACTCGTGCCTGTGCTGATTCACCTGGGCTACACAGCTCTGATTTTCATCAGTGTGTAGCTGCGGTGGCTATGCCTTCAAATGCCTCATCTCTTATGTCGGAATTCCTTCAGTGAAGTTGTCCAAAGCTCCAGCTCTTGTATTTACTTCAAAATTTTGTTTAAATGCTACATCATTAACCCACCTTTAGAACATCCATTCTAACATTGTCTGATGTGGCTTGGTGTCAGATTTTGTTTGATATCACTCCACTGAAGTCCCCGAGTAAAGCATTCTAACTATGTTAACGGAGCTATATAAATGCAAGTTGTTATTATGCATCTTAAATCTCAGAGCAAATTGTGTAGCCTACAGCAAGTGATCTATTCATTTGGCATGCATAAAGAGATGGAGGAGATCAAACATAATTGTACAGCTGCCAGCTGGGTGGAGCAAAACATATACAGTAGATAATTGGGTTCGAATTACAGGAAATGTCCGCTATCTGTATTGATGTAAGCTTCAACATGATAGTTAGAATAAGAACGCTTTGAACATTCACAACAAAAGAAGTGGTTTATTTTTCATCATTTGATCAGAAATCATTATCTGGAGTCTTTATTAAAATGAATTCAGCATGCCTCCACATTTATCATGAAACGTGACGTCCTTGCCATGTACTATGGATTCAGAAAAATACCCGTACTATATGACATTTGATTTTTTTTCTAACCTTCTAACAACATCAATGTTCCAGGGTGCTTGATCAAGATGTAAGGGAAACAATAGACACTGACTGAAAGATGGCGATATCAAGAGAAGTGTTTGAAAGTTCAGTGAATATTTTAGGGTAGATGTTAAAGACGAAGAGATAGATAAATGGATGCAGGGGTTTAGGGAGTACACAGGCAGCTGGAAACAAAGCTACTAATTGTAGGATAAAAGGAGCGAAGAATACGCTTGAAACCAAAGTTATAGAAACAGAGTCTGACTGTGGATGGAGGCCGAGATAATATACCACTGGTAAGTAATGGCTCGAAGTAATTTAAAGACAAGGATTTCATATTGAGGTTCTGGGAGCTGGTGTAGGTCACTGAGAATGGGATGAATGGTAAACAAGTCTTGGTGTGTTATGGAATGTGAATAGCAGAGTTTTGGTTTTGAGTTGAGGTTCACAGAGAGTAGAGGGTGAGGAGAAGTTTGGAATAGTGCAGCCTGGAGGTGAAGAAGGTACGAATAAAGTTTTCAGGACTAGACAAGCTAATGTAAGGAGTAGGTGGACAATTTTAAAGAAGCTCAAATAGGCAGACTTTGTTAAGAACATAGTCTTAGAAGCTCATTGAGATGGAATTACACCCGCAGAGAGTACCCATGTGCAAAGGTGAAGAGTTATATTAGGGGTTTCCAACATTGTCCCAGTTCCTGACTGCATTTGAAAACATCTAGAAAGTTGCATGTCTCGGGAACCCCGTCTAGCCCCATTTGGATTTAGTATGTTGAGAGAAGGTTCCACTTATTGCCAGTTGAGAGATTTTAATCTTCGTGGCTTGAGGTTCCATTCTGAAAACACTGTTCACATCATTGCACCAACTGAATTTTCACTTTTTTCTCATCCACTTCTGAGAACAGCTGCCTATTTAAAGAAAACAAACTGGACTACCAAAGAAACTGCATTATATATTGAAGGTTATAATGACTTTCCTGATTTTAGACTTAAAAGTACTGCTATTAGTCACTCTGCCACCTTGCAGTGTGAAAAGGAGAACTTAATTTGAAACGCAGTTTGTGTCAGGAATGTATTGTTGCCTGATATCATTAACTATCTATTCTACAGCAGTAGACTTTCGATGTGTTGAGTGAGTGAAGCATTATTTATTCTTTGCAGTTGACAGCTTACATGTTGTTTATCTTATTTATCTAGATGGCAGTTGGGAAAATAATGCCCACACATTCTTAGTGACATCTGGCCTGTGTATCTCCTTTTATGAACTGGAATTGTCTACATCAAAAATTTATTCTTTTCAATAAGGAATGTTATGAATATATCTTTTGTAAGGCACTGTGATATTTATTTTGAGTATCTTGAGTTGTCACTTCAATCTAGTTGTCCAATATAGTTTATTATATAAAATGTTAGATATATAGCATCTTTGTGGCTGCTGGATTTAATTTGTCACCACATTTTACTTCAGTCTTTGATAGAATATGGGATAGGGCACAGTTGAACAAGTTTAGGGATTTAGACCATACTTCTGCTCTGATAGAATCATAGAATCCCTACAATGTGGAAGCAGGCCATTCGGTCCATTGAGTCCACAATGACCCTCCAAAAAGTATCCCATCCAGACTCACCTCCCTACCCTATCCCTGTAACCCTGCATTTCCCATGGCTAGCCAACATAGCCTGCAAATCCCTGGACACTGCAGGCAATTTAGCATGGCCGTTACATTTAACCTGCACACCTTTGGACTGTGGGAGGAAACCGGAACACCGAGAGGAAACTCTGAAAGTGATTCCATGATTCTAGAATAAGTTTTCATTCTTTCTTTTTCTTAACCACAGTCTTTGGATGGGAAATACTGTTGCATTGCTGCTGAAGACAGTTACAGAAACAGCACACACTCCTAGTGGTGCATGCAGCTCCTGGCATGTCTTACATGGACCCAAACATGGGAGTGTACTCGTGCATGTTTCCTAATGCATACTGGAATCAATCGAGGTCTGTCACAGCCTTGCACAGCCCTACTGGTTGACGTGACCCCTAACATCCCAATTTGCCCTATACAGCTCCATTGGACAAATTCTGTCTGCAATCATAAAAGAACAAAGGTTCATCAGCAAGAGAGGCCCAGCCCTGACATCACCCAAGGGGAGGCGATGGCCTAGTGGTATTATTGCTGAACTGTTAATCCAGAGACCCAGACAATGTTCTGGGAACCTGGGTTCAAATCTTGCCATGGCAGATGGTGGAATTTGAATTCAATAAAAATCTGGAATTAAGAGTCTAATGATGACAATGCAATCCATTGTCAATTGTTGGAAAAACCCATCTGGTTCACTGATATCCTTCAGGGAAGGAAGCTGCCATCCTTACTTGGTGTGGCCTACATGTGACTCCAGACCTACAGCAATTTGGTTAACGCTTAACTGCCCTATGGGCAATAAATGCTGCCTAGTCAGCAACACCCTCATCCCATGAATGAATAAAAGAAAAAGCTGCTACCACCTTTAAGAAGGGATCTGATTGAGACACATAAGATTATTAAAGAATTGGACACTCTGGAAGGATATTTCTGCTGATGAGTGAGTCCGGAACCAGAGGACACAGTTTAAAAATAAGGGGTAGGCCATTTAGAATAAAGTTGAGGAGAAACTTCACCCACACGGTGGTGGATATATGGAATGCTGTGCCCCAGAAGGCAGTGGAGGCCAAGTCTCTGGATACTTTCAAGAAAGAGATGGATGGAGCTCTTAAAGATAGTGGAATCAAGGATTATGGGGATAAGGCAGGAACAGGATACTGTGCATGATCAACCATGGTCATGATGAATGGTGATGCTGGCTCGAAGGGCTGAATGGCCTACTCCTGCACTTATTCTCTATTGTCTATAAAGAGCCAGACACCCCAGCTTACAGATCAGATGCATTTAAGTAACCTTTGTCTTTGTAAACTGCCTCAAAGCACAGTGGACTGTTTTTGGAAATGCGGGGTCAAGTTGGATTTGGCAGGGAGTTTTGCTACATCTGGCCTGGTGTACCCAGTTATATCCTGTGACTTAGTTGCTGGCTGGGAGCGTCAGATTAAATGAGGTCCTTTTGATCAGCAGTATGCTATTGCCCTTCCTCCTTTTCCTGGGCTGGCACTGATGAGGGGAGCATGTTTGAAGGAAGTAGGTGGAGGTGAAAAGCAAGTGGTCCAATGATCACACCACCTGCAACTCCAAAATTATGACACACAGCAAGATGATGTGCTGGGAGTTGAATAGGGGCACAGACAATATTTTTAGTGACTCTGTCATAGGCCCTGTCAAAGCTGACACCATGACACTTGAAACTGCCTCATCCTTACATTGAATTGAATTAGCTTTTGTCCCATGTACTCACCCGAGGGCAGTGAAAAGTTTATAAGTTGTCAATTACGGCAACATCTTAGGTACAAGGTACATAGGTACAGATTCTTCAGAAAAACAATTAGAAAAATACAGAAATGAGTCCAGCATTACAGATTGTGGGAATAAATTGGAAAATAGAGAAATAAACAGACCAGAACAACAGTCCTTCCAAATCTGTCCACACTGGCACCTGGTCTCCAGTCCACATCAGGCCTTCACTCTAGACCACTGGGCTTCACCTCAAGGCTCTCGTGACTGGGAGATTGGTTTTGAATCAACATGGAAGTTCACGCTGAGGCCATGTCAGGCTGAAAGGCCGTCATGCCAGGTCGGGAGACTGCCATGCCAGGCCACAAGATGTGCAATTGTTTTTGCTTCCACCTGTTCTGCTCTTCTCCTTTCCTCTCTCTTCCACTCTGTCTTGCAAGTGGGTGAGCAGAATCTCAGGGTGTGTGTGTGTGTGTGTGTGTGTGTGTGTGTGTGTGTGCCGCTATGCCCGCCACGGCCATATAGCAGGCCGTCTGTGGGTGCGGTGGGGGCTGGGTATGGAAGCGGCCTCATGTGACATGTGTCTCCTCAGAATGTCTGCGCTTTACCACCGGCTGACCTGTCCCAACAGCTCCATCAAAACCTGTAACCCGTCTTGTCAGGAGGCGTTGAGGGCTTTCACAACTTGACATTATGACATAATAACAAGAGGCCTTCATAACAAGAGGAATTGAGTATAGAAGCAAAGAGGTGCTTCTGCAGCTGTACAGGGCCCTGGTGAGACCACACCTGGAGTACTGTGTGCAGTTCTGGTCTCCAAATTTGAGGAAAGACATTCTGGCTATTGAGGGAGTCCAGCGTAGGTTCACGAGGTCAATTCCTGGAATGGCGGGATTACCTTACACTGAAAGACTGAAGCGACTGGGCTTGTGTATACCCTTGAGTTTAGAAGACTGAGAGGGGATCTGATTGAGACGTATAAGATTATGAAAGGATTGGACACTGGCAGCAGGAAACATGTTTCCGCTGATGGGTGAGTGCTGAACCAGAGGACACAGCTTAAAAATACGGGGTAGACCATTTAGGACAGAGATGAGGAGAAACTTCTTCACCCAGAGAGTGGTGGCTGTGTGGAATGCTCTGCCCCAGAGGGCAGTGGAGGCCCAGTCTCTGGATTCATTTAAGAAAGTGTTGGGTAGAGCTCTCAAAGATAGTGGAATCAAGGGTTATGGAGATAAGGCAGGAAGAGGATACTGATTAGGAATGATCAGCCATGATTATATTGAATGGCGGTGCAGGCTCGAAGGACTGAGTGGCCTACTCCTGCACCTATTGTCTATTGTCTACTGACATTGATCACAGGCAGTCGAATTAAGCCAAGGGGCCCTCTCGCCAGCCCACAGTCGCAGTCTCTGTTTATATCAGTTAGGGAGGCTTGAGGTGGAGTTTTTTGAAAAGGAAAAATCAAAAGAGAAAAGCTAAAAGCATGTTGAAGCCATAGCAAAAGGTGGACGGGAACAAAATCAAGGTTCTGGGCAACCTATTACTGTCAACACTTCTCGGTTCAAAGATCACTTTTGACTTCATCGAAGATATGTCCGTGGATTTGCAATTGAAAATCATTCCTGAGGATTTAGTCTTAAAGTCAGGAATATCACCAAGTTTTGGACTCTTGCTGCTAAAGCAGCTTGTCTTGAGGCAAATCTTTTTTTATCCCAGATACAGACACTGTTGGAGTAGCTGTCTTGTTATCATCCTACACCAACCGAGGTCAGGCGTTTTTCAGAACTGTGTGAAAATCCTCCTGTGAAACCAATTTTCTCTAAGCTCCAGCAAAACATTTTGGCAACAAATCAGCAAATTACAAGGTTACTTATCAGCTCAGATAGTAGCAGTGAAAAAATCAGATGATTCTGAAAACACAACTGCTGTTATGCAATCTATTCTTTCCACAACAATGTATCTTCACCTTCAAAATGACATTAGAAAAGAAAGATAAAGCTAATGACATTATGCTTGAATGTGCAAAGCATTCACAACAATACTAATGAATCAATGATAGACCGAAATGAGCAACAATTAAAATCAAAATAAAATTGATCTTCAAAGATCTGGAAAAATGAAACAAAGTGCTGGAGTATCTCGGCAGATCCGGCAGCATTTGGAGAAAGAGAAACCAAACTGATGATTAGAGTTCAGAATGAGTCTTGTTTGGAACACGTAAATGAATAAGTTTGGTCTGGGAGTTATTGTGGAGACATAGCTGCACAGTGACAACATTGGGAATTAAATGTTTCAGGATTCTTAACTTTTAGCTGAGATAGACAACTTGGGAAGGAGAAGCTTGGTAATGAAAGATGGATTGAAGAGCCATCTAATTCAAGAGGAAAAGCCTTGAAATGTAGTTTGACTGTAATCAGATAAGTACAACAAGGGCAGAGAAAATGATGCAAGTATTTTGAATTATCCAGTATTAGTTGTATTGTAAGGCAGAGTATAAATCAGGAAACAAAAGTGCATGTAACAGTGTCTTACACTAATCAGAGGAACTTCAATATTCATATTGTCTGAGCAAAAGAATTTGCAGTAATAATGTAGGGAGCTAGTTCATCAAACGTACACACAGATAATCAGCTGTATCTATTTGTCAGAGAATCAACTAAGAAACAAAAGGATTTAGATTGGTGCTAACCTATCTGAATGGCTGACTGAACTGGTTGTTGCCTCTACATATATCAAATATTTCTGAAAACTACTTCTGGACAGACTTAAGTCAATTTTTTTGGATCAATATATTCGATCTGATCCTACCAAAATAAAAGACATCCAGAAAGTGCCTACAAAACAAGACAAAGGTGAGTTACAATGGTATTTTGTTTTCTTCCAGTTTTTATCCCTATATATTCCGAATTTTGGAACCAAAGTATCTCTTGTTTGAGATCTGTTTTATGAAACTATATCATATCTATGGTAGGAAGATCACCATATATTTTTTAATCCTGAAAATCCAGCATGATCTTCAATCGTTATTATCCAACAAAAATATTTTTCAGTATGATGATCCTTCCAGGCTTAATCTTTTGAAGTAAATGTATTCCACAAAAGACTCTATTATAGGAAGACAGTCTTGTTATTTGGTTCTAACCTCTTTATGACGGCTCAGACAACCTTCTCTAACATGAAAAGAAAAGCGCTCATTCTAGTTTTTGATATGCAGAGATTCCATATTCCTATTTGGCAAGTAGTTATATTGTTTGTACTGACCAAATACAATTGGAAATGATTGTCAATAATCCCTCCTAAGTACACCTCCCTGACTACAACAGCTACTTGTGAAGATCTAAGGATACAGTTGCGAATTACTATACACACCAGCCTCTCAGATGATTTCCAGGTTTAACTAGAAACTAAGCTATTTCCCTGGACTTACAGATGAATATTATTGAATCAGAGTTTGAAGGTAGTCTTCACATCAATATCATTCATTTTGGTTATAACTAAGCAGAGCATGTTCAAGAAACTAGGTCATTTGAGGTCCAGCAGCAACAGTTCAAGAAAAGCATCATTAGAGTGATCCAAACATATGGAACAGGATGCTGAGTGAACATATTCCTAGCCACTCAGAGAAAAACTAGAGCTCTTAAAACTAGGAATGTAATTTTCAAAGCTAAACAAGTGAGTATTCCACAAGCTCTACTTGAAGATGTGCTTGACCATGTACATGCAGATTACATGGACACAGAAAATTCATAGGATTAGCAGGTCATTGTATCTGATAGCCTGGCATCAGTAAGATACTGCTCAACTGAAATCACATGAAACATCAACTCAATCAACTTCACCCAAGAAAACCTTTTATCCCACATTCAATTCCTTCTGATGCAAGATCACAAACAATATTTTCCACATCTAAAGATATGACCACATCAGAGTGATTGACTTTGACCATTTTTTTGTGAGGTGAAACCAAAAGAGTGCAACAGTTGTTGGCTTGTTAATCACCATATTTAATATTCTGGTGTTCCTAAGTATATTGCGTCCAACAATGGTCCACAAAACATTTGTGCAACCTCCAGGATTTGCCGGAAGTGGGGTCTTCATCACATCACCTTTACTCCTCCCTATCCTGAAGTCCATAATCATTGATTGCAAAACTGCATATCAAGATTGATAGCCTGCTAAGTCTCTGTGCTAATCCTCAAAGCAATGGTCTACCCTTGTTGGCAGCACTCCTGTTTGGAGGACAGATCTACATAGTTCTTCGTTCATAAACTGGTAGAAGTGATCATTACAAGAAGGACAGATTGCACTTAAATTGGAAGGGAACTAATATACTGGCAGGGAGATTTGCTAGAGCTGCTTGGTAGGATTTAAACTAGAGGGTGGTGGGGATGGGGGTGGAATCCAGGGAGATAATGAGGAAGGAGATCAATCTGAGACTGGTACAGTTGAGAACAGAAACGAGTCAAACAGTCAGGGCAGCAGGGACAAGTTAGGACTGATCAATTAAAATGCATTTATTTCAATGCAAGAGGCCTAACAGGGAAGGAAGGTGAACGTGGGGCATGGTTAGGAACATGGGACTCGGATATCATCATAGCAAATACAGCAACATGACTCAGGGATGGACAGAACTGGCAGCTTAATGTTCCAGGATACAAAAGCTACAGGAAGGACAGAAAAGGAGGCAAGAGAGGAGGGGGAAGTGGCGTTTTTAATAAGGGGTAGCATTACAGCTGTACTGAGGGAGGATATTTCCAGAAATACATCCAGTGAAGTTATTTGGGTAGAACTGAGAAATAAGAAAGGGATGATCACCTTATTGGGATTGTATTATAGACCCCATAATAGTCAGAGGGAAATTGAAAAACAAATTTGTAAGGAGATCTGTTATCTGTAAGAAAAATAGGGTGCTTATGATAGGGGATTTTAACTTTCCAAACATAGACTGGGACTGCAATAGTGTTAAGGGTTTTGACTGAGAAGAATTTCTTAAGTGATTCAGTATGTGGATGTACCTACCAGAGAAGGTACAAAACTTGACCTACTCTTGGGAAATAACTGAAGTGACTGAAGTCAGTGGGGGAGCACTTTGGGGTCAGCGACCATAATTCTATTAGTTTTAAAATAGTAATGGAAAAGGATAGACCAGATGTAAAAATTGAAGTTCTATATTGGAGAAAGGCCAATTTTGACGATATTCGGCAAGAACTTTCAAAAGCTGATCGGCGGCAGATGTTTGCAGGTAAAGGGACGACTGGAAAATGGGAAGCCTTCAGAAAAGAGATAATGAGAGTCCAGAGAAAGTATATTCCTATCAGGGTGAAAGGAAAGACTGGTAGGTGTAGGGAATGCTGGATGACTAAAGAAATTGAGGTTTGGTTAAGAAAAAGAAGGAAGCATATTTCGCGTATAGACAGGATAGATCAAATGAATCCTTAGAGTATAAAGGCAGTAGGAGTATACTTGGAGAAAATCAGGATGGCAAAAAGGGGACATGAGATAGCTTTGGCAAATAGGTTAAGGAGAATTCAAAGAGTTTTTACAAATATATTAAGGACAAAAGGGTAATTCGGGAGAGAATAAGGGCCCTCAAAGATCAGCAAGGCTGCCTTTGTGTGGAGCCGCAGGAGATGGGGGAAATACTAAACAAGTATTTTGCATCCGTATTTACTGTGGAAAAGGACATGGAAAATATAGAATGTAGGGAAATAGATGGTGACATCTTGAAAAATGTCCATATTAGAGAGGAGGAAGTGCTGGATATCTTGAAACGCATAAAAGTGGATAAATCTCCAGGAACTGATCAGGTGTACCCTAGAACTCTGTGGGAAGCTAGGGAAGTGATTGCTGGGCATCTTGCTGAGATATTTGTATCATTGATAGTCACGAGTGATGTGTCAGGAGACTGGAGATTGCCTAACGTGGTGCCACTGTTTAAGAAGGGCGGTAAAGACAAGTCAGGGAACTATAGACCAGTGAGCCTGAAGTCGATGGTGGACAAGTTGTTGGAGGGAATCCTGAGGGACAGGGTTTACATGTATTTGGAAAGACAAGGACTGATTCGGGATAGTCAACATGGCTTTGTGCGTGGGAAATCATATCTCATGAACTTGATTGAGTTTTTTGAAGAAGTAACAAAGAGGATTGATGAGGCAGAGCAGTAGATGTGATCTATGTAGACTTCAGTAAGGTGTTCGACAACGTTCCCCATGGGAAACTGATTAGCAAGGTTAGATCTCACGGAATGCAGGAAGAACTAGACAATTGGATGCATAACTGGCTCAAAGGTAGAAGAGAGAGAGGGTGATGGTGGAGGGTTGTTTTTCACACGGGAGGCTTGTGACCAGCAGAGTGCCACAAGGAGCAGTGCTGGATCCAATACTTTTCGTCATTTATATAAATGATTTGGATGTGAGCATAAGAGGTATATTAAGTAAGTTTGTAGATGACAGCAAAATTGCAGGTGTAGTGGACAGCAAAGAAGGTTACCTCCGATTACAATGGGGTCTTGATCTGATGGGCCAGTAGGCTGAGACGTGGCAGATGGAGTTTAATTTAGATAAATGCGAGGTGCTGCATTTTGGGAAACCAAATCTTAGCAGAACTTATACACTTAATGGTAAGGTCCTAGGGAGTGTTGCTGAATAAAGAGACCTTGGAGTGCAGGTTCATAGCTCCTTGAAAGTGGAGTCGCAAGTAGATAGAATAGTGATGAAGGCGTCTGGTATGCTTTCCTTTATTGGTCAGAGCATTGAGTACAGGAGTTGGGAGGTCATGTTGCAGCTGTACAGGACATTGGTTAGGCCACTGTTGGAATATTGCATGCAATTCTGGTCTCCTTCTATTGGAAAGATGTTGTGAATCTTGAGAGGGTTCAGAAAAGGTTCACAAGGATGTTGCCAGGGTTGGAGGATTTGAGCTATAGGGAGAGTTTAATTAGGCTGGGGCTGTTTTTCCTGGGGTGTTGGAGGGTGAGGGGTCACCTTATAGAGGTTTATAAACTCATGAGGGGCATGGATAGGATAAATAGACAAAGTCTTTTCCCTGGGGTGGGGGAGTCCAGAACTAGAAGGCAAAGATTTAAGGTGAGAGGGGAAAGATATAAAAGAGACGTAAGGGGCAACTTTTTCACGCAGAGGGTGGTATGTGTATGGAATGAGCTGCCAGAGGATGTGGTGGAGGCTGGTACTATTGCAACATTTTAAAAGGCATCTGGGTGGGTATTTGACTAGGAAAGGTTTGGAGGGATATGGGCCAGGTGCTGGCAGGTGCGACTTGATTGGGTTGGTCGGCCTGGACGAGTTGGACCGAAGGGTCTGTTTCCGAGCTTTACATCTGTGATTCTAATCCACATGTACAGCATGCAGTGTTAGAAAGAAGGGAGAAAATGATACAAGAGTATGAACAACAAACAGGCAAACAGATATTCTAATTTGACCCAAGACAAAGCATCAGAGTTTGCAACCTTACGAGTACAGAGGTTAATTGAATGTTGTGTACAGTCTCGCTGGAGCCCCTTACTGTACTCCCCTGTACACCAACAACTGTGTTGCCAAATTCCGATTAAAAGCCATCTAGTTTGCTGACACCACCTTGGTAGGAGAGGTATCAAACAACGATGAGTCAGAATAACAGATGGAGATAGACGGTTTGGTGACATGGTGCAAGGAGAACAACTTTTTTGTCAACGTCAGACAAATTAAAGACATGATCATTGACTTCAGAAAAATGGAGGAGAACAGGCTCCTTCCCCTTCTACATCAATGGAGTTGAGATTGAGAGGATGGAGAGTGTCAAGTTCCTAGGAGTGATGATAATTTTGTGGATATACCCATTTCAAACAGGTATGCTGATTTGGAAAATGTAGGGGGTGATGGATTCTCAGGAGAACGTAGCATAAACAGCCAAGTTTCTGGTATTGAGATTGGCTGTAATGCAACGAGGGGTACATCAGCTTCCAAGAGATCAATTGTGTTAGGGGATTCTGTAGTCAGAGGTACAGATAGACGTTTCTGTGGCAAAAATTTAAAAAGGAGGTCCTCAAGGGTAGTAATATCTGGAATACTCCCAGGGCTACAAGCTAGTCAGGACAGGAATAGAAGGATAGAGCAGATGACTGCATGGCTGAGGAGCTGATGTATGGGAGAAGGATTCACATTTTTGGATCATTGGAATCTCTTTTGGGGTAGATGTGACCTGTACAAGAAAGACGGATTGCACCTAAATTGGAAGGGGGCTAATATACTGGCAGGGAAATTAGCTAGAACTGCTTGGGAGGATTTAAACTAGTAAGGTGGGAGGGTGCGACCTATGGAGATAATGAGGAAAGAGATCGATCTGAAACAAGTACATCGGAGAACAGAAGTGAGTCAAACAGGCAGGAACAAGGTAGGACTAATAAATTAAATTGCATTTATTTCAATGCAAGGGGCCTAACAGGGAAGACAGATGAACTCAGGGCATGATTAGGAACATGGGACTGGGATATCATAGCAATAGCAGAAACATGGCTCAGAGATGGGCAGGATTGGCAGCTTAATGTTCTAGGATACAAATGCTACAGGAAAGAAAGAAATGGAGGCAAGAGAGGAGGGGGGGGGGGGGGAAGAGTGGCATTTGTGATGAGGGATAACATTACAGCTGTGCTGAGGGAGGATATTCCCGGAAATACATCCAGGGAAGTTATTTGGGTGGAACTGAGAAATAAGAAAGGGATGATCACCTGATTGGGATTGTATTATAGACCCCTCAATAGTCAGAGGGAAATTGAGAAACAAACTTGTAAGGAGATCTCGGCTATCTGCAAGAATAATAGGGTAGTTATGGTAGAGGATTTTAACTTTCCAAACATCGACTGGGACTGCCATTGTGTTAAAGGTTTAGATGGAGAGGAATTTAAGTGTGTAAAAGTCAATTTTCCGATTCAATATGTGGATGTACCTACTAGAGAAGGTGTAAAACTTGACCTACTCTCGGGAAATAAGGCAGGGCAGGTGACTGAGGTGTCAGTGGGGGAGCACTTTGGGGCCAGCGACCATTATTCTATTTGTTTTAAAATAGTGATGGAAAAGGATAGACCAAATCTAAAAGTTGAAGTTCTGAATTGGAGAAAGGCCAATTTTGATGGTATTAGGCAAGAACTTTCAAAAGTTGATTGGAGGCAGATTTTTGCAGAAAAAGGGATGGCTGGAAAATGGGAAGCCTTCAGAAATGAGATAACAAGAATCCAGAGAAAGTATATTCCTGTTAGGGTGACAGGGAAGGCTGGTAGGTATAGGGAATGCTGGATGACTAAAGAAATTGACGGTTTAGTTAAGAAAAAGAAAGAAGCATATGTCAGGTGTAGACAGGATAGATCAAATGAATCCTTAGAGTATAAAGAAAGTAGGAGTGTACTTAAGAGGGAAATCAGGAGGGCAAAATGGGGATATGAGATAGCTTTGGCAAATAGAATTAAGGAGAATCCAAAGGGTTTTTACAAATATGTTAAGGACAAAAGGGTAACTAGGGAGAGAATAGGGCCCCTCAAAGATCAGCAAGTCGGCCTTTATGTGGAGCCACAGAAAATGGGTGAGATACTAAATGAATAGGATATGGAAGAGGGCCTGTACTGCGCTGTAATGTTCTATGTTCTATATAGACTGTAGGGAAATAGATGGTGACATCTTGCAAAATGTCCAGATTATACAGGAGGAAGTGCTGGATGTCTTGAAACGGTTAAAGGTGGATAAATCCCCAGGACCAGATCAGGTATACCCGAGAACTCTGTGGGAAGCTAGAGAAGTGATTGCTGGGCACCTTGCTGAGATATTTGTATCATCGATAGTCACAGGTGAGGTGCCGGAAGACTGGAGGTTGGCAAACGTGGTGCCATTGTTTAAGAACGGTGGTAAAGACAAGCAAGGGAACTATAGACCGGTGAGCCTGACCTCGGTGGTGGGCAAGTTGTTGGAGGGAATGCTGAGGGACAGGATGTACATGTATTTGGAAAGGCAAGGACTGATTAGGGATTGTCAACATGACTTTGTGCATGGGAAATCATGTCTCACAAACTTGATTGAGTATTTTGAAGAAGTAACGGAGAGAATTGATGAGGGCAGAGCAGTAGATGTGATCGATATGGATTTCAGTAAGGCGTTTGACAATTTTCCCCATGGGAGACTGATTAGCAAGGTTAGATCCATGGAATACATGGAGAACTAGCCATTTGGATACAGAACTGACTCAAAGGTAGAAGTGAGAGGGTGGTGATGGAAGGTTGTTTTTCAGATTGGAGTCCTGTGACCAGTGGAGTGCCACAAGGATCGGTGCTGGTTCCTTTACTTTTTGTCATTTACATAAATGATTTGGATGCGAGCATAAGAGGTACAGTTAGTACGTTTGCAGATGACACCAAAATTGGAGGATTAGTGGACAGCAAAGAGGGTTACCTCCGATTACAACAGGATCTGGACCAGATGGGCCAATAGGCTAAGACGTGGCACATGGAGTTTAATTCAGATAAATGCGAGGTGCAGCATTTTGGGAAAGCAAATTTTTGCAGGACTTATACACTTAATGGTAAGGTCTTGGGGAGTGTTGCTGAACAAAGAGACCTTGGAGTGCAGGTTCATAGCTCCTTGAAAGTGGAATCGCAGGTGGATAGGATAGTGAAGAAGGCGTTAGGTATGCTTTCCTTTATTGGTCAGAGTATTGAGTACAGGAGTTGGGAGGCCATGTTGTGGCTGTACAGGACATTGGTTAGGCCATTGTTGGAACATTGCGTGCAATTCTGGTCTCCTTCCTATCGGAAAGATGTTGTGAAACTTGAAAGGGTTCAGAAAAGATTTACAAGGATGTTGCCAGGGTTGGAGGATCTGAGCTACAGGGAGAGGCTGAACAGGCTGGGGCTGTTTTCCTGGAGCATTGGAGGCTGAGGGGTGACCTTATAGAGGTTTACAAAATTATGAGGGGCATGTATAGGATAAATAGACAAAGTCTTTTCCCTGGCGTTGGGGAGTCCAGAACTAGAGGGCAAAGGTTTAGGGTGAGAGGGGAAAGATATAAAAGAGATGTAAGGGGCAACCTTTTCACAGAGAGCGTGGTACGTGTATGGAATGAGCTGCCAGAGGATGTGGTGGAGGCTGGTACAATTGCAACATTTAAGAGGAATTTGGATGGGTATATGAATAGGAAGGGTTTGGAGAGATATGGGCCGAGAGATATGGCAGGTGGGACTGGATTGGGTTGGGATATCTGGTCGGCCTGGACTGGTTGGACCGAAGGGTCTGTACATCTCTATGACTCTAACTGACAACCTGTCCTAAACTTCATATGTAGATCTGATGGTCAAGAAGTCATAATAATGCCTCCTCTTCCTGAGGAAATTTGGCATGTCCACAACGTCTTTCTCAAACTTTTACAGATGCACCATTGAATGAATCCTGTCTGGCTGCATAATGGCCTAGTATGGCAACTGCTTTGCCCAGGACCATAAGAAACTGCAGAATGTTGTGTGTACAGCCTAGACCATCACAGAAGCCAGCCTTCCATCTATGGATTCCATTTGCACAGCTCGTTGCTGCGGAAAGGCTGCCAACCCATCAAAGGCCCATCATGCCCTGGTAATGCTCTCCTACAACCTCTTCTGTCAGTCAGAAGGAACAGAAGCTTAAACACACACCAGCAGGTTCTTCTGTGCCATTATTAGACTGATGAATGGACTGTCCAATTTCAAATATTGCTGATCTTTCTTATGTTGATCTTGCCTAGCGTACGTTTTGTGTGACGTAACTTGTATGCCCCGTCTCAGAGCATCCTAGGATCTATTTATCCTTGCTTACTATGATCTGACTGTACAACAACTTGTAAACAAAGGTTTTCACTGTGCTTAGGTACACGTGACAAAAGACCAAATTAAACAATGAAGTATGAAATTGAAGTAACTACTGAGCTAAAGCCGGCGCCAAGAAAAGTATTGTCACTGATGGTTAAATCCTACAATGAAACAGATGACACATTCAGGTTTTCTATGACAAATCATCCGTCATACAGATGAGTCTGATACCAAAAGTGTCAGACCAGACATTGGCTAGACATCTATTATGCATGATGTAGTTTCATCCAACAAAGTACATGACTTAGTTAAGCCATGATCATTGCTGAAAATGTGTTGCTGGAAAAGCGCAGCAGGTCAGGCAGCATCCAGGGAACAGGAGAATCGACGTTTCGGGCATAAGCCCTTCTTCAGGAATGATCATTGTATAACCACTAGATCCAGTTGTGTTGTGCATCTGCCAAAGAGTTATCTTAATGTATAAAGACATGGTACTAATGTACATCCTTCTACATATTTATCAGAACAGGTTTCCTACTCTTTAGAGGGAAAATCTAGGATATTGTATTATTGCACAGATCTCAGAAAGGCAATCTACATTTAAGACAGCGAGATGAGATCATGATATGTGAGCAATCGTATAATTGGTCTCCATCTTTCTGTACATTCAGTTGGTAGTCAACATGCTAGCCAATCTGTTAGTCAGCCAGTCAACCATGTATGTTATAGTAATTAAGGCTGAAATGCAAGTCTGAGCAGCCATATCAGTATTACATAACTAGTTGAGTAAATTTCCGCATTTCTGACTCCATATAAACATGACTGGTATACATTAAAATTTAGAAAACTACATAGCACATTAATGTCCTTCCATGTTTTAGGCTTTTAGAGCCTTGCTAGACTATCTCCTTAATGGCCCCTTGAGAGTGACGATGGTGTGCTTCCATTCCAATTTGATGAGCTGTGAGATATCTAATAGGTCCACTGTGCAATCTGCAGACTCTGCCAAATGTGGGGCGGTGACGTTTGAAGATATGGGTAGATGGGTTGGAAACTGCTTTAGCAATGAGGAATAAATGTTGACCAACTTTAAACATCAAAGCACAAGATGGCTGGTGTTTTTATTCTCCTAAAAATAAATAAATCTACTTCACCACCATCCCCACACACCCCAACATTCCCTCAAAGTGGCAAGGCTGTGTATTTGTGCAGTTATTCCGAGGTTCTACCTGCAGTGATCGGTCTCAACACGCCATTGTGGCAATGACTCCAGGTTACAGATGGCTACTGCCATGTATGGACCTCAGAGGCTCTCTCAGCCGGAAAGAAAATCAGCCCCTACTCCTCCTCACTCCCCATTCCACTCGTAGTTTAATTTCATTGTCCCTGTCTCTTTGTAGTACAGAGTTGAGATGAACTATTGGTTTGGATTGTTTCAAAATAACAAAACTGTTTATAGCATTATCACAGTCTAAGTCTAATGTGTCATAGTTGTTAGGAAACTTCAATTGAGGTTTAAAACTCTCCTGGAGGAGTTGCAGCTTTTGATATTTCACAACATAAAAGCCTAATAATGGGCATCCTGTTAATGGAAACAGTTGGTCAGACACTAATTAACTCCCATGCATTCCACAGGATTTGCAAAGTATGAGTGATGGGGTGAAGGAACATTTCTGTTCTACAGTGAGTTATTGGTCGTGTTTCTATTAGAGGCTTCTGCTAGATACAAAGCCCATATTTACTGGTGGTAATGATAGTGTCAAGATGCTCTATTAGTAGGTCCATAAGCACTGGTGTAGATGAGTTTGTGTCTAATTGTAAATCCTAACATGGTAAATTACAACATTAAAAAGGCATCTGGATGGGTATATGAATAGGAAGGGTTTAGCGGGATATGGGCCAAGTGCTGGCAAATGGGACTAGATTAGGTTAGGATATCTGGTCAGCATGGACAAATTGGACTGAAGGGTTTGTTTCCGTGCTGTATACCTCTTACTCTATGAACTTAAAAGGTTTGCTATCTTGAGATAGAATTTTCCCTTCTGAGAGTGGTGAGTGAGATGACTTAAATCGGCTGAGATTCTAGATATCAAATCCTCATGTCAAGAAAATCTCTCCCAGACTAGAGGAGTTCAGAACCTCCCTGTTGTGTGGTGAGAAGCTTACGTTCATGCATTTGCAGCTCATTAATATCTCAAATCATCCTAGCAATGTTCCAACTTCCAACTCTCCTCTCTTCTATCAAGAAATCTGACGGCATACAAACTTGAGCAGCAAAACATAGTAGGTTCCTCCAACTTGTGCTGATAGACAAGATGTGAGCATAAGGAATGATCATGCCGGCCATTGGCTTCTGTTTACATGAAACAGCTTTCTCTTTACAAGGCCCTGTGTTGTGAATGATCATGCTGTTCCTAACCCTTTAAACCATGTAGTTCATAATTGGAAAATATCCAGCCTCACAACTCATCAGACTTGGTCTCGGCCCAACTCTGTCATGACTTCAAATCATTGACCTCTTTGAGCTGAGGGGTTGTCAGGACTTCAATGCTTGTGGCTGGCAGTTGGTATTCAGGTAAAGCCTCTTTCTAAACAGATATTTTAGCACTGAGTTGGAGGCAGGCAGTTTTTGTTCACCCTAAGGATGGTAGGAATCTGGTATAGACTGCCTGGAAGGGTAGTTTAGGTGGGTGGCAGCACAAACTTTAAAAGGTACTTGGATGAGCACCTGAAATATCATAACATTCAAGGTTATCAGCCTACTGCTGGAAAGTGTGACTAGTGTAGATTGTGTGTTCTTGGTAGAACAGACTCAGTGGGCCAAAGGACCTTTTCTGTATTGTATCATTCTATTAAGAGAGATTGACAATTAGTGAAAATGGATATAACCTTGTGGATGCCTTGGATGAATTAGCACTAATGATGATGGAGAACCACACAATGCAGTGGAGCTTACTGTATTAGTTGTCCATTGTTATTTCCCCATCTCCACATGACCAGTCCGATTCTTCATAGCAAGACCAATTACACTATTTTCTCTTCTTAGATAATGAGGATCCAGATGTCTACCAATCTCCTCCAACCAGATTTGGAACCTTTGGTCCAATTGTGGACCAGAAGTTGATGCAAGAGCAGTTAGTGATCATGTGTGAGTAGGAAGTGTAAAAGGACAGTAATTGTTACTAGTTGCAGAAAGATTTGAGCTACAGGGCAAGGCTGAATAGGCTGGGGCTGTTTTCCCTGGAGCATTGGATGCTGAAGGGTGACTTTTATAGAGATTTATAAAATCTTGAGGGCATGGATAGGGCAAATAGGCAAAGTATTTTCCCTGCATTAGGGGAAATCCAGAACTAGAGGGCATAGGCTTAGGGTGAGAGGGAAAAATTTTAAAAGGGACCCAAGGGGCAACTTTTTCACGCAGAGGGTGGTGCATGTATGGAATGAGCTGCCAGAGGAAGTGGTGGAAGCTGGTACAACTACAACATTTAAAAGGTATCTGAATGGGTATATGAATAGGAAAGGTTTAAAGGGATATGAGCCAAGTTCTGGTAAATGGGACTAGGTTAGTTTAGGATATCTCGTCGGCATGGACGGGTTGGACCGAAGAGCCTGTTTCCATGCTGTACATCTCTATGACTCGGAGGTCATTACAAGTCCTTAAATAAACATGATGTATGTGTTGTTGAATGGTGTCGTCCATCACCCTTGGTGAAAAATATGTGCAGGTGCAAATTTAGCATAAATGGTGGGCCGGTGAGTGAGCATAGGGAAGGTGGTACCATATAATTTTGCAGAGCACAGGAAATCATTGAGCTTCTTTCTGTACCAATGGATGGTCCTTTTCAGAGTAGAGACAGCTATTCTGATATTGCTGCCCAAGCGGGCTACGTCTGGGGGAATGATTACTTATTGCAGTCAGTGGGAAAACGACTGACCTTCTCTCTATCACTCATTCACCACTCCAAATTTTTCTTCATGAAGTGAGGCTAAAGCTTAGTTTTCTTCATTGCCATCTGGACAGAGTTCAGAGGCAAGCAGCAGAGTGTATCGGCAGCTGAGTTGATAGGCAGTACATACATATGGCTCTAGAGCCTGGACGATCTTAGTAGTGGTGAACACATCTGTCCCATTTGCTATGTTATTTAATGAGAAACAAGCCCAACATTTCACTTGCATAAAACTTGAGGAGAGAAGCTTATGATTGTCCGAGGTAACTGAACCAAGGCATGGCAGAAACCATATGGTTAAACTTATCGGCCACCATTTTATAACTTCAATTGGGAAAATTTCAGCCTTTGTTATTTTTATCTAAGATCAATTTGTGAATCTTTAGCCTGATGTATACAATTGCTCATTCTTTGAAATTTGTTTGACATATTTCTTTTACTTAATATTCTTAGCTCATTCTAAGCTGCCTGTACCCAGCTTGGTAACAGGAGAGCTAATAATTTCCATATCTGCAATCTTGCATACCCTACATACTAAATTTTCCAGACCATGAAAAATTAGTTGAAAATGTGAAACTATTTGGGAAGAATCAACATTTTCATGGGCATTTGTTTGGTGATGTTGAAGAGAAAGATGAGAGATAATGTGTGAGCAAATGTTTATATACATGGGCTGTTTGAGATGGATTCTCCACATCAGCTACGAGGTAAGACACGCAAACAGCTTGCTTGGAGAAGCCAATAGCATCTGTACTGAGTACATGATCATCTGTTGGGCCGGCCACATGCTTAGGATGCCTGAGCTCCAATCACCAAAGCAAGTGCTCTTCACCCAGCACAAGGAACACAGACAAACAAGAGGAGCATTTTGAAGACACCCTGAAGGCTTAGCTCAAGAAACGTAACATAACCGTCCAAGTCTCTGAGACCTTCACTCAGAAAAAACTGACTTGGAGGAAACTCCAGTATGATGGGTCGCCATTCTTCGATAACAGCCACCGACAACAGGAAGTACAGAAAAGGATCTAGAGAAATAATTTCCAGGCCTAGAAGCAATTCCACCTCAAACACCTGAACATGTGTGGTCAGTGTGGCTCTAGATCTGTCTCCGCAGCCAGTAAGGATACACAGAACACATGACCAATGACACAGAATTTCCTACATGGACACTGGTGCTTGTTAGCAAGTGATTGCCAATGCAGTATACATGCAGACTTTCAATCCTTCTATTGCTGAAGGTAAATACATAGTTTGATCGAAACATTTATTTAGAGAATGATTAAGAAGGCGATGTTGGAGGAAAGAAGCTCTTTTTAGAAAAAAGTTAATTATATTACAGTTAAAAAATTAAGCAGGTAACCCAAACAGCAAGCCCGATAGAATAGAAGGCATAGAATCCATTCAGTGTAGAAACAGGCCATTTGGCCCAACAAGTCCACATCAACCCACTGAAGCGTGACCCACTCCCCTTATCCCATTACTCTACATTTAACCCTAATTATTGCACCTAACCTACACATCCCTACACTATAGGCAATTTAGCATGGCCAATTCACCTAACCTGCACATCTTTAGATTGTGGGAGGAAACCCACGCAGACACTAGGAGAATGTGCAAACTCCACACAGATAGTTGCCCAAGGGTGGAATCAAACCCAGGTCCCTGGCATTGTGAGGCAGTTGTGAATGTACAACATCACTGACATGAAAATAGATGTGAAGGCAGTTGGTGAGGATGATGTAAAGAGTGTGCAGACGGTTATAGATTGTGAGGGTAAAAATATGCCATGTTTCAATATGTGGGAAAATGGTAGGTAATGCACTTTGACAGAGGTTTATAAGAGATGCATATTATTTAATTGGAAAGAGACAGAAGAAAACTGCAGCACAGAAATTTGAGGATCCTCATTCACAAATTGCAAAAGGCTAGCCTCCAAGTTCAGCAGGTAATAGGAAATGCAAATGGATAGTTGGCCATTATTTCAAGGGAATGGATTCTACAAACATGAATAGGCCACTTGCCCTTTTGAGCCGGCTTCGCCATTCAATAAGATCACAACTATTCTGGTTTTAACTTCAATGCTACATTCCTGTAGCTCCATCCCTGGTAATCAAGATTCTATTAAACTCTGCCTTGGAAGTATTGAAAGATTCTGCTCTTTTGATGAAGTGAATTCCAAACTCTTACAACTTCCTGAGAGAAAAAAGATTTCCCATCTGAATTTTAAACCATGATCCCTAGTTCTCGATTATTCCACAAGAAGAAACATGCTTTAAATATTCATCAAGTCCCTTCAGGATCGTATTTTTTAATTAAGTCATCTTGAACTCCTCTAATCCCAGGGGATACAGGCCCAGCCAGTTTAGCTTTTCCTTATAAGGCTCATTCTAGGTATCAGTCCAGTAAACCTTGTCTGAACTGCTTCCAAAGCATTAACATCCTTCCGTAACTATGGTAATCAGTACTAGCAAGTTTTGAGAAGATTTGTACAGGTTGAGGTTCTGAATGTAGGTTTGCTCACTGAGCTGGAAAGTTCATTTTCAGACGTTTCATCACCATACTAGGTAACATCATTAGTGAGCCTCAATGTGAAGCTTCACCCTGAGGCTAACTGAAGATGTTACCTAGTATGGTGATGAAACCTCTGAAAGGGAACCTTCCAGCTCAGCGAGCAAACCTACATCCAGGTAATCAGAACTGTATAAAAATATGGAAACCTTGCTAAAACTATATAAGATACTCGTCAGACTACACTTGGAACAGTTTTGTTCCCTTCATCTAAAGAAAGAAATATTGCCATTCGACAGTCCAGAGAAGGATCACTGCGTTGATCCTGGGTATGGGTGAATTTTCTTATGAGGAGAAGTTGAGTAGGTTGGGCTTGTATCCATTGGAGTTCAGAAAAATGAGAGTAAACTTTACTGAAACATTGATAGAATATGAAAAGTTAAAGGTGCTGGACAGGGTATGTACAGAGAGGGTGTTTGCTCTGTGTGAGTGTCTAGAACCAGAGGCCATCCATTTAAGACCGAAATGGGAGGAGTTCCTTTTCTCAGGTTAATAAATCTTTGGAATTTTTGGTGATAGTGGGCTGTAGAGGCTGGATTGTTAAGAATTTGTGAGGTGAGAGAAACTGATTTTTTTTTATATCAGTAAGGGACCCAAGGGTTATTAGGAAAAGACAAAGTGAAGTTGAAGTCTGTCAGATCAGCCATGATTTCATAGAATGGTGGAGCAGACCCAATGGGCTGAATGACCTACTTCTCCTCCTGGGTCTTAAAGTCTAAACTTGCTTGAAATTCTCCTTTTAAATCCTATAACCAGTATCCACCTGCATTTTTTATATCCAGGTAGAAATGCAGACTGGATATTCTTTTGCTTAACTGTCCTTTATTGCAGAGGTAAGTGGACAGTATAAAGTAAAACTATTTGCAACCAAACAGTGTCAACAAAACTGGCAGTTTGGAGATTCTGATTCTGTCCTCTGTTAGCGCACCGGCTGGTGCCACGAGTGGTAATACCTTCTGGTAAAACAGCCCTGGCAGCTGTTTAAACTTGACTTGCTGTAAGGCAGACTGCAGGACAGGTCATGTGACCTTTTGATTTGACTTCACATTAAAGACGCATCCCCAAAGCAAGCAATTCTGCAGGTTGTAAGATTGTTAAGATTCTATTAAGTTGTATTAATTCAGGGAGGCATCCATGGGGTTAATGCATTTGTCATTTTATTGCAGACGCTATGACAACCATAAAACTGGGACTTTTATTTTGTACAAAAGCCTTTTGCGAGAATTTGAAGTTCATGTGCGTCAGTGGGATTGTGGCAGCCGCCACTATGCTGTATCGTGTAACTGTGGAGTGATTGCCAGGGAGGGTGATGATATCATTGCGTTTGATATGTGCAATGGGCACTTTCAAGAGACCAGGCCTCATTTGTCAGTGAAAAGCAGTGGACCAGAGCCACATCACGTCAAAATAATGGAGGCACACCAAGGAAAGAAGATCACTGTGCGTATTTCAGTTCTTACTCGTGACTTAGCTGTTCATCCTCAATCCTTTATTGATTAGCTATAAGCAAAACTGTAGCACCCTCGGACCTGCTCCCCCATTCTGTAAGATCAAAACTTGGATCGGTTTGTATTTTGAATTCCACGTTCCCATCTACCCCTAATAATCTTTGATTTTGATTGCTAAACTATATCTAATGCCTTAAAAATATTTAATGACCCTACCTCCCCCACCAGGCAGAAAGTTGCAAATTCACACAAATTCAGAGAAAAACATTTTGTGCACTCAATCTTTCTGTTCATTTGCAACCTCCTTTATGTTTTTCAAAACATACTTTCCACTATCTTGGTTATCAGCAAATTTAGCTCATCTATATGTTCATAGGAAATAGGAACAGGAATAGGCCATTCAGCCCCTCAAGTCTGTTCCACATTCAATAGGTTCATGATGAATCTGACCTTCTTCACATCTGCTTGCCTGCTTATTTTCCCATAACCCTTGATTCCCCTACTTGTCAAGTATCTTTTTATCTCAGCCTTAAATATGTGCAAGGACCCACAGCTCTCTGTGGCAAGGAGTTCCAAAATATCTCAACCCTCTGAGAGAAGAAGTTCCTCCTTATCTCGGTCTTAATTTTGCGCCCTTTTATTCTGAGACTAAACCCTATGGCTCTAGACTCTCCCATGAGGGGAAACATCATCTCAGCATTTGCCCTGTCAAGCCCCTTAAAAATCCTATGTGTTTCAATGAGATCACCTCTCATTCTTCTAAACTTCAGTGAGTAGAATCTCAACCTGAAGACAATCCTCCTTACCAGGGATCGTCTTGGTAAACTGCCTCCAATGAAATGATGTATTTATTTAAATAAGGGGCCCAAAACTGCTCAGAGTACTCCAGATGTAGCCTCACCAGCACCTTGTACATTTGCAGTAAGACTTCCATACTGTTATACTCAACACCGCTTGAAATAAGGGCCAACACTCCATTAGTCTTCCTGATTACTGCTGAACCTGTGCACTAGCTTTTTGTATTTCTTGCACAAGTAGTCCCAAGTCCCTTTTGAGTTGCAACTTTTTGCAGTTTTTCTCCATTTAAATAATACCCTGTTCTGTCATATATAAACCATCACACTTTGAACAACCGGTAATGTCTATTAAGATTATATCCCATCAAATTCATGTGATCTGTGGGGTATTTTGTCCTGTTCTTTGTGTCTTTAATTCTAGATTGTAACAAAATAAGTATAATTAATAGCACTTGTAGTGTAAAGTTCATATTTGCCTCTTAGCTTACACAATTATCTCCTTATTGGGCTTTTATGCCATTTTTTAAAATTGCAACCTAATTTAGTTGTACTAGGTATTACCATAACATGAAATCATCAGATTGAATTGGTAAATTAAAAGTGATTTGCTGATGCCCTGTACAAAGAAGAGTTTAAAAAAAAGCTGTCTATTTTGACTCTATGCTGATCAACATTAAACTGAATAGAGGTCTGAAATTGCATCTCATAACAACAAGCATATAAAAATTGTTTATGGAGTGCATAAAAATACATAAAAGTATCTGTGTGGAATGCAGTTTGAAAACTCATTTGTACTTCAAATGTTATGTCACAAATCCTTACAGTGAACTTTAAAAATAACAGGAATGCAACTTCAAATTTAGTTAAATTTAAATTTGGCCAACAATTTCTAACTTCTGTCTAACTTCTGACATAGTATTTTCTGCTCGATAATGTATTGAGGAATATTAATTAATTCAGAAAAGTCAGCATTTAAATATGATTGAGTATTAATAGCAAGTCTATTTTAATATATATTTAAGGCCTATGATCCTATTCTTTCTTGTTTATTTTTCAAATGGAATACTACCCTATGGATAGCCATGTACTAGACGTTCTTAGTCCTCAGTACCATGTAATACTCTCTAGAAAAATACTACAGTCTGCTGTAGCCAGAATACTCTTCTAATGTTACAAACTCATGATTAGATACAAAGGAGGAAGAAACCAATTCTTTTACAGAACAGAACTTTCAGGGAACTTTGTGATGACCTTTGACAAAAATGTGATTTTATTTGTTTATTAGTAAAATGTTAAACTAGAAACTCCAACATGTTCAAATTTTCCAAATGTAATTTCCATTTTTTTTAAACAGTAACTTAATAAAAATAAGCTAATTTATTTGATTTTTGGGTATCTATTTCTATAGATCATGTTCTCGTCAGGAGCATTTGTCCGTTCAGATGTAAGCGACTGGGGAATGAGCATAACAGTACGGGCCCCCAGCATTGATTTCAACAATACGAGAGGTCTCTGTGGGATCTTTGACCGAAACGGTAATAATGACTTCCATGGTGCCGATGGGAATCTGTTGTCAGGTGGATATTGGAGTAACGCCCCTGATGATTTCATCGAGGAATGGAGGTATGCATTAAACCAAAATAGCATTTTTGATTTAGTAAAACTAATGCAATGTCAATTGAAAGTGAACGTTTACATAGCATAAAGCGATCACTTATGTGATAGATTGACTGTTAATGAATGGTTCCAATTTATCACTAGATTAGATTCCCTACAGCGCGGAAACAGGCCATTTGGACCAACAAGTCCACACCGACCCTCCGAAGAGTAACCCACCCAGACCCATTCCCTACCCAATACTATGAGCAATTTAGTGTGACCAATTCACCTGGCATGCACATCTTTGGATAGTGGGAGGAAACCGGAGCACCTGGAGGAATCCCATGCAGACACTGGGAAAACGAGCAAAATCCACACCGACAGTTGCCCGAGGCGGGAATGAAATCTGGGTCCCTGGCACTGTGCCGCAGCAGTGCTAACCACTGAGCCACCGTGCTGCCCCAATACTAGAAATAATCAACCATCAAGAAAGAATAATTTGTGGTTATATGCTGCCTGTTCCAGACACATCTTTCTTTCGTTTTGAAAAGCTTCAATTAAATACTAACCCTAATTTTAATACTTTTCCACACACAACATAATGTCTTAAGAAAGAGCAGCAAGAGGAAGCCATTCCTGTTTCTCCACCTTTCAAATAGATCCACGGTTGAACTTTTATATCAATGCAGTCTTCCCACCACAGGATTCCGAAATCCAATTTAGCATCAATTATAAGTCTCAAGATCTGACCAAATATAAAGCCACTCCAGCTATGAGTATGGTAGACAAGACATATACATTTGTTAAGTTATCAAAACAAGTACTATGCGAATGACACTAAACAAGGCAGTGGCATCAGCCACTTCACAATGGTCCTCAAATGGCTAGGTGCTGTCTCTTCCAAAATTATTCAGCATTCTGCTTTCTACACACTGTACCACTGAAAATTAGGCCTTATTAGCCTTTTCCAAATCACACCCACAATATGACCAGAGGTATCCCTGAATTCTGGCCCAGACACTGCATGATTACATCTGTATTGACTGCGTGAGGTGTGCATAGTGTGTGCTTATCTCCTGATAACCATTCATTCCAGGATAGGAAACACAATGAGTTATTTGACTCAGATTTTGCTGATTAGTGTAAATTCCTAATTAAATCAGGCACAAGTTACTGTGTCTGTGCATTGTTGATGAGATGAGTTGCTTTTAAAAGACTCTTTGCTTTTTGGAGGCCTCGTGCTGGGTGAGGTGGCTGTTGTTTGGAATGGCTATTTTATCTTTTAAGAAGTGATTGCAGTTATTTGTAACTTTAAACAATGCAATATCAAAATACTGCAGAGGATTATACAGTGGATAATACTTTAAAAATTTGCTACAAAGTGTATAAGTAACATAAGTGGATAGTAGTTAACCAGTGGTGATAGGTAAAATACAAGTTTACTTGGTACAGGCATAAGTAAGAAAAGTCTTAACAGATTGCACATTAATCACTCGTTATGAGAAATTGCATTTATACAAAAAGGACATTAGAGAATTGATTCTGGATCAAAATAAACTGGTAACTCCTATTCCTCATTTCCATATATCTTAATCCATTGTTATGGTTCTGTTCGCCGAGCTGGGAATTTGTCTTGCAAACGTTTCACCCCCTGTCTAGGTGACATCCTCAGTGCTTGGGAGCCTCCTGTGAAGCACTTCTGTGATGTTTCCTCCGGCGTTTATAGTGGCCTGTCTCTGCCGCTTCCGGTTGTCCGTTCCAGCTGTCCGCTGTAGTGGCCGGTATATTGGGTCCAGGTCGATGTGTTTGTTGATAGAATCTGTGGATGAGTGCCATGCCTCTAGGAATTCCCTGGCTGATCTCTGTTTGGCTTGCCCTATAATGGTAGTGTTGTCCCAGTCAAATTCATGTTGTTTGTTGTCTGCGTGTGTGGCTACTAAGGATAGCTGGTCGTGTCTTTTCTTGGCTAGTTGGTGTTCATGGATACGGATCGTTAGCTGTCTTCCTGTTTGTCCTACATAGTGTTTTGTGCAGTCCTTGCATGGGATTTTGTACACTACATTGGTTTTGCTCATGTTGGGTATCGGGTCCTTCATTCTGGTGAGTTGTTGTCTGAGAGTGGCTGTTGGTTTGTGTGCTGTTATGAGTCCTAGTGGTCGCAGTAGTCTGGCTGTCCGTTCGGAAATGCTCCATACATCAGGGGCATTTCCGAACTGACAGCCAGACTACTGCGACCACTAGGACTCATAACAGCACACAAACCAACAGCCACTCTCAGACAAAACTCACCAGAACGAAGGACCCGATACCCAACATGAGCAAAACCAATGTAGTGTACAAAATACCATGCAAGGACTGCACAAAACACTATATAGGACAAACAGGAAGACAGCTAACAATCCACATACATGAACATCAACTAGCCACGAAACGACACGACCAGCTATCCTTAGTAGCCACACACGCAGACAACAAGCAACATGAATTCGACTGGGACAACACTACCATTATAGGGCAAGCCAAACAGAGAACAGCCAGGGAATTCCTAGAGGAATGGCACTCATCCACAGACTCTATCAACAAACACATCGACCTGGACCCAATATACCGGCCACTACAGCGGACAGCTGGAACTGACAACCGGAAGCGGCAGAGACAGGCCACTATAAACGCCGGAGGAAACATCACAGAAGCGCTTCACAGGAGGCTCCCATGCACTGAGGATGTCACCTAGACAGGGGACGAAACGTTTGCAAGACAAATTCCCAGCTCGGCGAACAGAACCACAACAACGAGCACCCGAGCTACAAATCTTCTCCCAAACTTTGAATATCTTAATCCTCTGCTTTTTCGTTAATTTACGAACATTTCTTCATCTGATCAACATCTGAGCCGTTCTGCAGGGCAGAGGATTCTAAGGTCCACAACCACTTAAATGAAGAATTGTCTCCCTATCTCATTACTGCGTGACTAACTCAGAGATTGGCTGCGGCATTTCAAACTAAATGTCACAATGAAAATATCTTTACAGTCTGTTCCAAAAAGTCCTCAAATGAATTTTGAGTTTAAATTAAACCATTTTTCATTCTTCCAAACTCTAGGGTATGCAGTATATGTCTAGTATACTCAATCACTTCTCAAGGGACAATCCACTAACCCCAGATGTCATAGAGATGTACAGCATGGAAACAGACCCTTCGACCAGATATTCCACTTCAGTCCAACTCATCCATGCTGATCAGATGTCCCAACCTAATCTAGTCCCATCTACCAGCACTTAGTCCATATCACTCCAAACCCTTCTTATTCATATGCCCATCCAGATGCCTTTTAAATATTGTAATTGTACCAGCCTCCACCATTTCCTCTACCAGTTCATTCCATACACTCACCTCTGTGTGAAAAAGTTGCCCCTTAGGTGCCTTTTATATATTTCCCCTAAACCTATGCCCTCCAGACACCCCCACCTGAGGGAAAAGACTTTGTCTATTTATCTTATCCATGCCCCTCATGATTTTATAAATATCTATAAGGTCACCCCTCAAACTTCGACTCTCCAGGGAAACAGCCCTAGTCTATTTAGCGTCTACCTATAGCTCAATTCCTCCAACCCTGGCAACATTCTTGTAAATCTTTTCTGAATCCTTTCAAGTTTCACAACATCATTCCAATAGTAAGGAGACCAGAATTGCATGCAATATTCAAAAAGTGGCCTAACCAACGTCCTGTACAGCTGCAACATGACCTCCCAACTCCTGTACTCAATACCAAGAGAACAAAGAACAAAAAAAATTTACAGCCCAGGAACAGGCCCTTCGGCCCTCCAAGAGCAGTAAAATCGACGTTTCGGGCAAAAGCCTTCATCAGGAATACAGGCAGAGAGCCTGAAGGGTGGAGAGATAAATGAGAGGAGGGTGGTGGGGGGGGGGGGGAGAAATTATCATAGAGTACAATAGGTGAGTGGGGAAGGGGATGAAGGTGATAGGTCAGGGGGAGGGTGGAGTGTGGAGTGGATAGGTGGAAAAGAAGATAGGCAGGTAGGACAAGTCATGGGGACATTGCTGAGCTGGAAGTTTGGAACTGGGGTGAGGTGGGGGAAGGGGAAATGAGGAAACTATTGAAGTCCACATTGATGCCCTGGGGTTGAAGTGTTCCAAGGCGGAAGATGAGGCGTTCTTCCTCCAGGCATCAGGTGGTGAGAGAGCGGCGGTGAAGGAGGCCCAGAACCTCCATGTCCTCAGCAGAGTGGGAGGGAGAGTTGAAATGTTTGGGCCACAGGGCAGTGTGGTTGATTTGTGTGGGTGTCCCAGAGATGTTCCCCAAAGCGCTCTGCTAGGAGGCATCCAGTCTCCCCAATGTAAAGGAGACCGCATCGGGAGTAACGGATACAATAAATCATATTGGTGGATGTGCAAGTAAAACTTTGATGGAAATGGAAGGCTCCTTTAGGGCCTTGGATGGAGGTTAGGGAGTAGGTGTGGGCGCAGGATTTGCAATTCCTGCGGTGGCAGGGGAAGGTGCCAGGGTGGAAGGGTGGGTTATAGGGGGGGCATGGATCTGACCAGGTAGTCACGGAGGGAACGTTCTTTGCGGAAGGCGGAAAGGGGTGGGGAGGGAAATATATCCCTGGTGGTGGGGTCTTTTTGGAGGTGGCGGAAATGTCGGCGGATGATTAAGTTTATGTGAAGGTTGGTAGGGTGGAAGGTGAGCACCAGGCGTGTTCTGTACTTGTTACAGTTAGAGGGGTGGGGTCTGAGGGCGGAGGTGCGGGATGTGGATGAGATGCATTGGAGGGCATCTGTAACCACGTGGGAAGGGAAATTGCAGTCTCTAAAGAAGGCCATCTGGTGTGTCCTGTGGTGGAACTGGTCCTCCTGGGAGCAGATATGGCGCAGGTGGAGGAATTGGGAATACGGGATGGCATTTTTGCAGGAGGTAGGGTGGGAAGAGGTGTAATCCAGGTTGCTGTGGGAATCAGTGGGTTTGTAAAAAATGTCAGTGTCAAGTCGGTCGTCGTTAATGGAGATGGAGACGTCCAGGAAGGGGAGGGAGGTGTCAGAGATGGTCCAGGTAAATTTAAGGTCAGGGTGGAATGTGTTGGTGAAGTTGATGAATTGCTCAACCTCCTCGCGGGAGCACGAGGTGGCGCCAATGCAGTCATCAATGTAGCGGAGGAAGAGGTGGGGAGTTGTGCCGGCGTAATTACGGAAGATCAACTGTTCTACGAAGCCAACAAAGAGACAGGCATAGCTGAGGCCCATACGGGTGCCCATGGCTACCCCTTTGGTCTGGAGGAAGTGGGTGGATTTGAAGGAGAAATTGTTAAGGGTGAGGACCAGTTCGGCCAAACGAATGTGTGTGTCGGTGGAAGGCTGCTGTTGGGGACGTCGGGAGAGGAAGAAATGGAGGATTTGGAGGCCCTGGTCATGGTGGATGGAGGTGTAGAGGGATTGGATATCCATGGTGAAGATGAGGTGTTGCAGGCCGGGGAAACGGACGTCTTGGAGGAGGTGGAGAATGTGGGTGATGTCATGAATTTGTAAACCTCAATCAGGTTCCCCCTCAATCTCCTTTATTTTCTAATGAAAATAAACCTAACCTACACAACCTCTCTTCATAGCTAGCACCTTCCATACCAAGCAACATCCTCGTAAACCTTCTCTGTACCCTCTCCAAAGTGTCCACATTCTTTTGGTAGTGTGGCGACCAGGACTGTATACAGTATTCTAAATGCAGCCAAACCAATGTCTTGTACAATTTTAACATGACTTGCCAGCTCTTATACTCAATACCCTGTCCAATGAAGTCAAGCATACGATATGCCCCCTTGATCACTCTATCCACCTGTGCAGCAACCTTCAGGGTACAATGCACCTGCACTCTCAGATCTCTCTGCTCGTCAACTTTTCCCAAGGCTCTTCCATTCATTGTATAATTCGCTCTAGAATTAGTCTTGCCTAAATGCATCACCTTACATTTGTCTGGATTGAAATCCATCTTCCACTTTTCCGCCCAATTCTCCAATCTGTCTATATCCTCCTGTATTCTTTGACAGTCCCTTCTGCTTTCTGCTACTCCACCAATCTTTATGTCATCTGCAAACTTGCTGATCATACCAACAGTGCCCTCTTCCAGATCATTTATGTATATTACAAACAACAGTGGCCCCAATACTGACCCCTGTGGAACACCACTGGTCACCTTTTTCCATTTCGAGAAACTCCCTTCAACTACTACTCTCTGTCTCCTGTTGCTCAACCAGTTCTTTATCCACCTAGCTAGAACGCCCTGCACACCATCTGACTTCACCTTCTCCATGAGTCTACCATGGGGAACCTTCTCAAATGCCTTACTAAAGTCCATGTATATGACATCAACAGCCCTTCCTTCATCTATCAATTTGGTCACTTCCTCAAAGAACTCTATTAGGTTGGTAAGGACGATCTCACCCGCACAAAACCATGTTGCTTAACACTGATATGCCCATTCTTTTCTAAATATAAATAGATCCTATCCCTCAGTACCCTCTCCAGCAAATTTCCCACAACCAATGTCAGGCTCACTGGTCTGTAGTTACCCGGAACATCCCTACTACCCTTCGTGTACAGGGGACAAGATAAGCAACCCTCCAGTCCTCCAGTACCTCACCTGTATTTAAGGATGCCACAAAGATATCTGTCAGGGCCCCAGCTATTTCCTCTCTCGCCTCCCTCAGCAACCTGGGATAGATCCCATCCGGTCCTGGGGATTTGTCCACCTAAATAACCTCTAGCTGACCCAACATATCTTCCCTCCTTATGTCAACGTGATCCAGACTAATCAAACTTCTATCTCTAATCTCAAGATTCATCATGTTCCTCTCCTCAGTGAACACTGATGCAAAGTAATCATTCAGAACCTCACTCATTTTCTCAGATTCAACACACAACCTTCCTTCATTATCCTTTAGTGGACTAATCCTTTCTCTGGTTACCCTGCTTGCTTCTTATATAAGAATAAAATGCTTTGGGATTCTCCTTAATTCTGCTTGCTAAAGCTATTTCATGACCCCTTTTAGCCCACTTGATTCCTCGTTTAAGACTTGTCCTACTCTTCCGATATTCCTCCAGGACCCGTTCTGTTCTTAGCTGCCTAGACCATATGTATGCTTCCTTTTTCCTCTTGGCTAGTCATACAATTTCTCCTGTCATCCACGATTCATGAATCTTGCCCTTCCTATCCTTTTCCTTCAATGGGACATGCCTATCCTGCACAATCGTTAACCTATTTTTGAAAGCCTCCCACATATCAAATGTGGACTTCCCTTCAAATAGCTGTGTCCAATCCACATTTCCCAGTTCCTGCCTAATTTTGATATAATTGGCCTTGGCCCTTAGAACCACTCTCATCTTTATCTACGAGTATTCTAAAACTAACAGAATTGTGGTCACTGTCCCCAAAGAAATCCCCTGCCCACTTCTACCAACTGCTCGTTCCCCAGTATGTGGTCCAATATGGCCCCTTCCCTCATCGGACTATTGACATACTGCTTTAGAAAAATCTCCTTGACGCTTCTTACAAATTCTACCCTATCCAGACCTCTGACGCTAAGTGTATCCCAGTCAATGTTGGGAAAATTAAAATCTCCCATCACCACTACCCTATTGTCTCTACATCTTTCCATAATCTGTTTACCTATTTGTTCTTCTACCTCACGCTCACTGTTGGGAGGTCTGTAATACAGCCCCAACAATGTAACTGCACCCTTCTTATTTCTCAGCTCCACCCATAATGCCTCACTACCCAAGACTGCCATAGTGTGCTCCTTTAGCACAGCCGTGATATCATCCCTGACTAGCAATGCAACTCCACCCCCCCTTTTACTTCCCTCCCTGTCCTGTCTGAAGGGTCTATATCCTGGAACATTTAAGTGCCAATCATCATGCCCCTCTTTCAACTAAGTCTCTGTGATTGCAATAACGTCATACTCCCAGGCACCAATCCAAACCCTAAGTTCACCTGCCTTACACACTACTTGCATTAAAGTAGATGCATTTCAGGCCACCAGTTCTTTTGTGCTCATCTTTTCCCTGCCTACTCTTCTGTTTATTAATACTATCTTCATGATTCTTACAGTCTCTAGTCTCCACCTCGCTACCTACTTGTTTTCTCTTCTGGTTCCCAGTTCCCTGCCACATTAGTTTAAAATCTCCCCAACAACAGTAGCAAAAACTCTCCCCAAGGACATTGGTTCCGGTCTGGTTCAAGTGTAGACCATCCATTTTGTAATAGTCCCACCTTCCCTAGAACCGGTCCCAATGTCCAACAAATCTGAACCCCTCCCTCCTGCACCATCTCTCAAGCCATGTGTTCATCCTGCTTATTGTTTTCATTTCTATGCTGGCTAGCACGTGACACTGGTAATAACCCTGAGGTCACTACCTTTTGAGGTCCTTCTCTATAACTTCTCTCCTAGCTCCTTGAATTCTTCTTTCAGGACCTCATCTCATTTTCTACTTATATCATTGGTGCCTTTATGCACCAAGACAACTGGCTGTTTACCCTCCCCTTTCAGAATGCTCTGCAGCCGATTGGTGACATCACTGACCCGAGCACCTGGAAGGCAACATACCATCAGGGGGTCCTGTTTTCGGCCACAGAACCGCCTATCTACTCCCCTCACAATAGCATGCCCTATGACTATGGCCCTATGAGTTTTTTTCCCGCCCTTCTGGACAGCAGTGCCCGTCACAGTGCCATGATCTTGATAACTGCTGCCCTCTCATGGTGAGCCATCTCCCCCAACAGTATTCAAAACGGTATAACTGTTTTTGAGGGAGATGATTGCAGGGGACTGCCTTCCTACTCTTTTTCTGTCGTTTGGTCACCCATTCACTGTCTCCCTCAGCAATTCTAACCTGCGGTGTGACCAGTTCACTAAATGTGTTATCCATGACCTCCTCAGCATCGCAGATGTTTCACAGTGAGTCCATCCGCAGCTCCAGAGCTGTCATGCAGTCAAACAAGAGCTGCAGCTAGACACACTTCTTGCAAGTGAAAGAGTCAGGAACGTCAGAAACGTTCCTAAGCTCCTACATCAAGCAAGAATCACATGCCACGGGTCTGAGGTCTCCTGCAATCGTAACCTTAGCTTTATATGAACTAACTAAAACCAAACAATGCACTTAAATATATGAAAAATCAAGGTAAGAAAGAAATAAAAACCTTACCTTAGAGTCTCTTTCTTCCGGTTAGAGGAGGCGGGGGCAGGAGGGAGATACTGCACGTGTAGTATCTCGGGTTTAGCCACTACCCAAATATAAATTAAGCTCTTACCTTCCCAGCAGCCCTTGCTTCACCTCACCTTCTCTCCTTGCTGCTCTGTCAAAATGGAGGCCCCACTCCCGAGGTAAGTCCCTTTTTAAGCAGGAAAACTTACCCTTCCCGGCAGCCCTTGCTTCACCTCACCTTCTCTCCTCGCCGCTCTGGCAAAATGGTCAAAATACTCTGACCAATAAAGTAAAAACATACCATCTTTACTATCCTATCTACCTGTGACTCTTCTTTCAAGGAGCTATGAACTTGCAAGTTCTCTTTGTTCAGCAACACTCCCTGGGACCTTAATATTAGGTATATAAGTCCTGCTAAGATTTGCTTTCCCAAACTGCGGGCACCTCGCATTTATCTGAATTAAACTCGATCTGCCACTTCTCAGCCCATTGGCCCATCTGCTCAATCTGAGGTGACCTTCTTTGCTGTCCACTACATTTCCAATTTTGTGTCATCTTCAAACTTATTAGCTATACCTCTTATGCTCACATCCAAATTATTTATATATATGATGAAAAGTAGGGGACCCAGCACCAATCCTTGTGGCACTCCACTGGTCCAGGTCTCCAGTCTGAAAAACAACCCTCCACTACCAGCCTCTATCTTCTACCTTTGAGCCATTTCTGTATCCAAATGGCTAGTTCTCCCTGTATTCCATGAGATCTAACCTTGCTAACCAGTGTCCCATGGGGAACCTTGTCGAATGCCTTACGGAAATCCATATAGATCACGTCCACCGCTCTGCTCTCATCAATCCTCTTTATTACTTTTTCAAAAAACTCAAATCAAGTTCATGAGACATGATATCCCATGTACAAAGCAATGTTGACTATCCCTATTGAGTCCTTGCCTTTCCAAGTGCATGTATACCCTGTGCCTCAGGATTCTCTCCAACAACTTGCCCAGCACCAGGCTCACTGGTCTGTAGCTTCCTGGCTTCTCCTTACCAACTTTCTTAAATAATGGCACCACGTTTGCCAACTCCAGTCTTCTGGCACCTCACCTGTGACTATCAATGATACGAATATCTCAAAAGGGGCCCAGCAAACACTTCCCTACCTTCCCAAAGAGTTCTAGGGTACTCCCAATCAGGTCCTAGGGATTTATCCACCTTTGTGTTTTAAGACATCCAGCACTTCCTCCTCTGTAATCTGGACATTTTTCAAGATGTCACCATCTATTTCCCCACATTCTGTATCTTCCATGTCCTTCTTCACAGTAAATCCTGATGCAAAATGCTTATTTAGTATCTACCCCATCTCCTGCGACTCCACACAAAGGCTGCCTTGCTGATCTTTGAGGGGCTCTCTTCGCTCCCTAGTTACCCTTTTGTTCTTAATGTCTCTATAAAAACCCTTAGAATTCTCCTTAACCTTATTTCTCCTCCTGATTTCCCTCTTAAGTTTATAAATATTCTAAAGAAGAATGATACCAGATTCAGAACATTAACTCTGTTTCTCTCTCTCCATTGCTCTCAGCGTTGCTGAGTTTCTCCAGCATGCTGTGTGTTTGTCTCAGATTTCTAGCATCCACAGTATTTAGCTTTTATTACCTGGTACTTAGATTTGTTCATGAAGATTAAATAGTCTACTGGACTGTTTGGAGTTACATAAAATTGCTTGTGCTTTTATTTAAAAATAAAATGCTGAGATCTTCTGATCACTGAATGTTAAGGTCACTTTCATACATGCAATGTCCCTTCATCTTTGTGGTTGTACAATATTTATTGATTGCAAGAATTAAATGGATTAATGCACCTTTCTTGTTTTTACAATTAAGCAGAAAATGATTTTTGTATGTTTTGGCTCGTAGTGATTTCTCATTTAATCTAAAATAACAGGAGAATTGTGTCATTATGATAATACAGCACATATTCTCACGGTAAATGTTTATATGTTGATAAGAACAGGAGATTGAAAAGAATATTTATTAATTAACTAACTTGGCTGTGTTTGTTATAGAATACATCCTGGGGAAAGTTTGTTTGATAAGACACCACCACCCTCTGAGAGAGAAAAAAGAAAAAATTATTGCAGTTGTCAAAAGGAATATACTATGACTCTCCATTCGTTTAATAAGCTGACCACTAGATACGGTCATTCTCATCTATCCTCTCGTTGCCAGGCATATGACAATGTGGATTTGACTTCAATGATTCCTTTTTTGGATGTTACTGCAGAATACATAAGCAATCCGGAACTGTCAGTGTTCAAAAAGCGTGATGTAACCCAGTCTTCTGAAGAGTCAAAAAGACATAGAGATCTGCAAAAATACTTGGAAACACATGGTTCCAAAGGCCAACCTTTTACATCTACTGGTCAGTCAGTGGGGTATTCCAGTTGGCCAGACATAACTGATTTTGTTGAATCAAAGATTACATTACATAGAGTAAAAAGGCAAGGATATTATGAATACCTACCAATATTCACATACCAAAGCCTGAGTCAAACTGATCTGGAAAGCTTAACTTACTTTTTCCCAGAAGACCATCTATCCGGAAACCGGCCTGGTGTACAGCCAACATGGCCAACTCCGAGTGGACTCACGTCAGCCAAGGCCCTTGAGATTTGCCAACAAACGCTTAGAAACTCCACAATTGGTGTGGTGTGTCAAGACTTCCTTGGAAGAAAGCTTATTGAGGCTGTGGACCTCTGCATTTTAGACTTGCAACTTAAAGACGATCTTGCATGGGAGGAAGGGATGCTGGCGTTTCTTGACAATGAGTGTGAAAGAAAGCTTTTGGAAAATAGGTATAAATGGACCCACAGAACAGATGTTGAAGGAATAGTTACAGCTCTCCGATGTCCAAATCGGTGCAGTGGGAATGGGCAGTGTACAGTATGGGGCTGCCGGTGTTTTGTTGAGTACAGCTCCCATGACTGCAGCATTTCTAATGGTAAGCATAAAGCTATTTTAATTGTTGTGACTTCTTGGACAGAATTACATCTTCAAAGTGCAAAAGTTAAAAGTTCACTGAAGATTCACTCCTCTTTGACAAACAAACCAGCTCTTTCAATTGCTTGTTTATTTTTACAAGCAATAACGCAAATCTTACTGTGGTGGACAGATGTTCTAGTAGGTTCGATTGGGGGGAATAAAACAGTCTTCCAGGGCTTTAGGAGAGACAGAGCCAAACTTCGGCTGCTAAAATGCACAGATCACAAGTCACTAACCCCACAGATTAGCTCAGTAGAAATGTAAAATTTTGGTTTGCTATAATGCCATATTTTGATATTTGAATAAATACCAAAGTAAGTTTACTACTTAATTCTTTTGTATGGTTTCAGGTCAGACTAGAATTCTAGCCTACATTTTAACTTCTCCTTACTTTCTACTTTTGATACTAATGTGCATTTTGTTTTCAGCTGCATCCGTGCAGAGAAATGGCTGCACTTCACCATCTCTTCAGGGGGAGGAATTTGTACTTTGGATGGTCACTATGATCTAAATTTTGGTTGTGAAGAAGAAACTTAATGGGCAAAAAGAATACAATTTTTGGATTAAAATTTGACACCATACGATCCAAATTGAATCAATGCTTAACAAAATGTTCCTGCCACGCCAGTGTTTAACTGGAGGAAGTTGCGTCTCATCAAAGACCGGATATCAGGCCGGTCTCAAAACAGAAGGATCAAAGGAGGTTGATTCCAAGACATTCCATAGAGTCTTAATCAAACAAAAAACAAAATTTACATATGATATGTTACATTTAGCAAAACAGTTTAGAATTTTAGGGTGTAATGGATCTTATTGTACAAATTTATACAACAGATATTTAGTGGCACCTCTTAGTACTGTAAAATCTTTGTCTAGTATCATTGTCAGTTTGTATTTTAAAATAAATATCTCCGTTGAATAGCTTTGGCTTAATGATCTTGTGGCAGGAATGGTTTCAGATGATTTCAGTTTCACTGGGACAAAGCTATAATCTGTTACAATGAAGAAAGCGTATACTAACACAAACAGTGGAAGTGATTGAGGTCTGCTTTCACACAGTAAAACATTTACTCTCTCTTTGGATAGAACAGATGTTGTCATATTATATATTTGTATTATACCTGAGATTAGTTGATACCTGGGTAGCAATTCCCATTGAGGACTTCAAATGCATTCAGCTACATTAAGCTAATTCTGACTTTTCTAAAGCTGGCAGCTGGTGTTGGTTAAGTGGCTTTTAAGAAATGTTAATGTGAAGCTTAAATGCATCAGAAACCTGGCTCCTTCCCAAATGATTCAAATTGATTCGCTTTGAGTAACTTGCAATTGGGAAAACTCATATTTTCACCTTGGTTTTTATTTGAAATGTTCTGACTGGAGATCAAAGACAGGATAGGTTGGGATTTGGGTAATGGCATTTTGTTTTTAATTAAATTTGATGTTGATGTTGCTGGCAAGGAGAACATCTGTTGCTCATTCCCAATTGCCCTTCAGCTGAGTGGCATTCTATGGCAATTTCAGAGAGCTGTTGAGACTCAACCACATTGCTGTCGGTCTGGAGTCATATGTAGGCCAGACCAAGTAAGGATGACAAATTTCCTTCCCTGAAGAACATTAGTGAATAAGTTTTCATAAGATTTGATAGTTTTGTGGCTGCCATTAGTGAGACAGTTTTATATTCCATTGTTGTTAATTGAGTATTAGTCTTGCCACTGTATCTCCCAGAGCTTTATCCTTTGCCTATGATTCTCTGCACGCACCCCCCCCTACACACACTCACACTCACACTCACACTCACACTCACACTCACACTCACACTCACACTCACACTCACACTCACACTCACACTCACACTCTCTCTCTTTCTCTCTTTCTCTCTGGATTTAGAAAATCAACAATGTGTACTTATACCAAATACCATAGACTTTCATGTCTGACAGGCTTCCTGTAGGATTCTGTTTTGAGGGAACCTGGTACAGGGCAACTATTGCTACACAAGTGCCCAAAACTTCAGTCAATGGGCCATCCTGTAGTCCTTGGGAGGTCCGAAAGAAAGCATGTACGTGTTGAATTCACTGTTTAAAATTCATGCGTGTACAAAGAGTTTAAGCAGAGCAATTCTATACCTGCAGAGATTTAACAAAGACTGTTATATTGCAGCTAAAAGTCAATATGTTGTGTAAAGTGATGCCATTTGACCAAACAGCCGTCTTTTATTTAATATGCTACGTGTCTAATCCTCTTTGCTTATCTGTTGCTTCATACAAGAATCTTTGAATAATTTGTGTGGACACTTTGTCTATAGCAAATCCCTTAGTGAAGGGTTTTAATAAAGACTATTTATTTGGAGCATATATCTGGAGAGCTCAACTACGATCTTGATTTGAATATGTGATGTGGAAGTCAAGAGCATGTAATTCCTTTAGGTTGGTTTTAATGTTTTGTGTGAAGGAATCTGTTAAAACTTACACTTGGATGTAATAGACCCATAAGACAGGAAATCATTGTGTTGTGAGTGCAAGAGCTTTTTAGATTAATGCAGAGGCTTCTGGTGTCTCTGGTGCCCTCACTGTGTATGTAAGTGCTGCAGACACAGAACATGACTTTGCTTCAGGGCAGTTAACTCAAATTTGCCATCCAGCTGGATCTTAGCAATATAATAATTTGTGGTTCCTGGAACAACTTGCGCATCAAGACTAAAACGCTGATATGAGTGAAACATTTAAAGTGGTTAATATCAGCAGAGAAAACATACTAGAGAAACTAGAGGGATTGAAAACTGACACATCTCTAGGGCCTATGGCTTACTTCCAGTGATTTTAAAAGACGTTGTTGCATGATTTTCCAAACAATCCTGGACTAGAGAACAGTTTCCAATTTCTGGAACTATCAAAGGTAGCAATGCTATTCAAGAAACGTGAAAGAAAAAAAACACATTGAGCTGCAGAGAAATTAGTCAGACATCAGTCGTTAAGAAAGTGCTGGAATCTATTTATTAAGGAAGGCTTAACAACGTAATTTAAAAAAACACTGTATAACTAGCACAAACATGTTTTATGGAAGGGAAATGATATGACAAATTATTTTTGGAATACTCTGTTCAATTCTGATTGTGTTGCTATAGGAAAGATGTTGTGAAATTTGAAAGGGTTCAGAAAAGAGTTATAATGATCTTGCCAGGGCTGGGGTGTTTAAGCTGTAAGGAGAGGTCAAATAGGCTGAGGGGTGACCTTAAGAGAGATTTACAAAATCATGAGGGGCATTGATAGGATGAATAGCCAAGATCTTTCCCCAGGATAGGGGAGTCCAAATCTAGAGGGCATAGGTTTAAGGTGAGAGGGGAAAGATTTAAAAGGGATCTAAGGACAATATTTTCACAGAGGGTGGTGTGTGTATGGAATGAACTGCCAGAGGAAGTGGTGGAGGCTGGTACAATTCTAACATTTCAAAGCATCTGGATAGGTACACAAAAAGGAAGGATTCAGAGAGATATGGGCCAAATGTTGGCAAATTAATTTAAGATATCTGGTCAGCATGGAGGAGTTGGTCTGACAGGTTTGTTTCCATGCTGTATATCTCTGTTTCTATTCAAGATTTCTGAGGATGTAAATAGGAAAGAGGCCCCAAAAGGGTGAAAAGAAAGACTTGTATTTATATAGTGTCATCAACCACCATTGGACATTGAAACAATAAGATATCAGAGCAGAAGGCTGCCAACCAAGTAAAATCATACCTGATCTGATCATCCTCAACTCCACACTCCTACCTATGAACCAACTTCTATAGCCCTATGCGGTAAAAGTTTCCACAGATCCACTACCCTCGAAGAAAAGGAATTCCTTCTCATCTCTGTCTGAAGAGGGCAATCTGTTATTCTTAAATTATGCTCTCTGGCCCTAAAAAGAGGAAATAAACTTTTCACATCTACTGCATCAAGTCCCTGAAGAATCTTGCATGTCTCAATAACTCTCAAAACTCTTCTTTTAAATTCCAATGAATACAGGCCTAGCCCACTTAACCTGTCCTCATAATACCGATGTTATGATGCTATTCAAGAAAAGTGAAAGAAAGAAAACATTGAGCTGCATGGAACCTCCATACCCAGAATCAACCTGAGTAGCTTTTCTGGACTGCCTCCAATGCCTGTACATAATTCCTGAGATAAGGGGCACAAAACTGTTCACTGTATTACTGCTGTGGTTTGACTAATGCCTTGCATAGTTTTAGCAAGGTTTCCTTCTTTTTTAGACTACATTCCCTTTCAAATAAAGGCTGACATTCCATTTGCCTTCCTTATTTGCTAAAGTTGGATTCTAGCTTTTTGTGCTTTATGCATGAGGACTCTCAAATCCCTCTGTACTGTAGCTTTCTGCAGTCTTTCTCCATTTAAATAATATTCAGCTCCTTTAATCCTTGGGCCAAAGTGTAAACTTCATGTTTCCCAATATTATCTTCCATCTGCCAAGTGTTTGCTCACTCACTTAACCTGTTTATATCTCTCTACACTCTGTCATTCTCATCACTTGCCTTCCGACCTACTTTTATGTCATCTGCAAACTTGGCTTGAGTTCATTCACTTTCCTCATCCAAGCCATTCATATGTTGTGTAAAAAATTGTGGTTCCAGACCTAATCCCCTGTGACACACCACTAGTTGCATGCTGTCATCCTGAAAATGCCCATCATATCCCAACTTTGTCATGGAAGTTGCCACCCAGGTGGATAATGCTGTTAAGAAGGCATACGGTGTGTTAGGCTACATTCGTAGAGGGATTGAGTTCCGGAGCCGCAATATCATGCTGCAACTGTACAAAATGCTGGTGCGGCCACAGTTGGAATATTGGGTACAGTTCTGGTCCCTATATTTCGGGAAGGATGTGGAAGCATTTGAAAAGGTGCAGAAGAGATTTACTAGGATGTTGCCTTGTCTGGAGGGAAGGTCTTATGAGGAAAAGCTGAGAGACTTGGATCTGTTCTTATTGAAAAGAAGGAGGCTTAGAGGGGATTTGATAGAGACATACAAGATGGTCAGAGGATTAGATAGGGTAGACAGTGAAAGTCTTTTTCCGAGAATGATGTCGTCAGCTTGTACGAGGGGGCATAACTACAAATTGAGGGGTGATAGTTTTAAGACAGATGTCAAAGGCAGGTTCTTTACACAGAGTGTAGTAAGGGCTTGGAATGCCCTACCTGCTAATGTAGTCAACTCAGCCACATTAGGGAGATTTAAACAATCCTTAGATAAGCACATTGATGATTTTAGGATAGTGTAGGTGGACGAGCTGAGAATAGTTCACAGGTCGGCGCAACATCGAGGGCCGAAGACCCTGTTCTGCACTATATTATTCTATGTTCTATCTACTACCTAGGCAATTCTTTATCCATGTTAACATACTATCTCCAATGGCATGGACACTTATCTTATTAAGTAGTCTAATGTATTGTACCTTATTAAACACCTTCAGAAAATCCAAATATGTTACATCCATTTCTTCCACTTTTTGGTCCTGCTTGTTAGTTCCTCAAAGATTTCTAATTAATTTGTCAGGCATGATTTCTTGATAAGGAATCTGTGGGACTTACTGAGATGAGAGAGAGTTACTTTTAGATAAGGATAGAATAGAGCAGCCTCAAAGAGTGCAGCACAGGTTTCCAACATCCGAGAGAAACCATGATGGATAGAAGCCATGAAGAGACGACAATGCAGGCTTAAGCGAATAGGACTACCACAGTCCATAGCTACAGTTGTAGCAGCAATAAGGATGCAAACATTGATATTTGTTGAAAGTGTATCATTTGAGATTTTCACTTTTGTAGTAGAAATATAAATGAAACTTCTAAATGCTCATATTGAGAGAGACTTGGATATAGTCGTGTAAAATATCTTTAAGTAGCATATAGCTCAAATAAAAAGTGTCATTCAGGTACAGCAAGCAATTGTGCAAATGACATGGACCTTTATTGCAAGGGGACTAGAGAATGAGTATTGCTGCAGTTATAGAAAGCTTTGATAAGGCTATGCATATGTACTGTGGCAGTTTTTTGTCTCTGTATGTAAAGAAGGTTGTACTTAACTATGAGGCTGTGTAGCAGTGCTTCAGCAAACAGGTTACTGTGATAAGAAGATATTTGGGTATGGTATGAGTAAGTTGGACCAATACTCTCTCGAATTTAGTCAAATAAATGGTGTTGCATTTGAAACATGGACAATTCTGAAGGGATTTAAGAGTAGACACAGAAGTTAATTAAGGCTGCATAATCTAGGCTAGTGATTCTAGAATGCTGGAGCAGTGATGTCAGGGAAAAAGGAGCTGGTCATTTGGAACTGAAGTGAAATTTCCTCACTTAGGGATTTGAACCTTTGGAATTCACTACCCCAGAAAATGTTCCATTGTTGATTATAATTAAGGCTGAGTTGGATCTTTTGGTTTCTCAGGGAATTGAGGGATACAGGGAGAAGACAGGAAAATGAAGATCAACTATAATTGAATGGTAGAGGAGGTCCACTCCTGCTCCTATTTGTTATGCTCAGACACCAGGTTACACTTTCTTCTTCAGGCTGTTTGCAACAAAGCCTTTAATTCTGTGGCCAGAGAGCTTGTTCTGCCCGATTTTACATTGTTCAAAATGAGGGAGGAATAAAACCAGCAATCGCAGCCACATCACTTCAATGTAGGAAAACTTTGAAACATTAGCCCTGGACACTGCTATTTGACAACCTGGGAAAAATATGGGGTGCTAAATAACTTTGATCACCCCAGTTGCGTTCTTAGTTGAAGTGAAGGAGATTGTTGTTGGACGCTATGTTTGGCGTTTTATTTTTGAACATTGAAAAGCACCACATAATAGGCTACAATTTTGAAGTCTACTATCATCTGTAAGATTAATGAGCCTCTGGCTGAGTGGTTTCATAGAGAACTAAGGGACAGGAAGCAAACAGTACTGCTGAATGGTAGTTTACTGACTGAAGGGAAGTATAAATTGACATTGTCCTGAAGATTGATATTGGACCCAATGCTCTTTTGGATACATTCATAATATCTACTTGGACGGACATAGCATGATTTTAAACTTTTCATATGGAACAAAGCTCAGACTGTAGTAATCAATGAGGAGGATGATAAAAGTGTGCAGGAGGATTCATATAGAGAGGAAGAAGGAGGAGAGAGAAAATTGCTACAACTTTAAAGGAATACAGGAACAAAAAGAACTGGATTCCATATTTGCACATTTTTGACGGTAGCAGAGAAGGTTAAAGGGAAATTTGAGGGTTGAAAATCTTAAACTGCTTAGCAACCGTAAATGAGGAGAATCTATTTTCAGTGCAGAGAGGTCAGTTTCCGGAGGAGGCAGATTTACATAATTGGCAAAACAATCAGCAATAATATAATGCCTTTTTTGTTAAGCAGTGAATCATAATCTGGGATGCATATTGCCTGAAAGGGCAGTGGAAACAGGTTTAATAAATTTCAGAAAGGATTTGGATAAATATTTCAAACTAAAACCTATGGATTAAATGGAAAGGACAGTAGAGTGGAACTAATTGAAAGGTCGCCTTCTGTGCTGTACTATTTTATCAGGGTCAGGAAGCTGCCATAATGTTGACTGACCTGCTGCGCTTTTCCAGCAACACATTTTTCAGCTCTGATCTCCAGCATCTGCAGTCCTCACTTTCTGCTCTGTTGGGGAGACTCAAGTTATTGTAGCAGCTTCCCATGATGGTCTCAGAGTACAGTAAGAACATTGGACTGACTGTAAGGAAACCAGTTCATGGGCCCAGACACCATCCTCCATTACTGGGTTAAGGGCGATCCCTAATGATCATGGGAAGGGGATGACCGTGCACACCAGTGAAGAACCTGTAAATCTCAACTACCAAAATGGTTGAACTGAAGTTTTATTGTCCAGTGCTATCCAACCTGATAATCAGCAGGATTATGAAAGAGGATGCAGTCCTTGGTATCCCTCCCCTTCCCTTTGAATAGCTTTAAGTCTTGCCTTTAGTGCTCACTCCAACCATGTAAACATGATTTGGAGGAGCCTGTGTTGGATTGGGGTGGACAATGTTAAAAATCTCACAACACCAGGTTATAGTACAACAGGTTTGTTTGGAGACATTAGCTTTCAAAGCGCTGCTCCTACATCAGGTGGTTGTGAAGCAGGACCATTTGCTACAAATTCTGTGTCTCATGGCCCTGCTTCACAACCATCTGATGAAGAAGCAGCGCTTCGAAAGCTAGTGCTTCCAAATAAACCTGTTGGACTATAACCAGATGTTGTGTGATTTGTAACTTCAACCATGTAAGCTCATAGCAACAAGGGAGCCTGTTTGTTTTCCTCCCATCAAAAATGCCTCTGGCACATATTTTGTTGCTGACTGACTCCACCTGAATTTACTTCCCTTTAATGATGCTCATCATTTGAACAGGAGAGTAGAACATTCAGCTCCTTAAACCTGTCCCATTATTCTCTGAGACAGTGGTTAAACTATTTCTTAGCTGCATCTTAGCTTTATATCCTTTAAAAACCTTGGCTAATAATAATCAGCTATTCTCCGATTTAAAATTATTACATGAGTCAGCATCTACTCAGTTTTTCTTTTACAAGCCTATCTGGCAGGCTTCTAAATCTGAGTCTAAGTCCAGCAAATCCAGTGTAGAGGAGGTAAGGTTGATGATTGATCAAAGAACTCATTTATGGAGCCTGTCATGATGTTGAAATGTTTCACATTCAGCTCCAGGTAATCAGAAAACAAAGTTCTGGCCAGAGTTCTTCTAGCTGAATAAGATAGCAGGAAAATTATTTGCTGCCTAAACTGTCAACAGGCTGTCTATACCAGCATTTCCCTCGGGCTAGGTGACACTGAGTCACTCCAGTCTTAGATAAGTGAGATGAGTTTTTGGGGAGAGTTACATCTGCTCCATATTGAGCAGTGAAAACTCTCTCAGGAATGGATTTTCAATCACTTGGAGACACTCAAAGCATGCTGATGAAATTTCATGTGTGTTACACATTCACTGTGGAATGAAATATTGTGACATAGAGTATTTTATAATAAACCGTAATCCATCATGCTATCTACAGGACACCAGGCCCAATAAAACCTGTTCAAAGCATGAACTTCTGTGTGCCACTGAATAATGTGGCAATTTGCAGGCAACCCTCAAACTTCAAGTAAGTAAATGTCTTGAATCCCAGTAGTGATTTATTGATCAGTGGATTTAATAGGAACTATTTTAAATCCTGAGAAATGGATACCTGGTTTGCCAAGAGAAGTCTGAAATTGAAATGGATAAACTGAAAAATGGGTGCTGGGATTGCTGTTCATGATTAACCTGTGCACATTCAATGCAATTAATGAAACACATTAACTTCACAGCATCTGCTGTTTTAAATTATTTCAGTGTCCAGCCAGGACTCAGCAAACACTGCTGATTGTGAATGATTCAGTAGAGTTAAACTATCCCACAGCACTTAAAAGGTAGGTGTACTCTGGCTGGAGCACGTTCTGAGAGTTGTGCAGGAAGCTAATATGATTGGTGAAGCATTGAATGATGGTGAGACCCACCCCACCCCACCTCTCCACTCTGTTTTTGGGTTAATACTGTCATGACTACAGGCCAGAACTGTGGACATTTTTAACTTGCAATTCCACAATATGTTCTTTAAAAGAAGACTGATACAGTCAAACATGGCTGTGGCTACAAATTAAATGTGTATCTGGAGAGGGAGAGATCCATGGAATTTCAGGCAGACAGATATGAAGAGAACTTCCAACTACAGCCCTAGAAGCAGGGATGAAGGAAGTCAAAATGGATTGGACTGTGATCTCCTATGACTACAAAGATGATGATAGTGAGGCAAACCTCTAGAGCATGCTACTGCCTGCAAATTCCATTCCAAACTGCAGACACATTTTGTGCTTTTCCTTTTCAAGAATATGCAAGGACAGAGATTAAAAAGTCAGTTTGAACTCTGTTGGGGTGTGCTGTTGCATTCAGAAACTGACACTGCCTGTGGTTTAGAGGATAGCCCCTGTTGCGCACTCCCTTCCCTTTGGGTTGATCTAATGATTCGACTATAACTGGCAAGGGACTGTTGCAGAATTAAAGTGTCAGGGTCTTCTAGGATACTAGGCAGTAACCTGCATGCTGGTCTACCTATGGTCACATACTAGTTGAACCTTATGAGAATGGAATTCCTCTCGGTTTTAACATTGAACAGTGTTGACATGCAGCAAAGAGACATTCTTTGAGCTCATAGCACCTGTGGAAGACCTCCGCTTAGCAAAGCCACCTGCTCATTCCATCTGTTTTACTCTGGCACGAGAGAATGGAATTAATTAACTCATTGAATAGAGCACCTCATTGACCTCACTTACACAATATCAATGACAAATTGTGAAATGTTGCAAATATCTCCAACTCCAGTCCGAAAGGAGTCAGATGCAAGAAAGTTCATTGCCACAGTCACGTTCACAAAAATTGGCAATGTACCCAGTCTAGCTCTAAAGCCGTAGCCAGTGGCAGATATCAGTGAGTGCTTCCTTATTGAAACACTGATATCCCACACATTATTTTGCTCCTGAGGTTCAGTTGGTGAGTGCCTGAGCACCCAGAGTGGATTTAACTTTTGGCTCTTTTCCTACTCTTTCTCCATCTTCACCAATTCATTTTGTTCTGTCTGACCTCTGTTCTTTCACCAATTCATGGAATATTCCAAAGTGAATTCATATTAGTGGACCCATGTCTGGGACCAATGGATTAGTGCAGAATTCTTCAAGTAGAAAAAGCACATGCAGAACTGTCTTGTTTTTGCTGTGTAGACCTTTGTACTTAAAAAGCTACAGGAAATGTTAAATACTCATAGAACCTTCACACGTAGAAAAATTAATCAACAGCTCATTTTAAGTAGTACCGGTGAGGGCTTGGGCAGATGTGAGGGTGGTGTCTACTCTTGATGGGAAATTAGGGTTCACTGTAAGGGGCTTCGAGGTCGTTTAGTGGAGAATTGAAAAGTGGTGCAGTGGTAATGATCCAGAAGGCCTGGGTTCAAGTTCCATATGGTCCAGAAGTGTGCAATAACATCTCTGAAGAGGCTGGTTAGAAAATATCAAGTTGAGTATTGAGGTTCAAAATAGATATCACTGCTGGTATCAAATCAGCAATGTCTGCTCTGTACATTTCGACAGCCATTCATTGTCTTGGCTCCAGTGTCCTAATCAGCATGGCATTTCCTGTGATAAGTATTGAAGCCTGAGGACACCAACTAACATAAAATGAGAATGAGTGATAGTAATTCGTGCTGACTCTTTTTGGACCAAGATCAATGCAAGTGAAAGTAAGAATGGGTGAGGTTTATCATATCATATCAAATTCCTGTCAGATCAGATTGACTGAAGTTCCTCCCTGGGAAGAAAAAAAGATGGCACTTTGTAAATCTGTAACAAGCACAACATTTAATTATCTATTTAGCAATTCAATTTAGGGCGAGGCACTTAGGAAGAACATTTTTTTGAAGGTAAGATTGAAGTTTGAAAAGTGGTGGTGTTCACAATTAAAATGAGAGCAATGCTGGATCTGTTGGAAAACGTTCAGCAAAACGCATATAATGTGATTAAGTAGGAAGCATTCTCCAAATATCAAAATAGATTGGGATCAGTTGCCTGTTTCTGAATGCAAATAGGCTGTGTTCCACAACATTAAGGAAAAGTCAGTGTTATCTAAAACACAACCATTTTCATTCTAAAGGAAAAGCAATACATCAATGTGTGCAGAGGACAATCCATTTCCAATTGTATCAATGTAAATGTTTATATAACTCATTATTTTCTTAGCAACTCTTCATTTATTCTGAATGAGTCTTTCTTTACATTTCTAATGCCACCAGTTGATCTTTTTGCTTATTGGCACAAACTTAAGTTGGGGACACTTGCATTTTAGCTAGTTTACTTTATTCTGTATAGTACATTGCTGAAATGATGCCCTTAGATCATAATCTTATGTGGTGCATCCTGCCAAGAGCAATAGATCAGTAGCATAAATATTTCATTCACACAATCTCTTAAAATTAGTTCTTCATGGAGAAATCATGTTTGAAGGAGTGATATGTCCACTGGTCGTCTTTCACTATTTAACTGGTCACAGACATTAAACAGGAAATAGTACATGTAGATAATTCAGCTTTGTTACGCTAGTATTAAAAGGTTTTTGGAAGTTTTCTCAAATTCTTTACCCTGAAAATCAAAACAGAATTTGTCACTCATTACATTTTCCACATGAAGAGTGAGCATTTACACAAGGAACTCATTTTGTAATTTTCAAATGTGTGAACTAATTTGATTCATCTTTGTATTCACACATTCATGCAATGATTCAATAGTTCTCTTTCATAATTCTCCAGCATCAACATCAAGAAAAATTAGCATTTCTAAGGGGTCTCTTGGTCTATCTGTCACTACAGATTGTATTTGACCATCTTACTAATATAAATTTACAGTATTAAAACTCATATAACACCAGGTTATAGTCCAACAGTTTTATTTGGAAGCACTAGCATTCAGAGCGCTGCTCCTTTATCAGATGGTTGTGGAGTATAAGATCATAGACACATATAGCAAAAGATTTATAGCAAAAGTTTACAGTGTGATGTAACTGAAATTATGTATTGGAAATCCAGGTCTTTTTCAATATATAATTTCAGTTACCCCACACTGTAAACTTTTGCTATAAATTCTGTGTTTTACGATCGTATAATCCACAACCACCTGATGAAGGAGCAGCACTCTGAAAGCTAGTGCTTCCAAATAAACATGTTGGACTATAACCTGGTGTTGTGTGATTTTTGATTTTTAGTTTTGTATACCCCAGTCCAACACTGGCATCTGTAAATCATTAGATACACTGTGTACACTTTGGTTTAATTTCATAAGTGTCTTCACCCTTCATGAAAGCTGTGTACTCCTATAAGGATGAGATAGGACAAATGCAAGGGGGGGGGGGGGGGGGGGGGTACACCTCTGAGCTTCTCTTACATATTATTCCATAGTAAACAAGATCTCAGTCCGCATTTTTGTCCCTCCATCTGTGTCAGGACAGATGCTAGGAATGAAAAATGATGGACAAGACCCAATTCTAAGATTCCTGCCTCCATTCCTACCTTTTTTTTAATGGCCCAGGATAGAGTGCTCATGTCTATCCAACCTGTGCCTACTTGATGGGATATCAGCCTGCGCTAGAATTGAGAGAAGATGTTAATGACACTGTAGAGGAGATGGAGCCCTTGCAGGAACCCCAACCTCACTATCAAACCGGCAGACAAGGGAGGCGCAGTGGTAGTTTGGCGCACCGATCTTTACATTGCTGAGGCTAAACGCCAGCTTGTGGACACCTCCTCCTACTGCCCCCTTGACCATGACCCACCTCCTACCTACTGCCCCCTTGACCATGACCCACCTCCTACCACCAAACCATCATCTCCCAGACCATCCATAACTTCTTCACCTCAGGGGGTCTCCCATCCACCGCCTCCAACCTCATAGTCCCACAACCCCGCACTGCCCGTTTCTACCTCCTGCCCAAAATCCACAAACCTGACTGCCCCAGCCGACCCATTGACTCAGCCTGCTCCTGCTCCACCGAACCCATCTCTGCATACCTCGACATGGTCCTGTCCCCCTTAGTCCAAGAACTCCCACCTACATTTGGGACACCATCCATGCCCTCCACCTCCTCCATGATTTTCGCTTCCCCGGCCCCCAACGCCTTATCTTCACCATGGACATCCAGTCCCTATACACCTTCATCCCCCATCACGAAGGACTCAAAGCCCTCCGCTTCTTCCTTTCCCGCCAACCCAACCAGTACCCTTCCACTGACACCCTCCTTCGACTGACTGAACTGGTCCTCACTCTGAACAACTTCTCTTTCCAATCTTCCCACTTCCTCCAAACCAAAGGCGTAGCCATGGGCACCCACATGGGCCCCAGCTATGCCTGCCTCTTCGTCGGATATGTGGAACAGTCCATCTTCCACAGCCACACTGGCACCACCCCCCACCATTTGCTCCGCTACATCGAAGACTGTATCGGCGCTACCTCGTGCTCCCATGAAGAGGTTGAACAGTTCATTCACTTTACTAACACCTTCCACCCCGACCTCAAATTTACTTGGACCGTCTCAGACTCCTCCCTCCCCTTCCTAGACCTCTCCATTTCTATCTCGGGCGACCGACTCAACACGGACATTTACTATAAACCGACCGACTCCCACAGCTACGTAGGTTACACCTCCTCCCACCCTGTCCCCTGTAAAAACGCCATCCCATATTCCCAATTCCTTCGCCTCTGCCGCATCTGCTCACAGGAGGACCAATTCCAATATCGAACAACCCAGATGGCCTCCTTCAAAGACCACAATTTCCCCTCAAACGTGGTTGACGATGATCTCCACTGCATCTCCTCCACTTCCCGCTCCACCGCCCTTGAACCCCGCCCCTCCAATCGCCACCAGGACAGAACCCCACTGGTCCTCACCTACCACCCGACCAACCTCCAGATACATCGTATCATCCTTCGTCATTTCCACCACCTCCAAACAGACCCCACCACCAAGGATATATTTCCCTCCCCTCCCCTATCAGCGTTCCGGAAAGACCACTCCCTCCACGACTCTCTCGTCAGGTCCACACCCCCCACCAACCCAACCTCCGCTCCCGGCACCTTCCCCTGCAACCGCAAGCAATGCAAAACTTGCACCCACACCTCCCCCCTCACTTCCCTCCAAGGCCCCAAGGGATCCTTCCATATCCGTCAGAAATTCACCTGCACCTCCGCACACATCATTTACTGCATCCGCTGCACCCGATGTGGCCTCCTCTACATTGGGGAGACAGGCCGCCTTCTTGCGGAATGTTTCAGAGAACACCTCTGAGACACCCGCACCAACCAACCCAACCGCCCCGTGGCTGAACACTTTAACTCCCTCTCCCACTCCGACAAGGACATGCAGGTCATTGGCCTCCTCCATCGCCAGACCATGGCAACATGACGCCTGGAGGAAGAGCGCCTCATCTTCCGCATAGGAACCCTCCAACCACAAGGGATGAATGCAGATTTCTCCAGCTTCCTCATTTCCCCCTCCCCCCACCTTATCTCCCCAACCCTCAGACTCAGCACCGCCTTCTTGACCTGCAATCTTCTTCCCGACCTCTCTGCCCCCACCCCCTCTCCAGCCTATCACCGTCACCTTAACCTCCTTCCACCTATTGCATTCCCAACGCCCCTCCCCCAAGTCCCTCCTCCCTACCTTTTATCTTAGCCTGCTTGGCACACCCTCCTCCTTCCTGAAGAAGGGCTTATGCCCGAAACGTCGATTCTCCTATTCCCTGGATGCTGCCTGACCTGCTGCGCTTTTCCAGCAACACATTTTTCATCTCTGATCTCCAGCATCTGCAGTCCTCACTTTCTCCTAGGACGCCTATTGTGTAGATGTGTCAGCTCTGGAGGTATGGCTTCAAAATTGCCATCCTTGCCCATTTGCCTATCTCCTTTCTCGCCTCTGGACAGCTTCCACAAGTGGCGGCCCCAACTCTAGTTATTCCCACCAACCCATGGTAGAAATTGTATGGGATCATTACAAGCCCAACTCTGCCTCACCTCAGGGATACAAGTCTCAAGAATTATTTCAACAGTATAATGCAATATATCTGGTGGTTTAACTTATTTAAAAGGCAAAGCTAGCTCTGTGAATAAGCTCTGCTTAAATATACATTACAGTTGGTATATTTAGAAGACAATTTTAAAAAACTTTTAATGTATATGTTACTTCAATGTAACCACCACTCACCAGAAATCAGATAATATTGATCTTCATATTATGAAGCAGATTTGTTTCAAATGTGCAAATGGTCAGCATTTGACGTTGTGATAAAGGGTGGTTTGTTATTCTCCAAGCCATGAAGGTCAAACCAATAATGCTGCTGCAAAAGTTGATGGAAACAAAGCGGTCAGTGTTTGTGATTGTTATGAGGAAATCTGTGTACTCATACAAAGATGAGAGAGGACAAATGCAAACAGAGCTGAGTGGGAGGAAGGAAAAGGAGACATAGCCAGGGAGATATTTTGATGAGTGAAGAGATGGGAGTAAGAGGAGAACAAATGATTGTATTTCCAGTTTTCCAGTCAGTCACATTTTACTGCCTGCTTGTTTTGTTGTAAAACTGAAGACAGCTGGGAACCATGTTGGGTATTTACATACATCCAACAGTCTAGTGCTGATGTGATGTTTAATGATCAACATTTCTGGACCCTGCATGCTGCCAGAGTTGGTTCAGATTTAAATCTTATCTGGTATGGGGAAGTATTTTCCATGTGTTTGTGCCAAAGCTAAAACGAGGCCTTTTGGGTGTGAATACACTTCCTCCTACTAAGTTTCTGATATCTTAACTAGCCATCTTATAAGTATCAGAAGTATTGTTGATTGCTTCCTGTAAAGTTTGATAAAGAATGTTAAAAAGATATGAATTTCCCAGTAGACAATGTAAATATTCTAAAAATTGGTTTCTATATCTTTGAATGTACATGATAATAAATATACTAAACACTCCTTAGCAAATAAATAATCTTCTGAATTATAGAAAAAACCTTTACTCTTGTTTATTTCTTAACACAACCAAAAGGACCCATTGGTGCTTTGCACTGTACTCTCAGCAGGAATATAGTCTTCTATATAAAGTGACAGGCTTGTCCCAACTTTAACAGGATCTCTTTTCTCTGTCCACCCAGGGTGAATTGGCTCATATCTTTTTAACACAAAATTGCTTCACTTAACCTTCTCTGAGCTTAATCACATAGACTTCAGTAGTGCAGTGCCCACTGTCAACACCTTGATCTTTAAATCTCTTGTTTCTTTGAGTCCAGAATTTGACCTCATCGGTATCCTCAGTTATGATTAACCCAAAACAGCCCTTTTTTTTTCAGCCTGACAACATCTGTTATGAGTTTTCTTACCCTCATTTGTCTGTCTGGCTACCTCTGAGAATTTATTAATCTGTTACCAGCAAGACCAACTGCCTCACCTTTTGGATCCAGGTGTTAACACTTGCACCTAATTTCCATTAGTTTTACTTTGAATTTGTCATAACTAACTGAAGCAGTGTACCAGAAATGCACTTTTATCTTCTATGTTGAAGTTAAGGATTCCTAATTTTAAACCTTACCCATTTAAAACTCCTCTCCCAAACCCCAACAAACACACAACAGAACAGGAAAGAAAAAACAAAATGTCAGGATTCTGCACCAGTCCAAATCACAAAACAGCCATATTGGATTTGAAACATTCACTTTGTTTCTGTCTTTACAGCAGCTATTAGACTTATTGAGTTTCTCCTGAGTTTCTGGTTTGTATTTCGCATTTACAAAATCTGTAGTATTTTGCTCTTTTAAAACAAGATGGGTTGGTTTCACAATACTTATAATTCTTTGATGTCACCATGATCGTTGCTGTGTAAGTAACAACAGTTTTTAGTTCACTGGCTGAATTGTTGTACTTGGGCTCAGTCCATCTCCTTTTGTTTTATGATTATTTCTTTCATTGTCTCTAAATGTAATTTTTTGCTCTTTTGACAAAAAAATTTGGAGAGCAACCTTTTCGAGAAACAGGAGAAAGAGTGAGAGATTGATACAGCCAATTTCTGGAAGTTTCCTTGATTTCTTCATTCACATTTCCCTTCACAGAGTCCGTATTAAGCTTCAACCTGACCAAGCGAAGGCTTGTTATTATGCTGAGTTGTCCTCAGGCCACAATACCTGGTGCCAATTCATCTGGACTAAATGCACCCGAGAAGCAATATTGTCTCATATGTGTCAGTTAGCTTTCCTTTGTTTATTTTCTGCAGATGCAAACAAACCCTTGCACACACTCTCCTTTTAAAGCAGTATCTATTTGTTTCATTTTTAGTTCATAGTCAAAAATAAACACGTATGGACTTTTCCAAGTTTGTCTCTTTGACAAGCAGGTCACATAGACTCATCCCTGGTCCAAGTTGGTATGACAGGCAGGCAGGAGGCTGGAAGAACAAAGCAAGCCAGGCAGCATTAGGAGGTGGAGAAGTTGACGTTTCAGTGAAGCCACCTAGGCATATTTTGCAGGGCTTCACATCACCTTGTCCAGCCTAGTTAATTTAGCTTGAATTAGAGAAGACCGTTATCATCAAGTCCAGCATCCATAACCACATTAGAAAAGGGAGCCCAGGTTAAAACACAGATGAGTTTTACTTGTGACTGTGTAAAGGGTAGAGCTTGTTAATTGTTAAGTTGTTGACAAAAGTCTATGTTATGAAAATTCTCCTACTTAGGACATGTCCAGTGCTGACATTATATTTTTCAATTGTTATTTTATCTGGTTTACTCTTGGACAAAGAATCAGGTAAAATGACTGAGAAAATTGAGTCTCAAACGCATTTATCAATATCAATCAAATTTGGGATTAAAAGCAATCCAGTTCTCTTTAATCGACTGTGAGCGAAATTAAACTTTATTGCTGTCATTGAACATCATTGCCAGTGAATGATTTGATAAGAATAACGCAGTGTGCATCCTCTAGTCAAGTGGCATCAGGCCAAGAGTTCTATTTTGAATTATAATTGGTTCAGCACCACAAATTTCTGTATGAAAACAAAATGCTGGTGTTACCAAAACCCTTTCCTAACACTGCCCCCACCCTGGATGCTTTTTCTGCCAAGTTTCTCCTCTTACCATGATGGCTGTGTTTTCTTATTGGATATGACTGCATGTGAACTATAAGACCATAGGACGTATGACCAAATTCAATTTCTAAGTTTAATTCGGTCTTGCTTGATGTGTACAAGACCTGAAGCCCACCAAGGAACACTGGCTGTGTTTTTTTCATTTTTGACAGGCTTTGAGACCATATGTAGCATCATTATCATGTTGTGGCAAACTCAACAAGAAACCAGTAGAATAAGAAATGTGTTTTCCATTTATAGATGTGACAGGAAGATATATTGGTGATTTAGATTTCATTGTAGAAACATACTGAAAAAGCTCAATTAAAGTACATAATTTGTAAATGCCTCCTTTCATTGAAGGTTAGCAGCCTTGGACAGTGCATATTTTGTTCACTTGAATTTAGCATTCGCTGAGCTGCTTTAGTAAGGCTTTTTTGTACTTTCTCAATAAGACTGCTCATGACCTGCTGCTCAATGAATCATTGTTTTCATTCCTTGTTTCTAGCTCTTTTGTTAAAAAGTTGTGATATTTAAGGAATTTTTCCCACATGCCGACAATGCTTTCTCAGTATCTTGCAGGAAACCTCTTATCTACAGGTCTGCTGAAAGGCAACATGGTTAGACCTTAATTTAAGAAATTGGAAGTTAGTGTTCAACATGTTACTGAATGCATAAACCAAGCCTGGCGAATTGTACCAATAAGAGGGACAAGAGCAGCATAGAATCCCTAAAGTGTGAAAACACGTCATTCAGCCCATCGAGTCTCCAAAGAACAGCCCACCCAGCCCCAACTTCTAACCTATCCCTGTTATCCTGCATTTCCCATGGCTAACCCACATATCCTGGACACTGGGCAATTTAGCATGGCTTAACCTGCAGACCTTGTGGGACATTGTGGGAGGAAATCAGAACACCGGAAAAAACCCACACAGAACCCCGGGGAGGACATGCAAACTCCACGCAGACAGCCACCCAAGGAATGGAATGGAACCTGGGTCCCGGGCGCTGTGAGGCAACAGTGCTAACCATTGAGTCACCAAGCCACCCAGCAGGTGTTGTGGGAATACAAGCAAGATTGCCTCAAAGCTGTGTGCAGATGCATGGCTTGGAAGCCACTGCCATGCATGGCCCAAGGATGTCTGGGCAGCAGTAAGTGCTCGTGAAAGGCTGTTCACCCTACAGACAGCTAATTTTCCATTAGAGTGCCTCACCTCAGCACCACCATTGGTATTCAAGGAACCTGGCGTCAGAGAAGGGGTCTCTGCTCAGTGACATTCCCTGTCCGCCCCTTCTTCTTGTAACACCAACCCTATGAGCCCCACCCAGCAAACCTCCCATCATCTCCCATTCAGTTGAGAGCTTCAGAGATCTCTTCCTGAATTAGTATGTTGCCAGCTATTGCCAGTGCTGTCATTGGCACTGATTATGCCAATCTGCCAGCCTACAATTGTTTTAGGAACTCTAGATAACAGAGTTTCCATCCCCACGGCCGTGCCTGATATTCCTTTAAACAGGTTTCTACATACTCCTATAAACACAGCCAATCCTTTCTTTTAATCCACAGGATTTCATAATTTATTGATTAATTTCTATCAATTGGTTGATGAATTAGATAATGTTGGTCTTTCCTGTGTGGTCACATTTACAGCTTTGGTATCTGTTGGAATGGCCTTGAACAAATTGATAATGCTTTTTGCTTCATTCCTTTGAAGTTAGTCTTGTTAACATCAAATTATAGTCTTTGAAGCTGGGTTTCCATTCCGGGCTCAGGGCCAAAAATTAAGACCAGTTTTCTTGACAAATTGGAAAGTGTCAGCCAGTTAGTAGCCAGTGAACAAGTTTGCTGTCTGATTAAGGACACATGGGGGAGGGTCTCCAACAGATATTGATGGCAAGGAAAAGGGCACTTCAATGTGGAGGAGTCCTCAAAAGTAAAGGTCAGATTTTTAAAATAAAAAAGTAAAATGATTGCATCCACAGGACAATTAACAGCTGCAGATGTGGCCTGGCGACCATGGTGGGTCCATGATGTGTTACTGCACTGAATTAGTTAAGGGCCATCCCTTCCTGCCGTCTGACTGCATTGTTTCACTGGTCCTATTGTGACCCAACGTGTAAAATCTGCATGCCATCTGGAAATCCTGACCAGATTCCAATCTGGTCTCTATAAAAATGGGTTGGGAACTTTAAACTGAACTGATTCAGTGGCTTGCACTTTGAATTTACGAGTCCAGTTGGTTCAGATCCAACCCCATGGCCATCTGACAATCTTACCCTGAGTTTTTGCTGTATGTGGTTGAGCCTGCTCTGGTGCGTTATTATGACAAGCTGCAAAACTGTTCTCTAACATAACAGTGTGATATTTTCAATTTCCAAAGTGAAAGATTCATTGTGGAAAGCTTATCATTTGAGATATGGAGAAAGTGAGGACTACAGATGCTGGAAATTAGAGTTGAAGAGTGTGGTGCTGGAAAAGCATGCTGCCTGACCGGCAATGCTTTTCCAGGACCACACTCTTCGACATTAGAAATATGCTATGAACCAAGATTGTCTTATCTCATTCTATGTAAGACGTTCGCCATAAAGCGATGTTTGATGCTTTAAGCTTTTTGCTGTAGAGTCCTCTGTGACAGAATATGCATTCCACATCATTTCATTTTAAGTGGTAATGCACAAGCCAAAGATTCAAACCACGTTCTGCTGTTTAGAATTTTTCAGTGTATTCGAGTAGGTAACTTTTCAGTATGACCTATTTATTAACTTAACCTATTGGCAGTCATGATGTGTTGAATACTTCTGTTTTGCGGATTCAGCTTGAAACTCTCATTTCATGCTAGGCCATCTGACAATCAACATGGACAATCAATACCTGGTGGTATTATCACTAGACTGTTATTCCAGGTAATGTTCTAGGGACTCAGTTTTGAATCCTGCTACAGCATATAGTAGAATTTGAATTCAATAAAAATCTGGAATTAGGAGACTAATGAAGACCATCAAACAATTGTCGACTGTAGAGGAAAAACAAGTTTTCTAGGGAAGGAACTGTCATCTGCCAACATGTGACTCCAGATCCACAGTAACATGGTTAACTCTTAACTGTTCTCTCAGCAACTAGGGAAGTGCTGACCTAGCCAACGATGCCCTCAGCCCATGAATAAATACATTAAAAAATTAATGCATTCTGACCCCATTGTCCGATCAAGATCGTAAATAATCTGGACTTTTGCATTTCAGTTTCCCAAAAATATCATCCCATAAATTGCATTGAATTTCAAAGGTCAGAGATCTTCTTTCAGGAGAATTTCCCAGGAGAGTGCATTCTTTGTTTGTCTCCTTTCCACTAATTTTGGACTTCCTCTGATTTGTTTGCCATCTCAATAAAGGGCTTTTCGATGCTTCAGGGCAGATTTACTCTGTTGTACTTTAGTGACAAATAGGTATGAGCTTAAGTACACAAGTGCTTGAATAATTTTGCCTTTCATCTGAGTCTTTAAATGGATAACGTTTTGTTCATGCCATGTAATTTGGGTAATATGCTTCACAAGGAATCCGTATATTGTAACATTAAACAGACTTGCCTAGTGACTCTATCCAGTCTATTAGAGGGGGGAAACATGAAAGCAAATTTACAAAATCCTGCAAAATAATTGCACATGAGGCAGGTCATTTGAGTAAATTTTAACCTGGTCCAGCATGTTCATTAAAAGCTGCAAATACTCTCAGCAATAAGCAGCAGACAGGTCAGTTACTGTGTCATGTTTTATAACAGCTGTCAACAGGCACACTGAATAATGCATTTACCACAATACTGCCAATTTTAACATTTTTTTTTAAAGTTGCGTTTGATGTGTAAGTTCTCCAAGAATACTTTTCAACTGTGTTAATTCAACAAAATTGGCTACTCATTCAGAAGCTAACAGCAGACAATTTCAAATCCCAACAAAATCCTGAACCAACCAGTATTTTGTTTCAAAAGTGCTAGATATTTAATAAATTTTTTGATGGTGTTTGCATTTTAATATTTCACAGTTTATTGGGTGTAGTTTTGTCCATCATTTTTACATCTTCACTTTGTTCTATTCTTGTTGGTTTGACTTATTTGGAACCATTGTGCAGTGTATTTTGTGTGAAGTTTACATAGACTATTTGTATAATTTGCATAATCTGCTCGCTCATGAATTATTTATGACATTAAGTTAAAACTACAATCCATATGAAATTTCTGCAGATTAAAGCGTTCGCTTGAAGTACTCTCTTTGATCAAGATAATCTGGTCTCTGCCTGCATTACAAACAGTTCATTGCCAGCAATTCACTATTTGCTGTTTTATACCTGGTTTTATAGAATATGGACGCTGTTTACTAGATTTGTTTTGGAACATTCGATTCAATTTGTATCATCGATAGTCACAGGTGAGGTGCTGGAAGACTGGGGGTTGGCTAACGTGGTGCCACTGTTTAAGAAGGGTGGTAAGGACAAGCCAGGGAACCTAGACCAGTGAGCCTGACGTCAGTAGTGAACAAGTTGTTGGAGGGAATCCTGAGGGACAGAATGTACATGTATTTGGAAAGGCAAGGACTGATTAGGGATAGTCAACATGGCTTTATGCGTGGGATATCATATCTCCCAAACTTGATTGAGTTTTTTGAAGAAGTAACAAAGAGGATTGATGGGGGCAGAGCGGTAGATGTTATCTATATGGACTCCAGTAAGGCGTTCAACAAGGTACCCATGGGAGACTGGTTAGCAAGGTTAGATCTCATGGAATACAGGGAGAACTAGCCATTTGGATACAGAACTGGCTCAAAGTTGGAAGACTTTGGTGGAAGGTTGTTTTTCAGACTGGAGGCCTGTGGCCAGTGGAGTGCCACAAGGATCGGTGCTGGGTCCTCTACATTTTGTCATAAATGACTTGGATGTGAGCATAAGAGGTACAGTTAGTAAGTTTGCAGATGATGCCAAAATTGGAGGTGTAGTAGACAGCGAAGAGGGTTACCTCAGATTACAACAGGATCTTGATCAGATAAGCCAAAGGGCTGAGAAATGGTAGACGGAGTTTAATTCAGATAAATGCGAGGTGCAGCATTTTGGGAAAGCAAATCTTAGCAGGATTTATACACTTCATGGCAAGGTCTTGGGGAGTGTTGCTGAACAAAAAGACTTTGTAGTGCAGGTTCATAACTCCTTGAAAGTGGAATCGCAGGTAAATAAGATAGTGAAGAAGGCGTTTGGTATGCTTTCTTTTATTTGTCAGAGTATTGAGTACAGGAGTTGGGAGGTCATGTTGTGGTTGTACAGGACATTGGTTAGGCCACTGTTGGAATATTGCGTGCAACTGTAGTGTCCTTCCTTTCGGAAAAATGTTGTGAAACTTGAAAGGGTTCAGAAAAGATTTACAAGGATGTTGCCAGGGTTGGAAGATTTGAGCTATAGGGAGAGGCTGAACAGGCTGGGGCTGTTTTCCCTGGAGCATCAGAGGTGGAGGGGTGACCTTATAGAGGTTTACAAAATCATGAGGGGCATGGATAGGATAAATAGACAAAGTCATTTCCCTGGGGACGGGGAGTCCAGAACTAGATGGCATAGGTTTATGGTGAGAGGGGAAAGATATAAAAGACACCTGTGGGGCAACGTTTTCACACAGAGGGTGGTACCTGTATCGAATAAGCTGCCAGAGGAAGTGGTGGAGGCTGGTACAATTGCAACATTTAAGAGGCATTTGGATGGTTATATGAATAGGAATGGTTTGGAGGGATATGGGCCGGATGCTGGCAGGTGGGACTAGATTGGGTTGGGATATCTGGTCGGCATGGACGGATTGGACAGAAGGATCTGTTTCCGTGCTGTACATCTCTTTGACTCTATAACTAAAAGTGAGACATGACTTGAGTAAATGTATAGGTCAGGGCATTTAGAGACAACATAGGAGTTCAGTGCGGATGGGAAGGTGTGCTTCTTGCTTGCATTGTTTTAGCTCATTGTTTTTGTAAAATCTTTGTAACAGAATAAATTGAAGCCCAGGATCAGGGGTCCAGCACAAAAGAGTGATATCACAGTTGCATAAAAAATTGTGGAAAATGTCTAATGTGGACGTAGAGCTTGACAGAGATTATTGAAGTTTCTCGAACAAATAATGAGACAGAGTGTATGGACAAAGGGTCAGGAATCTCATTTCAGGCACATGAGATAAGAGGAAAACTAAGAGATGGGGGGCAGTCAATGCAGGACTGAGGGTATTATACTGAAATGCATGCAGTATCCAAAACAAAAGCTTGTAGTACAGATTGAAATTGGCAAGTACAATGGGGTATCACAGATGTGGCTGCAAGGGGATCAGGGCTGGAAATGAATATCAAGGTATATGCATCCTATTGAAAGGATAGGACAGAGGGTCAGGATTGCCATGTTGGAAGAAATTAAATTAAATCAATAGCAAGAAGTGACATATAGTCAGAAGGCACGGAATTGGTGTGAGTAAAATTGAAGAACCATGAAGTGTGTGAGCCTCCTAACAAGAGTCAGGAGATGGAAAAGGACTGTAAGAAAGCGACTATTATAATAATCATGAGGGTCTTCAATATGCAGGAGGACTGGGAAAATCAGCAGATCTCAAGAAAAGAAATTCATGGAATGTCCATGAGATGGTTTTTGAGCAGCTTGTGGCAGAGCCCTTGAGGAAACAATCTTCTAGGAGAAAGTGAGGACTGCAGATGCTGGAGATCAGAGCTGAAAATGTGTTGCTGGAAAAGCGCAGCAGGTCAGAAGATCTTCCTGACCTCTCCGCCCCCACCCCCACTCCGGCCTATCACCCTCACCTTGACCTCCTTCCACCTATCACATTTCCAATGCCCCTCGCCCAAGTCCCTCCTCCCTACCTTTAATCTTAGCCTGCTTGGCACACCTTCCTCATTCCTGAAGAAGGGCTCATGCCTGAAACGTCGATTCTCCTGCTCCTTGGATGCTGCCTGACCTGCTGCGCTTTTCCAGCAACACATTTTCACCCTTGAGGAAATGGGCAATTCTGGATTGAGTGATGTGTAATGACGCAGACCTGATTTGAGAGCTTTATGTAAAGGAGAGCCCAAGGGAGCAGTGACCATAATATGATAAAATGATGGAATTCACCCTGTAGTTTGTGTGGGAGAAGTTGGAAACCAAATCAGTGGTGTTACAATTGAATAGAGATAACTGCAAAGATATGAGGGAGGCACTGGTCAGAGTTGGCTGGAAGGGTAGCCCAGTAGAGAAGATGATAGAACAGCAGTGGTAGGAATTTCTGGGGATAATTTGGGACAGCATAGGTTTATCCCAAGGAAGAACAAATATACTAAAGAGGATGTTGAGGCAACAGTGGAAGGCCAGGCAAGTTAGTAACAGCATAAAAGCAAAAGAAAATTCATACCATGTGAAGATTAGTCAGAAGCCAGAGGATCGGCAATCCTTCCAAAACAATCAGAAGATAACTTAAAAAAAACAATAACAGGAAGAAATAAAAAAATAAGCTAGCTTATACTTTAAAAGAAAATTACAAGAGTTTTTTATTTTGGTATCTAAAAACTGAGAGAGAGAGAGACAAGACTGCTTGGAAATGAGGCTGGAGAATGAATAATGGGGAACAAAGAAATTGCAGAGGAGCTGAATACGTACTATACATTAGTTTTCACGGTGCAAGACACCAGCAGCATAACAGAACATAACAGATAGTCAGGAGCCAGAAGTGAATATAATGGCCATGACTAAGGAGAACATGCTGAGGTAGCTGAAAGGTCTGAAGGTGGATAAATCACCCAGACTGGATGAATTACACCCCAGAGTTCTGAAGGAGATAGCTGAGGGGATTATGAAGGTATTGATGTTGATCTTCCAGGAATCTGGAGTCAGGGAGGGTCCCAGAGGACTGGAAAAGGGCTAATGTAGCACCCCTGGTTAAGAAAGAAGGAAGATGGCAGGAAATGGTAGGCTGACTTCCATTATTGGTAAGATTTTAGAGTCCATTATTAAGGATGAGATTGCAGCATACTTGGAAGTACATGCTAAAATACCATTACACAGCTTCGTCAAGAGGAGGTCATGCCTGACAAATCTGTTAGAATTCTTTGAGGCAGTAACGAGTAAGTCACATAAAAGCGAGCCGGTGACAAAAGGCCTGTGACAAAATGCTGCACAGGAGGCTGCTAAATAAGATAAGAGAGCAGGAGTAAAGGCACCTTTTTTGAGGATGGCACCTAGTGACTAGTGGAGTTACACAGGGGTCTGAGAATACTATTAATGGTTTACATTAATGATCTGGACAAAGGAACTGAGGGCATTGTTGCTAAGTTTGCAGATGTGGTGCAGGAAGTGTTGAGGAAATGAGGGTGTGGGTGAGGTTCAGAAGGGTTTGGACAGGCTCGGAGAATGGGCAAAGAAGTGCCAAATGGAATACAATGTGCGAAAACGTAAGGTTATGCACGTTGTTAGGAAGAACAGAGGCTTAGACTATTTTCTAAACAGGGAAGTGCTTTGGAAATCTGAAACACAAAGGGATTTGGGAGTCCAAGTTTAGGATTCGTTTAAGATTAATATGCAGGTTGGCAGTAGGAAGGCAAATGCAATATTAGCATTCATTCCAAGAGTGTTAGAATAGAAGAGCGAGGTGTACTGCTGAGACTGAATAAGGCTGTATAGACTACTTTCTAAATGGGGAGAACATTCAGAAATCTGACGTGCAAAGGGACTTTGGATCCTAGTCCAGGATTCTCTTGGGATAAATTTGCAAGTTGAGTCGATAATTAGGAAGGCGAATATATTGTTGGCATTTATTTCGAAAGAACTAGACTATAAAAGCAGAGATGTAGTTCTGAGGCTCTATAAGATTCTGGTCAGATCATACTTAAAGTATCGTGCGCGATTTTGGGCCCCATACCTCAGGAAGGATGTACTAACCCTGAAGGGGGTCCAGAGGAGATTCACGGGAATGATCCCAGGAATGAAAATCTTAACACATGAGGAACGTTTGAGGACTCTGGGGCTATATTCGATGGAGTTTAGAAGGATGAGGGAGGATCTGATTGAAACTTACAGAATACTGACTGGCCTGGACAGGTTGGACATTGGGAAGATGTTTCCAGTGGCAGGAGAGACAAGGACCTGAGGGCACAGCCTTAGCGTAAAGGGAAGAATCCTTTAGATTAGAGATAAGGAGAAACATTTTCAGCCAGAAAATGGTGAATCTGTGGAATTTATATCCTAAGAAGGTTGTGCGGGCCAGTTCATTGAATATGTTTAAAACAGAAGTAGATTCTTGATTGCCAAAGGGATCAAAGATTAAACAGGAAAATGGGTTTGAAAAAATGATCAGCTATGATTGAAGGGCGGAGTAGACTTGATGAGCAGACCGCATTTGAAATGTACTGATCAGTTTTGGGCTCCGTATCTATGGAAGGATGTGCTGGCCTTGGAGAATCTCAAGAGGAGCATTACAAGGAAGATCCCTGGAGTGAAGGGCTTGTCATGTGAGGAGCAATTGAGGTCTCTGAGTCTGTACTCCATGGAGTTTAGGTGGATGAGGGGGAGGCATCTCAATGAAACTTACAGACTACTGAGAGGCCTGGAAAGAATGGACAGGAAGAAGATGTTTCCACTACGTGGAGAGATTAGGTACTGAGGGCACAGCCTCAAAATGAAGGGATGACTCTTCAAGAACTAAGATGAGGGAGAATTTCTTCAGCCACAGGGGTGTTAATCTGTAGAACTCATTGCCACGGAAGACTGTAGAGGACAAGTCATTAAGTGTATTTATGACAGGTTCTTGATTGGTAAGAGGATCAGGGGTTACAGAGACAAGGCAGGAGAATGGGGTTGAGAAACATATCAGCCATAATCAAAGGGTGAAGCAGATTCAAAGGACCAAATGGACTAATTCTGTTCCTGTATCTTTTAGTCTCATTAAGGTCTCAAATACTTCTGCAATTCAACAATTGACTGCAATTTTGTGGGAACAAATACTGATTTAACATGTACAGATGTCAAACTTCAAATTTAGATCATAGTTAAGTACACATTAACAATGCTAATGCAACAATTACTGAAGGGTTTGTAATATATTTGTGTTTGGTTGCCATTATTTACTGCTTTGTTTTTATGAAAGCATTCCAAAGATGTTTATGAAAAGTTTGAAGAAGAAATTGATCTTGGCAGCAATCAAAAATGTGTAGTTATCAAATTGACTGACTGTTATAATCACTGGCCCACATTCATTTATTTAGAAATCAGTGGCTGATTATATAGAAGTCACTATGACACTGCACATTTGTGCTCCTACCCAGAAAAATTTCTACTCCGTGATATGAACAGCAATTAGCAGAGGCCATGGTATAATTATATTGTCACTAGACTATTAATCCAGATAATGTTCTGAGGACTTGGGCTTGAACCCCACCGTGGCAGATCGTGGAATTTGAATTCAGGAAAAATCTGGAAATAAGAGTCAAGTCGTGATCATATAAATCTTTGCTGTTTGTCAGAAAAACCCAATGTCCTTTCAGGAAAGAAACTGCTGTCAGTATCTGTTCTGGCCTACATGAACTCCAGACCCACAGTAATGTGGTCAACTCTTAACTGCATTCTGGGCAATTAAAGAGGGGCAATAAATGTTGACCGAACCAGTGACATGCTCATCCCATGACTGAGTTAATGTCCTCAAGTAAATGAAAAAGTCACAGAACATTTATCTGGAAATAAGGACTATGAAGGTACTTAATGACCTTTCTTTGACTCGGGGACATTAAAGACTGCAGACGCTGGAAGCTAACGTCAATAGATGTGAATCTGGAAAAGCACAGCAGGTCAGACAGCATCAGCCGAGCAGGAAAGACAACATTTCGAGCCAAAACCCTTGTTCAGGTTTTGGCCTGAAACGTTGTCTTTCCTGCTGTGCCTTTCCAGCTTCACACTTATTGAAACTGACTTTCCTTTGTTTTTATTTTTTCTGCTTCGGTCCTGCCCTCCCTTTCCTTCTTTTCCTTTCTCTCCTTCCCTCCGTTCCACCCAGAGTGGAGCACTGTATCAGGACTTTTAGAAGTGACTTCGGGCCACAGGTTATGTGTGGCCAATGTTAGAAGTTCAGAGGTCAGTAGGTACATAACTTATTGGGACTCGGTGAGAAGTCAAGAGCATTTGAAAAGCTCTGTACAGTTAGAACCAAGATAGAAATTTAGAAGTCAATAGACACAGCAGAATGTCGGACTTAGGGTGCAGGAAAAGTCCTGGGAGCTGCTGGATTTCAGAAGAACCCAGTATAGTTCACTATAGCTGTGAATGAAGGTGAAGGAAACACACAAAAGCTGTATTTGCTTTGTAAACTGACCCAAATTGTAGTTCAGGTAACAAACCTGGGACAATACTGGCTTGGCAGACCTATTTTTTTGTGAAAAGTTGGATGAAGAAGTACATTTCCCAGAATCTAGGAAGCAAAGTCTGGGAAAGGGAAGCATATCACCAGACTTAGAGCAGTCTTTATGGCAGCTGTTGAGGGAATCTCAAGGCCAGATCATCGAAAGGGTGCAGTTGGAGACTCTTATGAAATTTTGTCGTGGCCTGTTTTGTAGCCAAAATATCTGGGACACTGACAATGCTGAGAAATCCGTGGGATCTTTCTCAATTAGAATTGCAGTTTGATGTGGTCAGCTGTTGTTTGTCTATTATCCATATTTGTCTTCTGTTTATTTTGTGATGTTAGAATATTTCGTATCCGTCTTTGCACTGTCTAAACCTTTTTTTTGTCAATAATCTTTGCATGTTTGTTTAAGTTTTATTTGTAATAAATGAATAAGAAAGAATTAAGCATTACTGAATAATATAGTGAAGAAATGATTTGGAGATGCCAGGGTTGGACGGGGATGTACAAAGTTAAAAATCACACAACACCAGGTTATAGACCAACAGGTATAATTAGAAGCACACTAGCTTTCGGACCGTCGCTCCTTCATCAGGTGATAGTCCAGTTGTGTGACTTTTAACATAGTGAAGAAAGGAACAGTCTTTAGGAATCAATGCACCTCTCTTACCTGTGGCAGTAAAAAAAAGTACAACTGTTAACCATTACATACAGAACAAGTTGTTACACTAGAGATTCTGACCTGGATTTTATGATTTGACACTTAACTAATTTAATTGTATGTGACTTTCATTAGACTACCATAATCATCAGCTTTATTTCTCTGTTGTATGGCAGACGTATACTACTTGTTTAGAACAGCAATCATTTAGAAAAAATTAGAGTTCTAAAATGGAGGCTATTAAAAATTAAGTTATGCACTTCTTGTATTATGACAGTGGGAGCATTTAAATTCACTGAAATTAAGCGTTTTAATACTTGAATACACCTTGCTTGCCACCAGAGTAATTCTTTTTACTGCCTATTTGGTTAATGTGCCCTGCAATTTTTTTTCCACTTTTTAAGATCAGATTCCTGAGATTACTGATCTGGAGAATGGTGGCCTGTGTGATATTCGAATCTATGAGTGCAACAGCATCCGAGTATTTGGTCTGGGCTTCAGGGACTCGCCCAGTCTCCAGTGTGAAGCTACTACTCTAAAGGTAAGAGGTATGCACTCATTTGGATGCTTTAGCAGAATTGTCCATTCCCTTGCCAGTGCTTATGCAGGCTTGTGGGTCTGTAAAATTCCCCAGGTGGTCCTGCGGCCCACATACCTTGAACTATCTGCAATTTTATGAGCAGCTGGTGAAGCCTAAGGCCACCAGCCCACCATCACCCCATTCCTGCCCAGTGTCCATCCTGAAACTGACAGAAAGCGTTCAAGGGCAGGTGGAAAACAGGCCGGTAACACTGAGCATTCCTCAGCCCTCTTTCATATTGGGGGATACAAGCACACACTCTCAAGCACAGCCAGACCCTCACACAGCACCAACCCCACCCCACTCCACTCACATTTCTCCCCCCCCCCCCACCATCACCAACCCACCCCACCCCATCAAGAGGTTATGTCTCTAGATAATGAAAACACTTCAGTGTGCAATTCCCTGCTAATTCTTTGTGTTGCAGGGGCAGGTAGTCATAAGATGAATCCTAACCCATAGTCCCATTTATACATCTCTTATCCTTTGTGTCAATAAAACCTTAAAGACTATCATCTTACTGATAAACTAGATATTGTGAGCTATTAATGTGTAACAAACACATTTTTAAACAAATTACCATCATTGAAGCATCTGCAGGTAAAAATCTGATTCATATTTAAGAAAAAAAACTATTGACATTCTTTCTGCAAAGATTTATGAGATATTAAATGATATGGATTTTTTTTCAAGGACGTACAAATTGCTGAGTATATTTTGCTGCACAGCATGAAGTATGGACTGAAAAACCAATAAAGCCAAATTTATTCTCAGCTAAATCTTAACCAGGGCAACAATTTACTTCTATAGCGATAGAATTGAAGACTCAAGAGTTGAAGATAGTTAGTTAGACAGCACTTGGAAAGTCTCTGGTCACAAGGGCCAGGGCTTTTAGGATAGAAAGGTTTCTCATTCTGCCAACTGAGGAGTTGGTGTCTATGTATGTCAGCCAATGCTGACTGACTTTCTGTAGCCAATAAACATTTCAAGGAGCAATACTTGGATAGGGTAATCCTCATCCTGATAGACCAGACACAGTAATGGGCAGAGCTGGGACAGCAAGTAGTCAGCTCAGTTGAAGACCATGATTTTCCCTCTTTTTCGCTCAGGTTAGGACCAAATGTGTTATATGTAGACTAAATCATTGACCCCATTGCCTGTTTCTATATTGTATATTCTATGTAATACTACCTAATAAAAAGACCAGGGGCTTAATTTTTGGCCCAGCCAAGTTCGCTTAAAAAATACACCACTGGCCTGCATGTCAAGTCTGAAATAACTCCACAAAAGCTGGTATCCCAGCACCAAGTCACCCTTTATTTAGACATACATTGTGCATGACACTGACCCAGCTAGCACAGAACCAGCTCTGAGTGAACTTAATCTCTGACACTCCTGTTTTTTTTTGGTTTTTTTTCTTCTTTTTTAAATCTTTTTTTTAACCTTTTTTTAATGCAGGTGTGAGACACAGTGAAAGACACAAAGTGCACGAATCTTTATTCAAATTCCACCACCAGGAAGATAGGAAAACACCCGGGTGGCCAGTGACAAACACTGCCCTTCACATCAAAGGACAGTGCTGTGTGATCAAAACAGTGAGGGGGAGGGTAGGGACTAAATCAAAATAGAGTTGGAGGGAGAAATGATGCACTCCACTCCCTGCGGCGCCCACCTCTCCCTGAAAAACTCCAGGATGTTGGTGGACACCGCGTGCTCCTTCTCTAAGGACACCTGGGCCCTAACGTACACTCCTGTTTATATCTGACAGCCAGGACTCTTTGATTGGACAACGTTAACAGCCGCAAATCAGAGAAATCTTATTTTGATATCCACGTCACTGACCTTGTTCCAATCATAACATGCTTCTGGCTCCAAACTGCCAGATACACACATCCTTCCCAACTTGAAGCACTCTCTCCCTTCTCTTGTATTGCAACCTGCTGCTTCTTTCAAGCAGTAAGGCTACAAATTGGCTGTCCAACTTTGCAAATCTTTCAGTCTTCCTTCGTTGGATAGACTACACAAAGTTTAGGAGCTGATCACCTCGCACCTTTGACTGTAAAATGACCACACCTACTACATTATATGCCTGTTGCTTTTATTGGATGCTTGTGGAGGTTAAGCTGGAGTGAAAGGTTCTCATTATTGTTGGCACTTACAATCTCCTGTTGAGTGTGTGCCAGTCAGCTTGAACAACAGAATCAGGCAATGATATGCACCCTCCATGCAGAGGTGTCCCACTGTCAGGGACCTTCATGTCCTGTTGTTTTGAGGATCCTACCTTTTAGCATTGGTTGGGTGGCCTGTGGAAAATTGCAATGATGGTTTCCCATACCTTGGGCCTTTTACCTACAGTTTATCCTGATGGTGAGCTTAAGAAGTGTGAGGGAAAAATCATCCTCTGAGAAGGAATAAACAAATTCATGTTGATGCAATGCAATGTAGTTCTGTAAAAATTCGGATTCAGACTTTCTCTTAATGCAGTATTTAATGCTGACTGACTGACAGACAGAGGAAAAATGTTCTTACCTACAACCATGGCAAACCTTGAGCAAAAAAAACAACAAAATGCATTTCAAAACATTTTATTTTATTTGGTCTTATTGATTGGTTTATGCATTCTATTAAATCATAGTGTAGGATTTATAGATGAGTCCCTTTCGTAAGCAGGACCATTGATCTCGTATGGCAGGTGGTTTGTTATTGCTTTGAACTACTCAGAAACCAAACCTTTCACTGCATCAATGACTTAATATACAAAATTGGAGGCTCTGGCAGAAATCTAAAATGTAATCCAAGTTGTATCTAATCATTTGCCCTGTTCAAACAATATTTGAACACAGTTATTTATTTTTGCTGTCAACTTTGAACCTCTTTTTCATCACACATTGAAGCTAGAATTCCTGTAGAATGAAATGTTTAACTCAGTTGGCTGGACATTTGGTTTATGAAGCAATGTGATGCCAACAGCGTGGTTCAATTCCTGCACCACCTGAAGTTACCATACAGGACTTTCCCCCTCAACCTCTCCCCTCACCTGAGGTATGGTGGCCCTCAAGTTAAATCACCACCAGTTGTCTCTCTATTGAGAGAGCCGCCCTCAGGTCTGGTAATGCTATAGTGATACAATACAACAGCCCTTAATTTTTCAAAATATCTTTGTTTCAAATATTTGATTGCGCTTTCAATGAGAAAGCTGTGAAAGTGCCATAGTCAAATTAATATCAAGCTTCGTACAATTCTAATACCGTATCGAGGAATCTCACGTGTTGCCAATTCACATTGGGGGAAATACTGCAAATAATTTTCCAGTGCGGCCTATTGGCGGCAATGTTCCTCATTCTTAAAGCAGTCATAAAATTTCAGGCTTCATATCAATTTGATTTCCTGCTAACTTGCATTTTTAACAGTACACAAAAGCCAGTTTGCCGCCTCGGGTAGATATGCAAGGCTGCGTAATACTATTCAAAGTGTCCTGGCCAATACTACTCCCTCAACAAACATCAAACATCAGAATATTAGGTTGTTATCTCATTGTTTGTGAGACCCTGCTGTAAATAAAATGTATCTTGCTTTCCTTGCCCTGCACTAAAAATCCCAAAGTGCTTCATTGGCTTTGATCCCAATATATACAAAGTGCTACACATGCAAGTACTTTGCTTTGTTCTTTGCATCTATAATTGTAAAGAAGTATTCTGCTGATTTTACCATCAAAAATATAATTATCCGTGGCTTATTTTACAATGTAGTTATCAATATTACATTAAATAAAGTGTTAGATGATGCATAAATTAAACTTTATGATCAGCAGACCCTGTAGAAGATCAGAGAATGATCACAGTTTAAGAAAAATGGATGAATATCCTGTGGTGAAATCGTAATTGTACATTTTAATGTATTTAGAGCGTAACATTAATACATCTGCAATGTGAGCTGACAGATTAAGGGCATCTGTCTATTTGTTTTGGCAGCATATATGTTAGAGCAATTTTAGACTCTTGCTGTGGCCATTTATCAGTAGATGCACCATTAAATATGGTGGCAACTGATTTATTGACAGTAACAGAGTTACAGGTCCAGTAACTGCTACTTGACATTGTGGTATTTCCCAATACGACCACTGCTGGTACTTTTGTGGCATTTATCACCTTTACCAATGTGTGGCACTGTGTAAGGCTTGGTGGAGGTAGTTCACTGCCCCTGATCCTTCTTTGAAGTTGCTTTGTCTTCTGCCTATGTGGTGATTGGTGGTATTTTCTACAAAGTATGGACTGAACTGTTTTGGAGCTTTTGTGCATATAGATAATTTATGAAGAAAGCATAGTTTTGCAGAAAAAAAAGTGATAGATGATAAACACTGTAGAACATCTACAGAAGAAGTACTGTTCTTGGATAACAAGAAGGTGGATTGCACAGCAGCAATAAATGCACCTACATTTGGTTAGGAATAATTATTAGGAGCTTAGGGAGCAAGTACAGATATACCAGCACCTTCTGAAAACATGAGTAGAACTCCTTGTTTCCACAGACTGTATGCAACATCAGTAGAATGAGTGAAATCAATGTAACATGAACATAAATAACTTAAGAGAAACTATCTTATATGCCAGAGGTTTTGACCACCCAGTAACTGGTGCTTTCAGCGAGCATAAATCAATATTGATTTTGATTGTGAGAAGCAAATGAGGTTGAGGTTTGGAATTTACAAATTGGTGCTTTCTTCTGTGGTGGTTAATGGGCTCACACAGATCACAATGTGAACATGTGGTTTCTGTTTCCTGCTAATGTGGAGAGCAGTATGTGAATGAAGAATGGATTCTGGGAGCTACGCAGATAACGACGGCAACGTTCCTGAGTACCAAAGCTGTTGATTGCCAAATTCCAGCACTGACAAGTTTAACTACTGAGTCTGTGGATTTCATGTTTTCAGATAAACCTTTTGCCAGGTGGCAAATAAAGGTAAGACGTTGAAACACTGAAGACAAAAACATTCTAGACTGAAAAACAAACTGTAATTTGGTATTGGGACTTGATTGGAATTATAGGCAGTTCTTCTATAATGTGATCATTGCATTCTTATGCAACCCCACAATTTAGAAATGGCGCTTAAAGTTTTAGTGTTGTAATTAAATTACAGCCAACACACATTTTAAAAGTTTGCACTTTAGAAACAGTGTACCCAATTCGTCAATCGTGTTAATAAAACTTGCATTATAGCAGAACGACCTGTGTTGAATTCTTTGTGTTTGATATTGGGATTGAATATCAAACTGTTATTATTTTCCCTCAATTCATTTTCTTCTTTATCAATCCTGTCCTGAATATGCAAGGTTCTCCTGGTCACTCATTAGAGTAGCTTGACCTTTTACTGCTAGGAATGTAAATTCAAAACCAATCCGCACTACTAATATTTCGCTGAGCAAGTGTTAATCTGTCGGCTTGCTGAGGATGGAGTGGAAGCAGTTTGTATTGATTTATTCTAATTGTTATAGGTTTCCTTCAGGATTTTGGTTGATGCAGTATATGTATAATTTATGTTAATTGTATGAATTAAGGTTAAGTGTATTCAGTTGGTGGTACTTTCTGATAATTACTTGTCCACAAATAAAAAAAGAATTGATGGTGGATTGCAGAGTTAGGAGCTATTCATTTGTTATGTTTTACTTTGTGACTAAGTGCAAAACTGAGTGAAGATTAACTTCTGGTCTCCTCCTTAATAACTGGTTTAACAATTGGCTACATAAAATGCATGCTAATGTGTGTTAGCATTCTGAAAAGAACTGGTGACTTTAGACATATGGTTTCCAAACACACTACCACTCAAGACTAGCAAGTAGAGATTATGTGTGAGGATTAATCAAAAACACCATTATCCCATAATACAATTACCCAGATAGTTAATGGCAACCTAGATGAGTTGTAGCCTATTTTCACCCAGCAAATTCTATCCTTTTGTTCAACCTTCTCTACATCAAATGACACAGACTGCCAACAGATTTTCATTCTTACAGCAGATGGTTATCAGTCTATGAATATTATCATATTAATGGGTGAGATCACATCATTCATTTAGGGATTGGGAATTTTATGTTCTGAGAGGCTCAAAACTTTCAATTCTTTCAAATGAGATTAGATTAGATTCCCTACAGTTGGAAATAGATCCTTTGGCCCAACAAGTCCACATCGATCTGAAGAGAAACCCGCCCAGACCCATTTCCCTCTGACTAATGCACCTAACACAATGGGCAATTTAGCATGGCCAGTTCACCTGACCTGCACATCTTTGGACTGTGGAAGGAAATCCACTCTGACACAGGGAGAATGTGCAAACTCCACACATACAGTCGCCCAAGGCTGGAATTAAACCCAGGACCCTGGTGCTGTGAGGCAGCAGTGCTAACCACTGAGCCACTGTCACCCCACGGATAAGCCATTCCAACTGGTTGCTGGGAAGTCCAACCGTTATAGGTTGAATTTTACAAAAAAAAATGGCTAAATGTCAATCTTAGAGAGTTTCATGGTTAGTTTTTTGCAGCCCTAGCAGGCTTTCTAAATTTACACTTCTCATCTCATTATATATACACTACGCCCCTGTGGCACCTCTCCTGTGAAAACTCACATTTGTCAGCAGAAAGTGCACTCAGCCTGGCTGGGACCTTCTGGGATTCCCATTGCCAATGCCATATTTAAACCCCAGTTGGGCACCAGCAGCCAGCAAGGGACTGCTATTCATGGTTACATTGTCAAAAATGGCAAACAGAGGCAGGCTGGCAGTTAATTTGATGATAGAGATCTGGTGGTCCTGATGAACAGAGTGGTGGAGAGGAGGACTGTTTCCTCAGGATTGGCAGAAGAGATCATGGCACGAGAGCTTGACAGCCTGGTCTGAGGGTGTAGCCCAGGCGAGTGTGATATCTATTGTCCAGAGGAACAGCCAGCATTGCAGGAGGAAGGTTAATGATCTTCTGCCCTCCACAAGTTTAAGTGGCTCCAGCCAATCTCTATTCCTTGCACTCCAGAACATGTCAGCAGAATTTCCTCAGGGTAATGTATTTGGTCCAGCCATCTTCAGTTACTTCATCAATGACCTTCCCTCCATCTTTGGGTCAGAATTTGGAAAGTTCACTGCTGACTGCATCATGTTCAGCACATTTGTGATTTCTCCGGGACTGAAGCAGTCCATATTGAAATTTGGAGAGACCTGGACAATATCCAGGTTTGTACTGACAGGGTGCCAAGAAACATTTGCACCAGACAAGTGCCAAGCAATGACCATCCCCAACAAGGGGAAATCACACCTTCATCCCTTGGCACTCAGTGACATAATGATGTATATATCTGTATTCTAAGTGAGTCGATGACATGCCATGATGATGTGAACTTGTTGCATATCCAATGCTAACCTCTATAGACGAGAGAATGTAGATTGTCACTGTTGATAGAACATGCTGAGATATTGGGGTGTGCAGGCCTAGGTGCTAGCCAGGAGGAGCAAACAGAGAACTGGAGTCACCAAGTACCTGCTCTGATGTTTATTCTGAAATTGTCACCATCGAGTTTGTGTGAGAGAATAGGAAATTGATATCAATGAGGTATGATCAGATATAAACGAGATATAAATATGGGCAAATAAGCATCAATATCAAAATACTGAACTCAACTGTTCTTATTTTAGGTGAAAATTGGAATTTTATTTTTCTTGATACCAGGAATCAAATTTTTCAGATCTCGCTACACTTTTCCAATCAACTTCTCACCTCATACAGGGGCTGGGAAAATTCAGCCTATCATTTGAAAGCATTGCCTGTTTCAACTTCAACCAATAGTATGGTGCTATAGATTTATCTGTCTGCTTTCTCTTTTCAGTTACCTTTCAAACCTTCTCCAGCAGTATTTTGCTTTCCAAACATTTACAGTCACTACATTTTTTTCCCTTTTAATTTCCTCCGTGCTGATGTAAGCTATCATGGTCACAGCTCATTCTACTAGATTTGGATTAAAAATAAATCCACAAAAATATTGAAGAATAACTTTTGTATATATTTTATAGATGATCTGGAGGAAAATAAAGGTAATCTGATTAGTAAGTTTGTGGATAACACCAAAATTGGAAAAGTTACAGATAGTGAGGAAGATTTTCAGAAGGCAGAGCTATAGAAATAGATAGATTTACAGATTTTGGCAAAGAAATTGCAGATGAAGTTTAATCTGGACAAATGCGAGTTTATGGATTTAGGAAGATCAAATTCAGGTGCAAATTAAACAATAAATGTCAGAATCCTTAGGAGCATAGAGGGATCTGGCCATACAGGTCCACAGATCCCTGAAAGGTGTAAGACAGGTAGATGAGGTGGTTAAGAAGACATACAGCATATTTTATTGGCTGTGACTTCAAACATAAAAGTTGGCAAGTTATGTTACAGCTGCACAAAATTTTAGTTAGACCACATTTGGAATGTTGCAGCAATTCTGGTCGCCACACTACCAGAAGGGCGTGGATGCTTTTGAGAAGGTGCAGAGAAGATTTACCAGTATGTTGCCTGATCTGGAGGGTTTTAGTTATGAGGAGTGATTGGATAAATTCAGATTGTTTTCACTGGCAAGATGGAGGCTGAGGGACCGAACTGATATAGGTCAATAAAATTATGAGCAATATAGGGTGGATATTCTGAAGCTTTTTCTTACAGTTGTCCTTTCCACTGTAAGAGGGCACAGGATCAAGATAAGGGGGAACGTTTAGGAGGGAAGTAGGGGGTAACTTTTTCACACTGATGGTGGTGGGTGCCTAGAATGTGGCGATGGTGGATACAGGCACATTAATATTGTTTAAGGTGTATCTTGATAGACACATGAACATTAGGCAAGCAGCGAGATAGAAATTGTGCATGGGCAATTCATAGCGGATCTAAATAAAGTTCAAGAATCACTGCAGGCTTGTTGGGCCAAAGGGCCTGTGCCTGTGCTCTGCTGTATTGTATTGTAAGAAACAGCTGGGGAAACAATAGGGACAGGACAGAGCAATGTAATAGGGGAAAAAAAAACTCCCCCAATGAGGTTGAATTCTATGCTAAATTCTGTGGTGCATCTGAAAGCAGCAGCTGCTTCTAGATTTTTCTATGAATCCCGCAAGTGAGCCTTAGCGAGGGAACCAATTAGACAACGCTTTGTGGAAGCAATCGCCTCTGTTTTTCTTGTCAATGTAAGAATAAGAAATACATTTCATGAATTCTTTGTTGTTTAAGTTGGAGTTAAAATTTGTTTTTAATTTTCCATATAAAAATCTGAAAATCTAAAATGCTGGAAAATAATCATGTAGACTTATTTTGCTGAAAATAATGTTTTTTGACTTGGCAGATTACAAATGATGGAACCTTGTTCAGTAATTCAAAAGTCCTAACACTCTATGATGGGGTTTGCCAGATCTGTGATAATATGCCTCATGGAGTTTGTAAGTTGAAGGTAATTTCAGTTTTTTTGAATATTGATACAACAGAAAGGTTGAATTATTGGTATAATCTTGCAGCTTCAAATGACAAAATGTTTGAAAATAATTGTGATTTGGAGATGCCGGTGTTGGACTGGGGTGTACAAAGTTAAAAATCACACAACACCAGGTTATAGTCCAACAGGTTTAATTGGAAGCACCTTCAACATATTGTCTAGCTATCACCATTGTTAACAGCTAACCCGAGAATGCAACTTTTTTAAAAAAGGTTTTGTGATTTACACATGAAAGAAGTGTTCTAACAGATGAAAGGCTTAACAGACAATCAATTTTTCAATGTATAATTTCAGTTACATCACACTGTAAATTTTTGCTATAAATTCTGTGTGTTAGGATTGAGCCCTCCACTACCACCTGATGAAGGAGCAATGCTCCGAAAGCTAGTGCGCTTCCAATTAAACCTGTTGGACTGTAAACTGGTGTTGTGTGATTTTTTAACTTTGAAAATAATTGGCATTGAGCGTCTCAGTTATGAAAGTAGAAGTTTTGGTCAGCTAGGAGTCAGCAAGTCACCAAGAAAGGCCCTTTATTATAACAAGGATTTACAAAATAAGCCATTTGAGGAAAAAAAAACATTAAATAAGACTGGTTTCTCTTTCGAAAGTGAAAAATTGTCTCCTTGTAGGAATGCACTGTACTTATCCGAGATTATCAAAGACCAACATATGGGGACACTCAAATGTATCTGGGGATATAGCTTATTAAACTTGGCCATTGGTTAACTTCACACTGTTTATCGAGGAATGGATATCTTACCCTTCAGGGCTTGCATCTCTTGGCTTTTGCATAACTGCAATTCAGTTGTCATAGACCAGACAATACAGTCTATTTTTTTACTTTCAAATTATATAGCCTGATATATTACTGAATATTGAATGCCTGGCATGTACAATTGCTAAGAACCTTTCATGAATTCTGACAGCCCAAATTGCTTCACAGACAATGAAATACATTTCCTTTAAGCCTTCATGGTCATAATGTGGGCAAACCAGCAACAAAGTTTTAAACAGCAAACATCTCCAAACAAGAATTTGAAGATCTTGGGATAAGCTATATTCCCTGATGTTAATTGAGGAATTAGTATTAACCAGGACCCTGGAATTTATTCCCTGCATTACTTCTAAATTGTGCCATGGCTCTTTTATATTCCATCTGAGAAAGCAGATAGAGTCATACTCCTAGAGTCACGGAGTCCTATAGTATGGAAACACACCTTCAGTTCAACTTGTCTGCGCCAACCAAAAATTCCAATATGACCTTGACCCATTTGCTGGCACTTGGCCCATATCCCTCTAAACCCTTCCTATTCATGTACCATCCAGATGCCTTTTAAAAGTTACAATTATACCTGCTTCCACCACTTCCTCTGGCAGCTCATTTCATACATACACCACCCACTGTGTGAAAACCTTGCCTCAAAGGTCGCTTTTAAGCCTTTCCCCTCTCACCTTAAACCCATGCCCTCTAATTTTGGACTCTCCAACTGAAGGAAAAGGTCCTTGGCTATTCATCCTATCCATACCCCTCATGATTTCATAAACCTCTATAAAGTCACACCTCAGCCTCTGAAGCTCCAGTGAAAAAAGCCCCAGCCTATTCAATCCTCATTTAACATCTCATTTAAAATACAGAAGAGTGCAAGTTTTGTGAAGAGCTGTATCTAGGATACTTAGAATCACATACCAACCTTCATTAATATGCATAATGAGATAGATAAGCAGTTTGATGCTATGAATTTCATGCAGAGAATAAACACAAAATCTGGTGCCTAATATAGCAATTTACACCAAGTCCTTTTTACCAGCATTCCTGTGTTTGCTCCTCTACGCTGTTTCCTGCTGTAGCAATGCTTGGATTTTAAAATTCTCACCCTTTTTGAAATCCATCCATGGCCTAACTGCCCCCTAATTCAGTAGCTTCTACAAACTTTAAGCCTTTTGAGGTGTCTCCACATCTCCGGTTCTGTGCTGTTGTGCATCCCCAGCAGTCTCCGTATCCAATGTATCATCCTTAAACACTTCTGCCACCTGCAATTAGATCCCATCACTAAGGGCAGCTTCCCCTCCACAAGCCTTTCTGCGCTCTGCACTGACCATTCCTTTGCCAATCCTTGGTTCGCACCACTCTTAAACCCCACCCCCCCCAGACCGAATCCCAAAGGACCTTCCCCTGCAACCGTAAAAGATGCAAAACCACCTGGCACACCACCCCCTCACCTCCATCCAGGGCGCCAAAGAGCCCTTCCACATGAGACAGAGGTTCACCTGCCTCTCCTCCAACCCGGTTTACTGTATCCAGTGCTCAACGTGGTCTTCTCTACATCAGAGAGACCAAATATAAACTCTGGGCATGTTTCGCCAAGCATCTCAGCCGAGCCCACAGGGGCTGACCTGACCTCCCAGTCATTGCCCATTTTAATTCTCCTTCCCACTCCCTTTCTGACATGACCATCCTTGGCATCCTCCATTGCCACAGTGAATCAGACTACAAATTGGAGGAACAACACCTCATCTTCCACCTGGCCAGCCTACAACCCAGAGGACTGAACATTAAGTTCTCCAGTTTCAAACAGCCTCCTTTTCTCAGCCCCTCCCTTCCATTCCTCTGGTTGACTCTTTCTTCGAAACGGATTCATTGCTCCCATCGACCAACCAGGTCATACCCTCTACCTGTGTTCACCTATCCCCACCTCACCACCTCACCCAGCCCTCCCCAAGCTGCTCGCCCCCTTTATCTGTAGCTCCCCTTGCACCCATCCCCAGAGCTTTAGAAGAGTTATACCCGAAATGTTGACTGCTCCGCTTTCTGATGCTGCTTTAATTGAGCTGAAGCTATTTGTCTTTTTATTAATGACCAGATTTTGTGCGTAGCTTTGTACATAGCAATACAGTTACTTTCATGAGAATAATAATATAGACTGTGGAAATAATAAATTAGATGCTACATTTAAAAGCCTTGAAGAGAAGTATAGGAATAGCAACTGGACATGAAATACTGTAAAATAGTTGCAAATCTGTGATAAGAAACAAAAGCAGGCATACAAGTATTTGGTACCTGGGCTTTAAAAACAAAATATCTGCCTATATGTAATGCCTTTCGTGACCCAAGTACTTTCCAAGCAGTGAAGTATGTTAGAAGTGTGAAATTAGTTTGCAAGTAAAGGCGTTACAAAGATAAAATTGCCACAAAAAAGCAGCAATTTCCACAAGATTAGGCAAGTGCAATGATTTATATACACTTGTTGCTTTATGTGATTGTCATCGGTTATTATAGTAACTGAAAGCAAATTACTGCTGATGCTGAAAATCTGAAATGAAAACAGAACATTCTGGCAAAGCTCAGCAGTTTTGGCAGCATCTGTAGAGAGAGGGACTGAATTAACATTTCCGGTCAATTACCTTTCTCACCACAGTTTTAGCAGTCAGAATGTTCCTCGCATTTTAAATGCTGCCAGACCTACTGGATATTTCTACCATTTTCGGTTTGTGTTAGAGTGATTCTATTCATTGATCCTTGTGTTAATTTACAAATGTCACTCTTATCTGTAGGAAAAGACCTGTAATATAGATGGCCTATGCTATGGTGAAGAAGACACAAATCCAACAAGCCTTTGTTTACATTGCAGGCCTGACATATCCAAATTCACCTGGTCTATAAATGAAAGTAAGGTTAAATTCATGGATTTTGCATTTGATTAAGGGGAATTTATTTATTTGTTTCTGTACAGAAGATTGGGAAACAATTGCTTTATTTGGATTTATTAATTACCTTAAATTTTCCATTTCCTTAAGACAATCAGCCGCCAATTTACCAGCCATCTACAGCTAAGCTCCAGACCTTCTTTGGTGAAAATTTTGTTTACCAGTTCACAGCCATGGACCCAGAAGGATCTGCAGTACTATTCTTGTTAGAATCTGGACCACAGAATGGCAGCCTATCACCTGCGGGACTTCTGATCTGGAAAGTGAATTCTCAAGAGTCTGGCAACTTTAGCTTTAGTGTAGCTGATGAATGCAATGCACAAAGCACATATTCTGTTCAGGTGAGTACAGAAAGACCTATTTAACTAAAGAACTCTTAGAAGTTTATTTACTAGTGATCTGAACTATTTTTGAGCATTTCCATATAAAATGGCACTCCAGCTCATTTTGACAAAAATTAAGAAATCAGCTAGAATTACAACTTGTGAACATGCATGGAGCTGGTTACCTCAATGGGCTAGATAGCTGGTTTCTGATGAAGAGTGACAGCGACAGTGTGGGTTCAATTCCTGCTGAGGTTATCATGAAGGACTCTACTTCTCCACCTCTCCACTCACCTGAGGTGTGGTGACCCTTGGGTTAAAGCATCACCAGTTGTGTCCTTCTTTATTGAGAAAGCAGCCTTATGGTCTGGTGAGACTATGACAACTTGACCTTACCTTTAATTACCAAATAGACATTTGCAGATAAAGCTTCAAATAAAGAAAGGGTATATTGCTACAACTCAGCAAATGCAACTCACCTTTAATGCACTGCCTTTACTTTTAAAAGAAAGGTACTTCTTACAGGAGAGTGTTCTTAAGTACAAGGAGAAGAGTAATATTTCCTTTGAGTTTATGTATGACATATTCCTATTGAAGTCACAGTTTAGACATGTAAGTATAATACATAATCAATGGTTAGCTATTGTTGGATTTGATTTAAGTCCTCTACGTTCATGCACAGTTTTCAGTATAACAGAATATTAATGTTTCAATGCAAAGATTTGGCATGGAGGAATTTGGACTGTGCTGTGAAGTGACGTGTATCAGGACCAATTTCAAGTAATTCACCCATTGGGAAACTGACAGCATCAGATGCAACACTTTGTTACACACGAGTCCAATTTTACTCTCCACTGAAGCAAATAGAGTGTAATGTTAAATGGTAGGAGTGTGTAAAATCATTGTCCTGTCCAATTTCTTTGGTTTCCTGACCAGCAATACTACGCTAAAATTGCCAGGGTTTCTCAAGGTAGCAGCACACTTGTTTTACTTTCATCAGGGCTGTTAAACATGCCATTAATTTGCCTGCAGCAGGAACTGATATGTACTGTACAACTAAAACGCATTTTGCAAAGTAGCGACCTCATTAAATTTTACTACTTAAACCAAGTAGCTGTTAAGCAGGAAAAACTTAATTCAATATTGACCAATTGGTAATGCAATGAAAAAGACAACCAAGGTTAACAAACAGTGTAATTTTAGCATTGTATTGACAGTCAGGAGGCCAAAGAAATTGGAAAGGACAATGATGGAGCTGGTGGGCACCTATTCTATAGACTGTCAAATGCCTCTTTAAAGGCTGGGAAATAACCACATCAGTCTATATTTTAAACCTGTTTTTTTTTTCTGGTCTTTTAGATAGAATTTGATGAAGCCTCTGTACCAGGGCAAAGAGTCATAGGATTTTAACAGAACACTACATGCAGCACAACTTGAGTTTCTACAAATTTTTTGCATGCATTTTTAAAAAGTGCTAGAAGCATATTCTGGCATTGTTCCCAGGATGAATTAATCACCAGTGTAACTTTTGGACTGTCTCACTCATTTATGGGCCTTTTAAAAATACTCTTAAGTATCAGGCCATTAATTGGAATAAATGTTTTTGAGTACATTCCTTCCAATTTACTAGAAACTGACAACTTTTCCAATATAAATCGCAATGCTTCTCTTTCTTTTTACTTCACCCTTAGGCATTTATAATCTGATTACACACGGGCTGGATTTGATTTATTATTGTCATATGTACTGAGATACAGTGAAAAATATTGTTTTGCATGCTATCCAGGCAAATCGTATCTTATGTAAGTATTTTAAGAAATAGAATAGAAAGAAGAATATAGTGTTACAGCTACGGTGAAAATATAGAGAAAGATCAACTTTAAGATATGGGAGGTCTACTAAAAAATGTAATGATAAAGACAGGGTGGGAGGGATCTTTGATTATTTTGGCTGCATTTCCAAGACAGCGGGAAGTGAAGATGGAGTCAATAGAAGGAAGGCTGATTTTCGTTATGGACTGGACTGTGTTCATAATCTTTAAGTTCTTGCAGTCTTGGGCAGAGCAGTTGCCATACTAAGATATGATGCATATCCAAGCTCTGAGACCTAAGACTCTGCTCCACCCCCCCCCCCTCCCCCTCTGCAACTGGAGTCTCACTTTACTGATCAAGAAGGATAGGTTACAACTCCTCCTCCATGATAATCCTCAATATCAGTGCTTCGCAAGGCTGCATACTCATGTCCTTACTCTCTTCCTTATACACTCATGACTGTGTGATCAAATTTAGCTCTAATTCCATTTACTAGTTTGCTGATGATATAACTGTAGTGGGTTAGATCTCAAACAATGATGAGACAGTGTACAAGAAGAGATGTAAAGACAACATGGTGTAAAGACAACAATCCCTCCTTCAATGCCAGCAAAATGACGAGCTGGTCATCGACTTCAGGAAGCAGAGTGGAGGATATGCCCCTGTCTGTATCAATTTGCTGAAGTGGAGATAGTCGAGAGCTTCAAGTTCCTTGGAGTAAATTTCACTAACAATCTGTCCTGGTCCACCCACGTCAATGCTACAATCAAGAAAGCACACCAACGCCTCTTTCCTCAGAAGGCTAAGACAATTCGACATGTCCACGAAGACACTTACCAATTTTTATAGATGCACCATAGAAAACATCCAATCTTGGATGTGTCACCGGTTGGTATTGCAACCACTCTGCCCAAGAGCACAAGAAATTACAGAGAATTGTGAACACAGCCCAGTTCATCACAAATGGAGTCTTTAGAGATGGTGCGAAAGAGGTTTACTGGGATGTTGCCTGAATTGGAGTGACGTTGCTATAGAATGAGCTTGGATAAACGTGGATTGTCTTTGCTAGTGTCGGAGGCTAAGGAGTGAACTAAAATATATAAATTGTGAGGGGTATGGACAGATGGAGTCCTTTTTCCAGGGTAGAAATGTTCTCTACTAGCAGGCATAGGTTTAAGGTTAGAGGGGGAAAGTTTAAAAAGAAATAGATGAGGCACGGTTTTTATGCAGAGAGCGGTAAGTGCTTGGAATACACTGCCGGGGAGGTTTGGAAGCAGATATGACAACAGCATTAAAGAGGGATTTAGACAGACACATGAACAGACAGGGAATAGAGGGATACAGACCATGTGCAGGCAAATAGGATTAGTTTAGAATAGCATCATGGTCAGCACAGAAAGGTGGGTTGAAGGGCCTGTTCCTGTGCTTTACTGATTTATGGTCTACCACTCACTTTCAACTGAAGGAAGGTCAGGCAGATGTGAAACCTGTGATCATCTCCTTTCAAGTGAGAAATTCTAAAATTAAGTATCTAATGGCCCTTACAATTTGAAGAGGTTTATCTCTGATGAAATATGACTGCTTCTTGAAAATAAATGAACCAACATTGTTTAAGTTGAAAATACCTGTCCTTTCTCTTATGAGAATAAAATTCCAACTGCTCAAATCTTTTTTTCCTTACCAATTTACAGTGTTTTATTAAGTCAGTTGTGAGATATTAGTTGCTGTGTCTCTCATCTGAAAAAGAAATGGTATTACACATCATACTCTGAGGCAAGTTAGAGCAGCAATTGGCTAAGAAATGAGTAGCTTTGGAATGGTTAGCCTGGGCATTGTCACCCTGCAGGAGAAGGATCAGCATCAAATAAACTAATGGATTGTAAAGCAGGAAATATGCCTTAAATTATTGTCACTGCAGATATTTCTGCTGTTTTTTGGGCAAACAAATGCTGTTGTATTTCACTCAGGTAAAAAGTGAAATGGCTATTAGCACACTTGCCACAGTGGTACCCGCAACTCTGAAGGTAAAGAAAATGACACAAATCAAACAGAAAACTTACAAGGGCAATGAAAAACTAAATTTACTTTATATATCTGTTATTAAAACAACACGTGTTTATAATTGTGATGGTGTGTTATTGCAGTGCTGCCTAAGCTGCCTCAACTGTTCCTCATTTTCCTTTTATAGGTTTTAGTGAAGCCATGTGGCTGCACTAATGGTGGAACATGTGTTACAAATATCAATTTCCCCCCAGGAAGTGGTGAATACCTCTGTGTGTGTCCTGTTGGTTTTGAAGGGGAACTTTGCCAAGAAAACATAGACGAATGTAAATCAAATCCATGTGGTGTTGGCACCTGTGTGGATGGCATCAACAACTACTCATGCAACTGTCCAGCTGGTCTCACAGGTAGTACCTACATTACTGTATATAAATAATACCATAGATAACAATGCAAGTTAAATTAAAATTGAAAAGGTGTGAACATATTGAATCTTTCAATCAGATATGGCTACGATAAATATTAACTCTTTCGCATTACAGCAAGTTCTGGATTATAACATTTGTTTGGTATGTTGTAATTATATGAAATAATGTTTGCAAATAAAAGGGGAAAGTATATTCGTGTAGAGTCTTTCATGGCTGCCAAATACCCAAAGGGTTTTACAGTCAATTTATTAACTTTGAGTACATTCCCACTTGTAAGGTGGGTAGTACACCAGCCGATTAGATAGCAATCCCCTTCATACAATAACAAGATAATGTTCATTGGCGGATAGGTCTTAGGGCACAGTGAATAGCTCCCTTGTTCTCCTTCGAAATAGAGCTATATTCATGTTTTACGTCCAGCTGAAAGGGCAGGTGAGGCTTCAGTTGTACCAGGTGGTTAGCTGAGGGGTATTGTGCATCATATGGAAGCAGCAACATTAATTTTTCTCTGCTAGTACCCTGTGAAAGAGGATTAAAATGTGTTTAAAGACAGTGAAAAACAAATTCTCAACCAATGAATGAAACAGAGCATCAGCGTATACCCTTAATATCCATGTCTTATCTATTTCTGTATGTCTATCTACATGAGAGTGGAGATTTTAGGAAGGGCTGGTGTTTAGTTTGGAGGGTTATAAATTCACAATTCATATTTCTTAATTATCATTGATTAAAGACAGTTTTTTTTTGGTACTAGCCAAAGGAAAATATTATTACATATGGAAAACTGGTGAGTGTTTTATTTCAACCTGAGTTAGTCAGTCAGGAAAATTGGGAACTTTGGACAGTCTGGCTTAATCTTTTCACATTTGTGACGACTTCAGGAATAAAGGGGATTGATTTCTAGCATATTACCCCATTGACTCAGACTTATTTTCATTATTTTCACAACATCTAGCCTTACCCGGCTGATGTTTATCTTTGTGCAGTTTGTGTTCCCACCACACAATTAGACTATCAATTCACTTGGAGTAACATTGCTTTTTTTGCCTTGATCTCTTTCTTTACTTTATCCCATTTTCCCTTACTTGATCCCTCACTCCCACTGTATGATTTAGAGCTGTCTCTGTTGTCCCATATTATGCAATGTGCCAGACTACTGGTGCCAGCATGGTAAAGATCCTCCCAATTGTACAGCTTCCACTTTTCTTAATGCTGTTGCTAGTGTCCTATGAACTGAAACTCATTTCTCCCATACTAACCTTCTGTCATTCATTTCTTTAGAACTTCTCCCTCTTTTAACTAGGCCTCATTTTCTCATTCCTTGTTGTGATGTAATCTTTGGATATTCTCTTTAGTAAAGGTGCCATATATGTAAGTGTGTCGTTTTTGGTATCTGTTTTTGAAACTCATTGGAAAATGATCTTTGAATTTTCTGTGCTTTGTTAGCTCACTGTATCAAAGTTCCTACTCTCAAACAACATCAAAGACCGGCATTGCTCGAAGCACTGACTGGCCAGTCAGTATAGAATAATCATTTACTATTCATACATTCCTATGAAACTATTCTCTTGCAGTCATTCAGAAATTATTTTCTGTCCAAAATAATAAGGTACTAGTACTGGATCCTTCTTGCAGGAAAATAAATAGTAAGTCAACAAATAAACCAGCACCTGATACCTTGCATTGTTGATTTTGATATGAAACATCAATCTTGTGTATAACAATCTTTCTTTTGCAGTAGCTTTCTAGATTAAATGTGGTCTGACACCATTTACGCTTCTTTTTCCAAAAGTTTAATCTGTTTAATTCAGTTTTTAATAGTCTTTAACCCAACTGGATATTTTAAGCCTCATAATTATGTAAATGTAATTCTCCTTTATGACCAGCGAGGAGGCATGAATTGGCTCCTGTCTTTTTACGTCTGCAACAAAACGTTTTAATTCAGTTCAGCATGCAGTTCTATTACACTTTGATTAAAATACAGTTTGCTCGTTCAAAGTTAAAAATCCAATTACAGGGTTTCATTGAGTGAAAGTAAAAGAAATGTTATTATTAACTTTAAAAAATAATTAAATGCAATATCAAACATGGAGATAAAGTTTAAAAAGGGCAAAAAAAAAACTAGAATATGCAGGTTTAAAAAAGCCCTTAGTTCTAAAATGTTAGGTTTAACCTGAGACCTTGGTTGTTTAAGTAATGACTTGTATTCTCAAAAGTAAGGACATTTGCAGGTATCTTTTTGAGTTCTCTGTCAATCGATATTTCATGACTTTCCTTTCTCATGAGACACTGATTTTTGAAAGATTAAAAGGAAAAAGAGAGTTTTTCAGTTCTGTTTGAAATCTGTCACCCAAAAAATAGTTCATGAGTGCATTCCCATGTCTGGCTTCATTTTCTTTTAAACTATCAATCTTAATCAGGTTTTCATCCCAATACATAAAGCTTTCATTAGGAGTATATCAATTGGGAGACACCGATCTCAATAATTAGTTTCAGTAATTTTGAAGATATGTTAATTTCAGTTTAGACTGGGTCCTGAAAATTAATGGTTTCGTAAAGCCTAGCTCATCTTGTTTCAGTGATTTCAAAGATTCCCTACATTGTGGAAGCAGGCCATTCAGCCCAACAAGTCTATGTCGACCCTCTAACAGGTATCCCACCCAGACGCAGCCTCCCTATCCTATTCCCATAACCCTGCATTTCCCATGGCTAATCCACCTAACTTTCACACTATGGACAATTTAGCTTGACCAATTCACCTAATCTGCACACCTTTGAACTGTGGGGGGAAGCTGGAACACCCAGAGAAAACCCACACAGACACAGGAGAATGAGCAAACTCCACACTGACAGTCACCTGGGGTGGAATCGAACCTGAGCCCCTGATCCTTTGAGGTGGCATTGCTATATACTGAGCCACTGTGCTGTCCAATCACTCAGCCATCTTAAATTAGCATTTTTCCTTTCTTAAAAATCATTGCAGTTCATTAAAAGTTCCACATATTGAAAGAAGATGATAGGTGTTCCAAATTGAGAGTCCCATTTTTCCACCATCAATAACATATCCAATATATATTTCTAAACAATCTGTATAAAAATATTCTAATGGAAGTAGCAAATGCCAATTCAGTTGTTACATTCGAATATAGATTTTTAAATTGCATTTTGTGGTCACTTTATATACTTTATTATACAGTATTTTACTACCTTACATTTCATACACAACTTCTTAACATCATGGAAACTACATTTTTTGAAGACGAGAATAATTTAGTGGCATTCTTTGAGTCAATAATCATGTAAGACTTCATCAATCCTACCTGTCAAGGTGGGATTGTTATATAGGATTAGCTCAATTTCCAGCATCTTGCAATAATGCTCAAGTAGAAGAGAAACCATGTACAAAAGAAGAATCTGCAGATGTTGAAAAATTAATATGAAAACAAAATTACTCATTGGGTCCAACAAGAGCCTGTGGCAAAAGAATTGGGTAGAAATGTTTCTTTCATCAGAGCAGACAATGTTAAATATTTAACAGGTTTTAAACAAGTATGAGACAGGGAAATTAGGATAGAGGTGCGGGAGAGAGAAGGGGAGGGTCAGTAACAGGACATAAAAGAGCAACAATTAAAAGACAAATGGCAATGCTGAGAGACAAAAGGAGTTAGTAACCTGAAAAGAAACAACAAATGGATCTTGCTGTCTTTATCTCAGCGGCCATATAGGGCTTTGAGTTCACGAGTTTTGGGTCACAGTCACTGTCCTCCAGTAATTATTCTGCTGTTGTCATTCAGAGCAAAGCATTTCATGACAAAGTCCTCAAACCTGACACTAAGCTCATGTCTACAAGGCAGCGTTGTTACCTGTATTCCTTCATGAAATGGAGATGCAATTAATATACAACCGACACCCCAATGGTGCCTGTGTAAAATCCTACAAATCCAATGGCAGGATAGGCACTTCAGTATCAGTGTCCTCTCTCAGGCTAACATCCCAAGCATTAAGGCACTGGTTATGATTCATCTACTGCAATAGACAGGCTACGTTGCCAGTGTGTCTGACTGAACACTTGCAAGACAAGTCCTCTACTCTAAGCTTTACCACTGTAAGTGGCTATCAGGAGGTTCGAGTTCAACAGCATCCTCAAAGCCTCCCTCAAAAAATACCACATTCCGTGTCTAGTGGGAAGCTCTTACCCCAACTGCTCAAACTGGAGAAGGAGCATCTGAGAAACTGCCATCCATTTCAACAGTCTCTGACAGACCAGAGATTGCTGCCTGTGTATATTAGTCATGAAGGGAGTGAACATTGAAGGAGGCAGATGGGTTGATAATCAAGCCAGCTGCTGTGTCCTCAACAGTCTCAAGCTGCTTGAGTGTTGCTGGAGTTGCATCTATTCAGGCAAATGGAGCATACCCTATCACACTTTTGATTGTGCCTTGAAGATGGTAAACAGAATTTGAGAGGTCAGAAGATGAGGTACTCACTGCAGAACTACCAGCCCCTGCTCTGTTCTTGTAGCCACAATATTTATACAGTTCAGGTTCTGGTCAATAGTAATCTCCTGCTACAGTGATGTTGTTAGTGGGTGATTCAGTAATGGTAATGCCATTTGTTCTAAACTAAAGGGCAAATAGTAGTCATAAATATAATCATCTTGACTTCTTTGGTTTAATACAAAATTTTCTGTGCTTCTGTTCTTCATATTATTACAGCTCTTTTTTTGAATCATATGTCAAGTATTTTCAATTGGTTATAATTCTCTCCTAGAAATTAGGGGAGCTTACCTCTGCAGCCTCTGGGAAATATACGGCATGCTTGAAATCTCCCATTGAGTGTTTCTGCTTTTCTCGCCACCCTGGTGTGTTAATCGTGATTAAGTGACTGTATTGATTGGATACCTTTGTTTACCACTTGTGATAAGCCAAGATCCTGCTTAATGGAAATTTTTCTGTTTCCATCTGACGGCTATTTCATGGTACAGTGGTGAAGACAATTTAATATTAGAAAGGGTCCATTAGGCAGACAATTGCCTCAAAATGCTTTTGACAAAGGTAAAATAACTCAATGAACCTATACTTGGAACATATGTGCAGTACCTGAAGACAGAATAGAGGGGAGCTGCTTTATTGGCTGAATTGGAGAAACTAAGTGGTGTTTTGGGTATTAGTTACAGATCCCTGGTTGGATTGAAAGTAGCCATTATTAAAAATGAAATTATCTGAGACAGAATTCTGAAACATATGGAGACCTGTAACAGCAGATAACAGCTGAGAATTCATTCAGACCCTTTTAAAACTGTTAACAGCTGCTCAGCTTGGATGCAATTGTCTGGTGTAGCTGAAGTTTACTTATCATTTTCTGCCAGAGTTCCAGAATTTTTTTTGAAATTTATGTTTAGAACCATAAAGCTGTAGCATATTTTCTTCTGTTGCCATAACTGGAAAAAGAGTTTCAAAAAATAAGTACAGGTCTGGGAAACTGTTTGATTCGCCAATGCATCCTTCTGTTGAAATATACAGTTCCTTCACCGCAACATCAAACTGCCATTTAAATGATACCCGTGTGTCTATATCCAGCACGCAGTGCAGAGGTCCCTTCTCGGATATTAATCATTCCTTTAAATGATAATCTCCCTGCCGTCAGTACTTCACTCACCTGGCTGGGCTCAGGTCCAGTATAACCCCTTCCCTGGTTGGATTGTTCACATATTGTGTCAAGAAACCCTCCTAAATTATACTTGCAAATGCTGCCCCATCCAAGCCCCTAGCATGCAGTGAGCCCCAGTCAATATAGGGGAAGTTAAAATCACCCACCACAACAATCCTGCTGTTTTTACATCTTTCCAAAATCTGGTACATATTCTGTCCTATAACTGCTGCTGGTTGTTGGGAGACCTGTAGTACATCTCCAGCATTGTGATTTCACTTTTCTATTCCTGAGTTCTACCCATATTACTTCACTGCACAAGTTCCTCGATGTATCCTCCCTCAGTACAGCTATGAGATTGTCCTTTTATCAATAATGCAACTCCCCTACTCCTTCTACCTTTTCTGTCAGACCTGAAACATCTAAATCCTGGGACGTTCAGCTGCCAGTTCCTATCCCTCTTTCAGCCAAGTCTCTATAATTGCAATAATGCTATAGTTCCAAGTACTAACCAAAGCTCAAAGTTCATCTACCTTGCCTGTTATACTTCTCGCATTGAAACATGTATATTTCAGACCACTGCCTGTACAATTTTCAATAGGGACTTTCCTGCCTGTTCTTGTGCTTAGTCATGTTACCCTGGTTTCTACCTCTCATTCAATTTCTGCATCTATTACCCTACTCCTCTGGTTCCCATCCCCTTGCCACACAAGTTTAAAGCCTCCACAACCATTCTACCAAGCATCCTTGCCCAGGTATTACCAGTCTAGGTTGTAGAATCCCTCTCCCTCACACCATCTTTTCGGCCACGTGTTCACCCTACATTTCCTGCTATTTCTATTCTGATTAGTTTGTGGCACTGGTAGTAATCCTGAGATAACTACCTCTGATGTCCTGCATTTAAGCTTCCTTCCTAGTTCCCTATATTCTGCTCTTCAGACCTCATTCCTTTTTACCTGTGTCATTAGTACCAGTGTTTATCACAACCACTGGCTGTTCGCCAGTGAACATCTTGCAACCCCTCCGAGACATCCAGGTACCTACCACCAGGGAAGCAACACACCATCCTGGGCTCTCATTTGCGGCTGCAGAAACGTCTATCTATTGCCCTTACAATTACTTACTAGACTACTTAGTGTGGAAACTGGCCCTTCGCCCCAAAAAGTCCACACCGACCTGCCGAAGCACACCCACCAGCACCATTCCCCTACATTTACCCCTGCACCTAACACTACGGGCAATTTAGCATGGCCAATTCACCTAACCTGCACATCTTTGGACTGTGGGAGGAAACCGGAGCTCCCGGCGGAAACCTACGCAGACACGGGGAGAATGTGCAAACTCCACACAGAGAGTCGCCTGAGACAGGAATTGAACCCGGGTCTCTGGCGCTGTGAGGCAGCAGTGCTAACCACCATGCCGCCCACAGTTGAATCCTCTTTAACTATAGCATTTCCATCCCATTCCTGTGCAGCAAAGCCAACCATGATGCCATGAATTTGGCTGCTGCAGTTATTCCCTGAGAGACCCTTCCGCTCAACAGTATCCAAAACGGTCGAACTGTTTTGCACAGGAGCAGCCACAGGAAATTCCTGTACTGCCTGCTTAGTCCTCCTGCTCTGCCTGGTGGTTACCCATTCCCTTCCTGCCTGTGGAGTCTGAATCTGCAGTGTAACCACCTCGCTATACATGCTATCCAAGACACACTTTGCCTCACGAATACTCAGCAATGTCTCGAGGTCAGTCCAATTCCAAAACCCGGACTTCCTGGAGCTGTAGCTGGAAATAGTTCTTGGAAACATGGCCTGCTGAACGAAGTTTCAGTGGGGGAGCATTTCAGGAGTAGTGACCAAAATACCGTGAGTTTTAAGTTACTTATGGATCGGGATAACAGCAGTCCTCGGGTGAAGGTGTTAAATTGGGGGAAGGCGATCTCCAACAATATTAGGCAGGAACTGGAGAAATATGGAGGCAGCTGTTTGAGGGCAAATCCACATCGGATATGTGGGAGTATTTCAAACGGCAGTTGATAAGAGTTCAGGAGCAGCACATTCCTGTGAAAATGAAGGAGAGGTATGGCACGTTATGTGAACCTTGTATGACCGTGGATGTTATGACCTTGGTCAGAAAGAAAATGGCAGCATATCTCAGATCTAGGAGGATGGGAACTGATGAAGTCCTTGAAGTAGATAAGGGAAGTAGGAACTTAAACAAAGAATTAGAAGGGCTAAAAGAGGTCATAAAAAGTCATTAGCAATCAGGATTAAGGAGAATCCCAAGGCTTTTTATAAAAACAAGAAGGTAGACAGGGAAAGGGTCTGGACAAGCCAGAAGAGGTAAGTGAGGTCCTAAACGAATACATTGTGTTGGTATTCACCAAAGAGGATGATCTCAGGGAAGGGAGTGGTCAAGTTTCTTGACCAAGTTGCTATTAAACAGGAAGAGATGTTGTCTGTCTTTAAAAAAAAGTATGAAGGTAGATAAGTCACTGGATCCTGATGGAATCTATCCCAGAACATTGAAGGCAGCAAGAGAACAAATTGCTGAAGCATTGACAGACGTCTTCACATCCTCCTTGGCCACAGATGATGTCCCAGAGGACTGGAAAATAGCCAGTGTTGTCCCATTATTTAAGAAGGGTAGCAGGAATAAACCTGGAAATTACAGGCCTGTGAGACTCATACTGGTGGTTGGGAAATTATTATGAAAAGATTCTCAGGGGACAAGATCTATTGACATATTTAGAAACAAATGGACTTATTAGAGATAGACAGCATCGGTTTGTGTGAGGGAGATTGTGCCTCACTAATTTAATCAAGCTTTTGAGGAGGTGATGAAGATGATTGATCGGGGAAAAGTGGTTGATGTTGTCTACGTGGACGTCAGTAAATCCTTTGACAAGGTCCCTCATGGCAGACTGGTACAAAAGCTGAAGTCACATGGTAGCAGGGTGAGCTGGCAAGTTTGATACAGAACTGGCTTAGTCTTAAGAGACAGAGGGTAGCAGTGGAAGGATGCTTTTCACAATAGAGGGTTGTGGCTAGTGGTGTTCCACAGAGATCAGTGTCGGGACCTCTGCTGTCCATGATCTACATAAATGATTTGGAGGAAAATGTGGCTGGTCTAATTAGTACGTTTGCGGACGATACAAAGATTGGTGGAGTTGCAGATAGTGAGGAGGATTATCAGAGAATACAGCAGGATATAGATTAGCTGGAGGCAGATGGAATTTAATGTGGACAGATGTGAGGTGATGCATTTTGGATGGTCAAGTACAGATGGAAAGTATACAGTGAATGGCAGAACCCTTAGGAGGATTGATATGCAAAGGAATCTGGGTGCGCAGATCCACAGATCACTGAAGGTGGCAGTGCAGGTAGATAAGGTAGTAAAAAGGCTTAAGGCGTGTGTGCCTTCATTAGAAGGGTCATTGAGTATCAGGGTAGGCAAGTTATGCTGAGATTTATAAAATTTTAGTTAGGTCACACTTGGAATATTGTGTACCGTTCCGGTCACCAATTACAAGAAGGATGTGGATGCTTTGAAGTGGGTACAAAAAAGATTTACCAGGATGTTGCCTGGTTTGGGATATTTCAGCTATGAAGAAAGGTTGGTTAGACTAGGTTCATTTTCACTGGAATGCAAAAGGTTGAAAAGTTTTTTGTTTTACGTGCAGTACAGGCAGATTATACGATACAAATTACATAAGGGAGCGAGGAATGCAAGCCACTGCAGAGAAGGTGCACAAAGAGCACGATCAACATTAAATTTGAGATTTGAGAGGTCCATTCAGAGGTTTGATAACAATAGGGAAGAAGCTCTTCTTGAATTTGTTGGTACTTGTGTTTAAGCTTTTGTACATTCTGCCCAACAGAAAAGGTTAGAAGATAATATAACCAGGGTGGGATGGGCCTTTGATTATGGTGGCTGCCTTTCCAAGTCAGTGGATAGAATGTTGGCTTGCGTGATGGACTAGGCTGTGTTCCGACAGTCCTGGGCAGAGCAGTTGTCATACCAAGCTGCGGTACATTTGGATAGAATGCTTCCTTGATACATGTATAAAAATTGATAAGAGTCTTTACAGACATGCCAAATTTCCTTGTAGTTTCACGACTATTAAAATAATATTTATCATTGCAGTGTACCATTAAGTAGGTGTATTATAAAGGGAGGTTCACACTACCTGCCTTGTTATCTCTACTGTTGAAGTTGTTCATTCCAATCCTTTTCAGTTATTGCTGTCCATTCGGCACTTTTCCCCAAATTGTTTTCTATTCTTTTCAAAGACTTGTCAGATTCCATCTCATGTGATTGTATTTTCTGCCTCAGTAATTGCTTGTGCTTAAAGTATTTAAGTTCTAATAGCTCACTGTGAGCAATATCTCCTTAACTTTTGCCTTGGCACTTTTCAGTGTTATTCAGGCTATGTTTGTTAGTAATTTCCCAACTAGTAGGAGAGAAAAGTTGCTTATTTACCTTTTCAAAAGTTTTTTCATGCTTCTGTTAACCTCCCCTCCAATGCTCTCTGTCTTGCTAGCTGTATATAACAGGAAAACCTTATGGACAGTACAACAGATGTGTGGATTTAAAACATCAGTTTTAGAATGGAAAATTTGACTTCATAATGTTTTCAGTTATATTGAAGCCAGAGTAAACTTAAGGATGCAACAGCCTCCGGTGGGTATTACACCTAGGATAAAATTTTGAGCTAATGCTTGCTCTGAACTTAAAAGATATGCTGGCTTTTATTTCAGTAAAGCACCAAGGCAATTTTCCAAATATGCAAAATCAAATACAACTGCTGAGTGCAAACACCTAAGTATGCCTTTTGAAAGTTAGAAATTGCAAAGCATAACTGGACCCATTCATCAATAATAAACTTAATTTCTCATTATTAATGTTAACTATTTAACATCGTCTCCAGCCTTCACATTATGATATGCAACTCATCATTCTCTCATAAATTACTGTACCTCAATATACATGTTCCAAGTACAATCTGGCCCAAAGATCCAGATATTCTAACTCCTCCAGACCCAGGTGATGGCATTGGGGGTGGAGAATTTTAATTGTAAAGTGAGTGTGTTGAGGTTTGGGAGTGTTCTAATTGCCCAAAACAGCAGCGCCAATAACTTGATCTTGTCTTAGTGCGTGTGTGGAAATTCCTTTAGCGACAAAACTTACTGCATACAAAATTTAAGTTCAGCAGTTTCAGCAAGATTTCATTTGAAGTCAGCCTCAAATTCACGGATTTCCTGTGCTTTTTGAAAATTACCGTTCACAGGAATGTGAGGCAATTCACGAGGCTGATTAAAGGTTATGAGTGTGAACATCAATAAATTCTCAGTGCTGACAGCTGATCTCTTTGATCCCCTGGGAAGGGCTTAGTTGATTTATGAGTTATTGAACCTCTCAGCTTGAGGAGGGGTCACGTCATTGTAGCCTGTTGATGACAGACCTGCAGGAGGTCTGTAGTTGACCACTTGTAGGAGATGTGTTTGCAGTTGCTAAAATGGTCATGTCATGTCAAATGGAGAAGGAAGTCTGTTCATCTGGACCATATGTCTATGCATTACCTATTGGGAAAGTGTCTACTTATTCAACTTGCTTTGTATCTTAGTTCTTCCAGGCTGTTACTAGAGAGATGTCTGGGATTTCCTATGTAAATAATAACATACGCACATTCATATGTCAGGTGATAAGATTGTTTGCTAGGGCCAGCACTTAACATTAACTTTGCCTGCACTGATGCTGGTCAGAGTGAACTGCCCCTCAGTTTTGCATCTCTGACTGGTTTCACACAAGTGTAGCTTGTTATTAACTGCATGCACGTGATAATTTGATCCACCAAGATTTGACACAAACTGCAGGGAACATTCCATTTTATGCAAATACAGGAAATGGCTTTAACAGGTGTTTTGCAGACTTCCACGCAACTCCCACAATACTTTTATCTTGTGCTAATCCAAGCTCCTGACCTTTTTTGGAGGAATGGGTTGCTAGGAGACAAAGGGCAGCCAGTAGAACCTGGCTGACAAACAGCTGTGAGATATTTGACCAGTGAAGCCTGAAAGCAATGTTAGGCATATCATCACGTGATATTTCAGTTACTTACTTTCTATGCAAGGCTGGGGTAGATTCCGGAAGAAGGGCTCAGGCCCGAAATGTCGATTTGCCTGCTCCTTGGATGCTACCTGACCTGCTGCGCTTTTCCAGCAACACATTTTCAGCTGGGGTAGACTTTTCACTATTAAGGCAATAAACGGTTAAGAAGAAAAGACAGGAAAGTGAAGTTGAGGGTTATTAAATCAGCCATGATCTCATTGAATGGTGGAGCAAACTCAGCGGGCTGAATGGCCTACTCTGTTCCTGTGACTTCTGGTTTTGCGGTATGCGCCAAGTAAATGACTAGGTCTTGAAGTACCCTTCAGTCCTGTCTAGCTAGAGCTTCCAAAACGATTGTGGTGTGCTGTGCACCACACAGTACTCTGCAGTGGTGAGGTTTTGGTACTTCAGGAGAAACAAGGTATCTGGCGTGCACACACAATCTGCAGATGATCCTAGAGATCAGGATGAGATTGATTTTTTTTTTAATTAAGTAAATGTATTAAGGGATATGGGTCAAAGGCTGGTGTATGGAGTTAGGTCTAACGTTAGCCATGATCACTCTGAATGGCAGAATAGGCTCGAGGAGTTGAATTGCCTACTCGTATTCCTATGTTCCATTCACCCTTGTCCATTGTCATCAATGTTTTTCATTCTTCAATAAGTAGCTGAAAAGGTATCTTCTCAGCAACCAAGCATCACTGAAAAATTATGCAGTTTTTATTTGTATAATACAACATAAACACGGCAAACTAATTGGTCAAATGCCACCTTTGCTGATGCATAGTTTTGTGAACTGCAAGGCTTTTATGTTTCTTTTTCTTACTGGCTGCAATATAGTTACAGCTCCAGCACCTTCAGGAGGTTTGGCGGGAGGAGGGGGGGGGGGGGGGGGGGCGTTGCCGGGAGGCTGCTCAGATGCTAGCTCTGTTTGCAGAGAGGCAGTTAGCTGGCAAGTTTTGGGTGTTGGAGTCCAAAGCATTCTGCACCTGGGGCCCCATTGCAAGAACAAACACAGTGTCGAGGAGAGTGATCAGCGTATCAAGTATTGATCTTGGAATTTGGGGGTGATTGGAAAAAAAATCATGTGGGAATCTTGCCTCCCATGTCTCCTTTCCCTCAACGGCCCAGCCACACTTCATTTCTACTACACTGCAAGGTAACATGTTGATGCAGTTCGGTGAGGGGATATAAGGCCAAAGCTAAATTGTTCATGACCCAACTTAAATCAGCCATGATCTCATTGAATGGTGGAGCAAACTCAGCGGGCTGAATGGCCTACTCTGTTCTGTGACTTCTGGTTTTGCGGTATGCTCCAAGTAAATGGCTAGGTCTTGAAGTACCCTTCAGTCCTGTCTATGTTGTTATTCAGAGCCTGCATGGATGTAAATTAATTTGATTCCCTATCTCAATGTTCCATGAAGGTTTTACAATTTATTCATGGAGAAAGACAATTTTGCTCTGTGACATGACTCATGCTTCAGCTGGATTTCCCCACTATCCCTACCATTATCATTTTGATCATTTCGACAGGCATTGCTACACCATGACCAAGCAGCAGATATAATGATCAATCCATATGCCATCAACATTAGTTTGCACAGTGGCCAGGAAATGCCTATAAACTAATAAAATTGTAAAAAAAGCTTCCCAAAATGGGATGTGTAAAATGGCTTGAGAGATTTTGGAATTGTTGAAGAGGTAGGATATGCACACACATCAGTTTGCAATTTACACCAGGCTGCTGCCTGATCAGCATGTAATACTGTTAAAATCTGCCGCTTTATTAGTGCAAGAAGTGTTAAGAATGGCAGTATGCTATTGGTCACCATTTCCCAAATGGTGCACCATGGCCTACAGTGCGCCGTAACATTTTTGCAATTATAGAGTAATTTTTATTTGCTAATGTCAATTTCCCATCAATTTCATAGAGTTGTAAATTTTCAGTTTTAATTTATTTTCGCTTTAATGCAAAGTATAGCAGGAATTTTTATCTGTCTTCGTCTGGGGTAGCACTCTGTCTGCCAAGTGGAGTTATTTACATAGCCACAATAACTTCTGGGAGATCCAGTACTCAGCTGCTAAGGGTTGCCATGGTATTGATGACATGGTTGCTTATTATATCAATACAATATCACCATTGGTCAGATGAAAGTTACACTATTCAGGAGTTCTGATGGAGTATACAAAAGCACTTGAAATTTTGAATTCCATTAGAAGTTGTCAATCTTAGCTTTCTCGGTGGTCTTTATTCTGTGTTGTTGATGTTGGCATGCTTGTAAATTTAATTTTCACAGCAAAGAACAGAGATTTGCTTTTTCTTCAAAAATAATAATGTGTGAAAAGACAGCGACAATTCAAATTCGGGTAGTTCAAGCTTTTTGCTTGAGGACCACATTAATTATCAGGCACTAAATGAAAGGCCACATGTATAAACAACCTATATTACATTAAGCAGAATTATGAGCTGTAAAAACACACTCTGTGCATGATTTGACAGTGTTGACAAACAACCTGTGAAAACCATGAACACTCACTCATCATAAAGTAATGTAAAGTGTGCTACTGAGACTTTATATTCATGTTTCAAATTTATTTACAAGATGTGGGTGTTGCTGGCTAAACCAGTATTTATTGCCCATCCTGGATGGACTTCAACATCTGGGTGATATTGGTTTTGAGATTTATGGTTGTGAGTTGCAGAATGTCACCAAGATGAGTGTTAGTTAAACTCAATCTCAGGTGATTGTTGTTTAAGGTCAATGTAAGAAATATCTATTCACACATGTATGTAGAACTAATCTAACCGCATATTTTGTGTGGTGTTTCAGCTGGAAAAATTGTATCTTACCCAGAAAATTGTAAAACCTGCTGATCATGGCGATAGACAATGTTGTTGGACCATAGTTTGGACAGTCCAGATTTAGATTATTAGGTTCATTGCATGTCTTATGTACAGTCTATAAAGACACGCCATTTACCAGATTTAGATGCAGAAATTAACCCACAATCTCAGATATCTTTCTGAAAAGGGAGTCACATTAGATGCACTGGTGGATTTGCAAAACAGCAGCAATGAGTCAACAGACAAGAAGACCAAGGTACAAAACAGTACCATGAGGATTCCTACCATTTGGATTCATTTGGTTTGATAATCCCACAGCTCCTCAATTTGAATTGTTAAGATGAGTTATCAAATGAAGCCATGATTCCATGGAAACTGAAACAACACCTCTTCACAAAGCACCCCACTTATCTCCAAAAGGATATCAGTTACTTCAAAAGGTTGCAAGAACAAGATGCAAAGCAAAAAGTTGTTTCAATGAGAACAATAGTAAAAGTATTGAATTGTGCATAAAAGGCCAGCTATAGTGTTTAGGATTAATTGCCAAAACCAAAACTTTCAATGTCTCGCACTTTTCATGACACACCAAATCATTTTAAAATAATCAATACTAACAATGCAATAGATAACATGTATTTGAATAGAAATTAGGATATTAATGAGAAATATCTTCACTTTTTTAACAAGAATTTTAATGTGAGGTTGTGTCAACTGTTCAATATTTGGCTGAATGATGTAAAGAGCCACAGCTTTTTGCAATTGTTGCAATCCTGATTCTGCCAGCTTGCCAGGAAATTGCCTATGCTCTGATTGGCAGAGAAGCATGGCAAGAGTTCCACTTTCAAACAATACCAATAGCAGGTGCATTAAAGACATGTCACAAGACATTGAATCAAAACTTATCCAGAAAATTCAAAGGTCCATCTGTGGAGAATGATAATTTTATAGATTTGATGGTGATGAGCAGCTGATTGCAGTTGTTTGGATTGCTGAGGAGGATGAGGTGTAAGAGCATTATTTATCCTGCAAAATAAATCCCCAGCACATGACAAGAGGAGAAATATTCAGATTCACCAAGGAGTATTTCAGAACAAACAGATTTCCATGGCAGAACTGCATAAGTGGATGCATTAATGGTACAGCTGCAATGACAGAGAATGTGAAAGGCTTTGTGTCCAATGTACAGTATGAGAAACCATCTATGAGCTTCTCTTTGAAGCAAAAAAGAAGAATCCTGGATCTGAAGAGTGATCGCACCCTCAAATTCCAATTCATAGAGATTTTATTGAATCACTTTTGGCAGCAAGTGAGAAATGAATATCCCTCGATCACAAATCAAGCAATACTTGTTCTGCTGCCATTTTCATCCACTTACCTTTGTGAAATTGGTTCTCTTCCCTGACAATTCTCAAGATACCACTTTTGAAATACTGCTTGTATTTCTGGTCCCACTGCTACAGGAAGGATGTTGTGAAACTTGAAAGGGTTCAGAAAACATTTACAAGGGTGTTGCCAGGATTGGAGGGTTTGAGCTATTGGGAGAAACTGAATAGGCTGGGGCTACTTGGAGAGTCTGAGGCTGAGTGCTAACCTTACAGAGGTTTATAAAATCATGAGGGGCATGAATTGGGTGAATAGCCAAGGTCTTTTCCCTGGAGTGAGAGAGTCCAAAACTAGGCAGAATAGGTTTAAGGTGAAAAGGGAAAGATTTAGAAGGGATCTAAGGGGCAACTTTTTCATGCACAGGGTGGTGCGTGTACAGAATGAGCTGCCAGAGGAAGTGGTGGAAGCTGGTACAATTACAATATTTAAATTACAATTACAACATTTAAAAGGATGGTACTTCCATCCTTTCAAAAGGTTAGACCGGGGAAACCCAGTGGATGTGGTCTATCTAGACTTCCAAAAGGCCTTTGATAAGGTGCCACACGGGAGGCTGCTGAGCAAGGTAGGATAAAAAGTTGGCAAAATGCTATTATAGGTCCTTGAGAGTTTTAGTTTCTTTCAAAATTGGTAATTTTAAGTGATAAGATTTTTTTAAAAGTTGAGATATTTTGATAGCTGTTATTTTAGACAAGTTATTTTCACAAAGAAAAGTACTGCTCTTACAATGAAAATGTCCAAGTCAATTTTGAATAAGCTCTGTTTGATTATTCGAATGAATGACAACAGTATGCTGGGTTCTTCGAAAGAATACTCGGTTACTCCTGGACAACAACGATCATAACATCAATTTAGATAGCATCTCAAACAATGAAGACATTATCGTAATAGAACATAGCACAGTACAGGCCCTTCGGCCCTCGATGTTGTGGCAACTTTTTATCCTACTCTAACATCAAACTAACCTACATACCCCACTTTTTACTATCTTCCACGTGTCTATCCTGGAGTTGCTTAAATGTCCCTAATGTATCTGACTCTACTACCACTGCTGACAGTACATTCCACGTACCAACCTCTCTGTGTAAAGAACCAACCTCTGACATCTCCCCTAAACCGTCTTCCAGTCAACTTAAAATTATGCGCCCTTGTGATAAGGAAGACCATAAGAAATAGGAGTGGAAATAAGACCATTCAGCCCATCGAGTCCGCTCCACCATTCAATCATGGCTGCTGGCCATTTCAATGCCACTTACCCACATTCTCCCCGTAGCCCTTAATTTCTTGTGAGATTAAGAATTTATCAATCTCTGCCTTGAAGGCCCCCAAAGTCCCAGTCTCCACTGCGCTCCGTGGCAATGAATTCCACAGGCCCACCACTCTCTGGCTGAAGAAATGTCTCCTCATTTCCATTCTAAATTGACCCCCTCTAATTCTAAGGCTGTGCCCACGGGTCCTAGTCTCCCAGCCTGACAGAAACAAATTCCCAGGTCCACCCTTTCTAAGTCATGCATTATCTTGTAAGTTTCTGTTAGATCTCCCCTCACCCTTCTAAACTCGAATGATACAATGAAGAAACAGATTACAAGTAGTAAAGGATAGTTAGGAGAGATAATTAAATGTGTTATTAAATGTCTTGTGGTGAGTTTTTAAAAGCAAACAAAAATCAGAAGGATTTAATGAAGAAGTTGCAAGCATTACAGCTAAGATTGCTGAAGACTCTGGCAATGATATTGAAACAATGTCAGTTGCCTGTCAACCTCGGGTGCACCTGTCCCCATGGTCACCACTGCAGATGTCAGATTGGCCTTCCTGAAAGTGAACCCACAGAAAGCAACTGGTCTGGATGGAGTTCCCAGCAGGGCACTGAGATCCTGCGTGGCATTTACAGTACTTGTAAACATCTTTAACCTCTCCTTACGACAAGGTGAAGTTCCCACCTTCTACAAGAAGACCACTATCATCCCAATGCCAAAGACAAATCAGGCAATGTGCTTTAGTGACTACCAGCCAGTGGTTCTGACATCAATCATTCTGAAGTGCTTTGAGAGGTTAATAATGGCACATATCAATTCCGGACTCCCAGGTTGCCTTGATTTAATACAATTCGCCTGCCATCACGTTAGGTCCACATCAGATGCCATCTCCCTGGCCCAACACTTATCCCTGAAACATCTCAATAACAAGGACATCTACATCAGACTCCTATTTACTGATTTTAGCTGTGCCTTCAACAGCATAATTCCAACCAAGCTCTGAGACCAATGACTCTGTGTCCCCTCTGCAACTGGATCTTCAACTCCCTGACCCATAGACTACAATCAGTAGCAATAGCTGACAAGACCTCCCCCTCAATAACCCTCAACCCCACTGCCCTGCAAGGCCACATACTCTCAGCCCCTTACTATACTCTTTAAAATGCTCATATCTGTGTGGCTAAATTCAGCACTTGCTCCATTTTTAAATTTACTGATGAGACCACCATAGTGAGTTGGATTTCAAAAAAAGACAAAACCGAGTACAAAAATGAGTTAGAGAGCTTAGTGGCATGGTGTAAAGACAATAATCTCTCCCTCAATGTCAGCAAAATGAAGGAGCTGGTCATCAACTTAAGGAAGTGGAGTGGAGGACATGTCCCTGTCTGTTTCAATGGTGCTGAGTTGGAAGTAGTTGAGAACTTCAAGTTCCTAGGAATATCACTAGCAATCTATCCTGGCCCACCCATATTAATGCTACAGTCAAGAAAGCACCACCAATGTGTCTATTTACACAAAAAGCAAAGGAAATTTGGCATGTCCACAATGACCTTTATCAAGTTTTGTAGATGTATCTTTGGAAGCATCCTATCCAAATGCATCACAGCTTGGTATGGCAACTGCTCTGCCCAATCCACAAAAACTCAGATCTGTGAACACAGCCCAGTCCATCGTGAAAACCAGCCTTCCTTCTATTGACTCTGTTTTCGTTTTCTGCTGCCTTGAGAAAGCAGACAACATAATCAAAGACCCCTCTCACCCGGTTATACTGTCATCCACCACCCTCTGCTGTCAGGCAGAAGGTACAAATGTTTGAAAACGTTTATCAACAGCTTCAAGAACAGCTTCTTCTCCCATATTACCACACTTTTGAATGGACTCTCATATATTAAAGTTGATCTTTCTCTGTACCCTCTTGGCAGCTGTAACACTATATTCTGTATTCTGTTTTAAAGCCCTGATGATTTAAGGAAGGCGTGATTTGTCTAGATAGCACAGCAAAATGATACTTTCCACTATATCTCTGTACATGTGACAATAATAAATCAAAAACAGAAAGACAAAGAGTAGGGATTATGTGTTTCTAGAGTAGCGAAACTGCAGAGGACAGAGATAAAAATAGACAATGTTGTTGAGGTGGGATATCAGCAGGGATGAGAAATGGAATTGAGAGGAAGATTATAATCAATAATGATGAAGTAATGCTTGGGGAAAGTATAGGGGAAGAGAAAATCAACAAAGACCTAACCAAATATAATACTGGAAACACACTGATGGAGAATGTACACAGAAATTTTTGTTTTTGTTTCAGATTTCCATCATCCAAAATATTTTGACTTTTCTTTCACGGAAATGAAAACCCCCTAAGTAGTGGTGTTATGCGAGGGCGGAATTAAAATAAGTTTGAAAGAGACATAAATCAATCTATTCTTTCCATATTTTGAATACTGATACACATACAATGTATTTCCCAACAAATTTGATTAATTATTCAAGCCAAATAACTGACTTCAATAAATTTGTGTCAATGCAAAAATGATAACTAGTCAATTTTCTCCTTATTTGTTAATGTCAAACACTGTGTTACTCATTTGTTCTACACTGTGTTACAGGGTTTGCATGTCAAGAAGATATTAATGAATGCAAAAAGGCTGCATGCTTTCCTGGAGTCGCTTGTTTCAATAATTTTGGATCTTACAAGTGTGGAAGTTGCCCAGGGACAATGCAGGGCGATGGCCGATCTTGCAAACGTGAGTATCCTATTGTGCTGATTAATTGATGTTCACAAAAAGCTGACATTTATTTATAGGGCAGGTGCCATCCAAATTCTTTTAGTTACTGTAATTAGGTTCATGACAAATGTGATCGCTGTTACTGTAATTTAGATTGACTGCTGTTTCTTGTATTTAACCTATAAAATGCAAACATCTGCACAGCATCAGCACACAACTTTTAAAGACTGATGAGATTTGGACAGTGAAAAATCAAATTTTGTACGCACAAAATTAGCTTTTTGAATTTATAAAAGATTGGCAAGGGTGTGTAAATAATGAACAATGCTTCGAGTTTAGCAAATGGACACGAAAGACTCAGCGCGGTCATTAGACCAAAAAACGTATTAGATAACAAAAGAAAATTTAAGGTAAATCTTCAAGGTCTAACACTTATCCTCAATATATCTGGTGGATGTGCCTGAGCAATTTGCAGGTACTGTTAAGGGATAAAGTCTCAAAGTGCAAACTCCTGAGCGTGTAAGGAAAGTATTCAGACCTTAATCAAGAATACTGTCAGGGATCATTTAGCAAAATGAGGTAGAGACTGAATCTGAGTCGAGACAGGGTGGCTTGTGTTTCACCAATCTGTTGAATGTTTTTAAGCTAATGACAAAGCTTATGTCATGAATCTACATAAATTTTTAAGAAGCATTTGAACATCTCATTTTTAATCTAATTTACAATATGTGTATTCATAGGATAGATTAAATATTGTTAAATTGAATTAAAGAATGCCTTAAAAGTAGACAAAAGAAATCACTAAGTTGTCAGAATGGGTCAGTTCCAAGTAGAGTACCACTAGGTTAATGTCAGTATCGCTGTTGCTTTTCATTTTTATGAAAGACCCAGAGGATGCGGTTTTAATATCTGAAATTTGCAGATGATACCAACTAAGTTGTCTTGGCTATTGATGCTAATTGGTGCAATAAGCTGAAGAGAGAGAAGCTGAAAAAGTTAGCTCAGTAAGTAGGCATGGACAGTTGGAGTTTAACAAGTTATTATAAAGCCAGGAAATTGGAAAGTGTTGAACACAAAATTGATTGCAATGATTAGCCAGACGGATGTCTACTACAAACCTACAGACTCCCATAACTACCTGAACTACACCTCCTCTCACCAGTATCCTGTAAGAACTCCATCGCATTATTCCAAGTTCTCTGCCACTGCTGCATCTGCTCGGATGGGAAGACATTCCACTCACAAGCATCCCAGATGTCCACCTATTTTGAACAATGTGCTTTTCCTCCCTCTGTCATCCAGACAGTCCTCCGCCACACCACCTCCATTCCCCATTTCACCGCTCCTATACCCCCCACCAATGCAATAAAGACAGAGCCCTCCTTGTCCTCACCTACCACTCCACTTGTCTCCGCATCCAATGCATCATCCTCAAACACTTATGCCAACTCCAAATAGACTCCATCACCAAGAACATCTTCCCCTCCCCACCCTTCTCTGCCTTTCACAAGGACCATTCCTTCCGACAGTCCTTCATTCATGCCACTCCTGCATCAAGGTACCTGCAACCAGAAAAGATGCAAAACCTGCTGGTGCACCATCACCTCCATCCAGGGCCCCAAACAGTCCTTCCAGGCTGTTCACCTGCCTCTCTTCCAACCTACTTTACTGTATCAGGTGCTCCCGATGTGGTCTTCTCTGCATTGGGGAGACGAAATGCAAACTTGGGGAATGGTTTGCTGAGCATAGCATCCAGGTCCGCAGGGACTGACCGGGCCTCCCAGTCACCACCCATTTTAATTCCCCCAACCCCTCCCTTTCCGACATGACCATCCTTGGCCTCCTCCATTGCCAAGACAAACCACAGCTCCTATTGGAGGAACAACACCTTATCTTCTGTCTGGGCACCCTACAGCTCAGAGGACTCAACATTGAGTTCTCCAATTTCAAATAACCCCCCTTCGTATCCCCTGAATTCCTTCCCAGCCCCTCCCCCTCCCTTCCAACTGCTCCTTGCCACCCACCGGATTCATTCCTCCTATTGACCAACCAGGTTGTACCTGTTAGGAGAAAGTGAGGACTGCAGATGCTGGAGATCAGAGTCCAGAGTATGTTACTGGAAAAGCACAGCATGTCAGGCAGCATCTGAGGAGCAAGAGAATCGAAGTTTTGGGCCGGAGTCCTTCATCAGGAATTCCTCATTCCTAATGAACGGCTCCAGCCCAAATGTCGATCCTCCTGCTACTTAGATGCTGCCTGACATGCTGTACGCAGTAACACAACTCTCGAGGGTGTACCCTCTGTCTGTCTTCACCTATCCCCACCTCCCCACCCTGCCCCCGCCATCTTCTTTATCTGCAGCTCCCTCCATACCCACCCCCAGTCCTGAAGAAGGGTTATACCCAAAATGTTGACTTCTCCACGTCCTGATGCTGCCTGGCTTGCTGCGTGCTTGCAGCCTCCTGCCTGTCTACTTTATCATTATTCTGTCATTTTCATGCAAGTTTGTGAATGGTAAATGAAATCAACCTTTTTTTGTCTTGTAATTTATTTTCTGATGTAGTGGGATTGACATTGTATTGAAAATATGTACAAGGTTTGATAGTTCAGGCATTAAAACAGTTGAGACATATTTACATATTTACTTCAATAAAGGAAGGAAAATGTTGGGATGTATGTTTATGGCTGTGATTTATGAGTGGAAGGAGTTGATTTTCAATCTGCGTCTAGCCTTGTTGAGGCTGTCTTTGAAGCATAAGTTCAGGTTGGTCTCTGTCTTTCAGAAGGAACATGAAATCATACATGGAAGAAAGAAAAGAGAAAAAAAGGAAATTTAAAAAAAAGAGAAATTACAACTATGATTTTTTTAAAAGTACTTGGCATTAATGCACATGAATCAATATTCAGTGAAGATTCTTATAATTGGTTGTGCTGGCAGAATTACTTTTCCTAGAAGCTAGGTTGCATTTGAAGATGTAAAGGTACACTCTTGTACATTGGGCATTTTTCAGTGGGGACGATTTCTTACAGGAAATCAGGGTTCCAGCTGCGTGCTGTCATTTCAATGTTAAAAACACGGTGTATGAGAAGAGTTCAGAGCTGCAGAATCAAAGCTATTCAGAAGCTAGAAATTTCAATTACATGGCAGGATTCCTGAATGGGACAATTCAAACTACCAAGGGAGTTTTGTTATTTCTTGTCAAAACCATTGTGTGTTATAGGGGACAACTATGGGGGGCACAATAGCTTTGTGTTGCTTTTGTTCAGAACTAGCTGGGCAGACACATTGCAGTAAAACTCATACCAAGGAGCAACAGACAATGTTCATACATCTGGGAGGTGTGACATGCCACAGAATTGGTGAGAAATAAAATGCCAGATTTGAGAATAGCAGACGTTTTAAGGAAATCAAGGAAAATAATGGATGGAGGAATTCTTTACCATTGGGTATGTAAAATTAATTTTGAGTGAGAATTGGTAGAAAATAAAATTTCAAGGTTGGAAGAACCACAGTCCTACTCTGCTGAGTTCCTTGGCCATTTCCATTTATGTTTTCTTAGTCTGAGAAGCTGTCATTCTTCCTTTCAATATTTCACTGCAGCCCCTTGCATCCTCGAGCTGCACCTCTGGGTTAAGAGATAGAGAGCTCAGGTGTAGCATCTGTATGACTCTTCTCATTGCTGTGGTTTCTATAGTCTCGAACATCCTTATCATATTGCTTTGTTGTGCCCCAAATCAGACTTTTATCATCCACAGACATTGTCCTCCTCTGCTAGACACATAAGCCATTGTTATCAGATATAATTCTCTCCTTACACTAGAAGAGAGCACACAACTTTGGAGAGCTGCAGAGATTGAAGGTAGGGCCTGGTGAGATTTCCCTTTGTTGACAGTTTCTTTGAGAGCAATTTGCAGTCCATGCAGTTCCCGTCATCTAGAAAGGAAGTCTTGTTCCAAAAGTCTGCAGATGTCGGAAATGATCTGTAATCAATGCCTCAGTTTTCTAAGTCAGTAGTGCTCAAATAAAAGAGCAGATCTTCGGGTCTGTAAAGAAGGTCGAGCCTCCTTAAAACCGGATTTCTATCATTTCTGCCTTGTGGAAAAGCATATCGTTGAAGCAAAAGCAATTTGTGCTTCCACTTCTGATACTGGAGCTGTTCCTTTGGCCGGTGATAGCCCTCTTTTGTCAGGTACAATGTCAAGCTGCATGAGATGCCTCCATGTTGCAGTAGGGAAGTGTAGCATAAAGTAAGTGGTAAAGTGCAAGACAGAGGAAAGCGACTGCAAGAAGTTGGCAATTTCCTATTGAACATTGAAAACTCAGTCCACAACAAAATGCTGTGAGAAGCAGCCTCGTATCTGGTCATGAGTGGAGCTCTTCAGTTTCACTGATCAAAGGCTGTCCAGCTTGTCAGTTTCACTCAAGAAGCAATTCATTGCCATATGTTTAGCCTTGATGATCCCATTGATTGTACAGAACTTGGGGAATAAATCAAAGTGCAGAAACAATGTTAAAAACAGAACAGAACTAATATTATAATTAAATGCCTTACCCAACAGCTCCATAGGGGCTCCATACCTGCCTTCAATTTGCTTTGCTGAAACCCACGAGAGGCCATCTGACCCAATGTTACCATTCAGGGATTTATCTCTCTCCAGGCATCCAGACCATTTGCTTGTGAAAACCAGGTCACTTAGTACAGATGACTATGTTTTTATAAGTTAAGAATGAATTTCTAGCTGCTAATTTATTGGGATTAGCAGACTGATAGGGACGATTCTGTTCTCTTTCACAGTGAGTCGTTATGAAAATCCAGTAAAAGTAGATGCAAAAAGTTAATGCAGAATGATTAATATTTTATCCCATATAGCGTAACATATCATTGAATTATAGAATCCCTACACTTTTTAGGAGCAAGCCATTTGGTTCGTCAAGACCATACCAATCATCTGAAGAGCATCCCCCCAAGACCCACCCCTACCCTACCCCTATAACCCTGCATTTCCCATTGCCAGTCCACCTAACCCGCACATCCCTGGATACTATGGGCAATTTAGTGTAGCCGATCCATCTAACCTACATATCTTTAGACTTTAAACATTTGTTCAATATTATTGATCAAACAGTAACATAAAAGAAAATTCATAATGTAATTCAATGTAGCGTAGGTGAAGGCATTCAGACAACATCTAAAAACACAGGTAAATGTCTCCTGTCGAAACAGATTAGATTAGATTTCTTACAGTGTGGAAACACGCCCTTCAGTCCAACAAGTCCACTCTGTCCCTCCAAAGAGAAACCCACCCAGACCCATTCCCCTCTCTACCTAACACTATGGGCAATTTCGAATGGCCAATTCACCTAACATTGGATTGTGGGAGGAAACCAGAGCACCCAGAGAAAACCCATGCAGACACGGGGAGAATGTGCAAACTCCACACAGATAGTTGCTCGAGGTGGGAATTGAACCCGAGTCCCTGGTGCTGTGAGGCAGCAGTGCTAACCACTGTGCCACCATGCCGCCCACTTCACTTGGTGGCTACTTCATCCAAAGGTCCTGTTGTTAGTCAGATTCTGTAAGACATACCTACCTGAATTTAATCTGGCTGAAGTGGTCCTACCAATGGTCCTGAAATCAGGGACAGTGGGGAGATGCAATTTTAATTTGGTGGTCAATTGACCTATGGCATAATTAATTTGTGCCATCCTAAAAACATGCAGGGACCAACCCTAAACCTTCCATACTTTTCTTGTTGTCTCTGTCCTCACCAATTTGGGATATCGCTGAAAAAATGCATTCCTGTCCATTTCCTGCAAATTAGAATACCTGCAATGCTTTTCAAATTCTTTCCTATCCTGCAATCGGGTTGATCCAGTATCTAATGCACTAATTGATTTTTCATTTACTTGCTACTTGAAGATTGCACCTTGTTGATATTCTAAAAATATTTTAAAAATGAAATATTTTAAGAGCCACGGCACACGTCTGCCATATCTGTATTGCCAGCCTTGTTTAAATAAGCAGTTCCAAGTTTGCCTCACTCCAATGTACTCTTATTTCCTCAGTGTTCATTGACGTGCATAATAATTGACAGCTTGAGATAGTCTCCACCAGAGTCTCTCAATATTCTGGACTACATTCAGGGTCTTTTTCAACAAAGTCATCCTGATAGTACCTTGGTAAAGCAAAGTGCCCAGCATTATAGAACATGCCCATTTTTCAATCTCCATGACTTTTACAGGATGAAATTAATCAGGTTCTACAAAATGAGAATAAAGGCAGTAGGATCAGCCTGTGGCTGCTGCACAATTCAGTGAGATCATATCTGATCTTCCACAACAGCTACATATTTCTGCACAATTCCCAGTATTTCTTGATCTCCACACTGGCCAAAATGTACACATTTCTATCTTGAATTACTCAACAAAAAGCTGACATTTTATTTCACCAGGCAGTTCATTGGAAAATTTTTCTAATGATTTCCTACTCTTGGGATTTACTTGTTTTGAGTAAAGATGTTTATAAGAAAATCTTGCTACCTACTCTTTTTATTACTGGTAAGAAAAACACATTGTTTTCCTTTGCAAAATCTCCTTGGATAAAGTATTATAATGGATATATCCTATGTAAAGTTATCAAATAGTAATTACACTCTCCCATCAGAGCAGTTTTCACATGTTCGGCAGCTCAGCTTCGACTGAAGACGAACTCCTTTTCTCTGTTCTTTTCTGTTTCTTAAACTGCCATAAGTTATTTTAGTTACCAATACTGGAAAGTATTACAGAAAATTGCAATTTGAATATTTGACTTTAAAGCAGCTTCTGAATTACGTCAGCACCCATTTCCAGTGTAAAAAGTCCCTATGCATTAATTCAAGACTACACCTAGACTCAATTCCCTGTGTGCATTTCTAAGGAGTTTGACCAGTATACAGAGAGATGGGCTTATTCTGGGTTTGACACCCGTTTAGCCCTTATGTTAGATAAAGTAGTAAAGAAAGCAATCATTTAATATTTTATATCTGGTATGAACAGATTGATATATGAGAAAGATTAGACAGGCTTAGCCTGTGTGCACTGGAGTTTACAAGAGTCAGCATTAACTTAGTTGAAATGTATAAGATCATGAAGGACTAGACCAGGTGGATGTTGAAAGAATGCTTTCTGTTGTGGGACAACCTAGAACTAGGAATTGTAGTTTTAAAAAATAAGGGGTCATCCATTTAAAAAGGAGATGAGGAATCATTTTCTTCTCTCAGAACATTGAGTGTCTTTGGAGTACCCTTCCTCAAAAGGCAGTGGATGCAGAATCTTAAAATATTTTTACGATAGATAGAAGGATTACCAAGGGGATGAAAGATTATTGGGAAAAAGCAGAAGTGTTGAGTTGAGGTCAAAATCAGATGAGCCGTGATCTTATTGAATGGTGGAGTAGGCTCAAAGACCTACTCTTGTTCCTTCTTCACATGTTTGTATGTTTTTCTAACAGATGGAAAATCTTCTGTGTTTTTGGTCTAACTACAGAGCGTAACAACCTTCATGAAAACTACTTTGAGAGAGAAAGTTGCTACTAAGTACATTTTAGTGGAAAATGTGGTTCATTTTATAAAGTGCTGATATATATTTGTTTCTCAGACAGTATATATTTATGCCTAGCCTCAGCTGCTCTTGCAGCCATGGTACTTATATGGCTAGTCTAGTTCTATTTCTGGTCAAAGGACACCCCAGGATAATGGTGGTGGGAAGTCAGCATTTGGCCATTGCAAAATCTTCAGTACTATTGCTGAATGTTGTCAGAGCCCAAAGCCTTTCTAGTATCCAGTGTCTCCAGCTGTTTCACATGAAGTGAATTGAATTGGCTAAAGACTGACATTTGTGATGTTGGTAACCTCTGAAAAAGGCCCAGATGGATCACTTACTCAGCACTTCTGACAAAAGTTTGTTGCAGATGCTTCAGTCTTGTTTTTACTGATGTGTTGGGCTCCCCCATTATTGAAAATGGGGATGTTTGTGGAATCTCCTCTTCCAGTGATTTATGCAATTGTCCACCACCATTCATGACTAGTAGTCTAACTGAAAAATGTGTTGCTGGAAAAGCGCAGCAGGTCAGGCAGCATCCAAGGAGCAGGAGAATCGACGTTTCGGGCATAAGCCCTTCTTCAGGAATGAGGAAGGTGTGCCAAGCAGGCTAAGATAAAAGGTAGGGGGGAGGAGGGACTTGGGGGAGGGGCATTGGGAATGTGATAGGTGGAAGGAGGTTAAGGTGAGGGTGAGAGGCCGGAGAGGGGGTGGGGACGGAGAGGTTGGGAAGAAGGTAACTGCTGGTTTTGGGATTGCTTAGCTCTGTCTACCCCTTATATTTTATGCTGTTTGACATGCAGGTAGCACTATGATGTAGCTTCACCAGGTTGATGCCTCATTTTTCATTAAAATAAGGTTGGTCACCTAGCTTACAGGTAATGGTAGAGTGGGGAATATTTCGAGGCATGAGGTTGCAGATTGCATTGGAGTATGATTTTGCTGCAGCTAATGGCCCAGGGCACTGACTGGATGTTCAGACATGAGTTGCTAGAACTCCAGGCAGTGATTTTTTTTTTGAAAAATCAGAGACATGGAACAAAGAAAGTGGCAATAGGTTGAGTTACATTTTGTGTTTTTATACGTACTTTGGATAGCATTCAGCTTCATTGGCAATAATGAAAATTCACAGCACCCCATTGTCCACAACTTGTCAGCATATTTCCTGTAGACCAATCTCACCCTGAATGTCTCAGGACCCAACTGCAAATAGCACACACACACAACAAATAACAAGTTTATCCTCTGGCCACAGAATTTCTAGTTGCTGCAGAATCTCTAACCCACCCAATAATTGCAGCTCCAAAAGCTTGAGATTTCAAATAAACCTGTTGGACTGTAACCTAGTGTCATGTGACTTCTGTCCTTGTCCACTCCAGTCCAACACTGGCCCCTCCACATCGTGACTTATATTTAAATAATAGAGACATCCGTGTTCCTTATCTGAAAAAGCATACTGCATAAATGAGACCAGAAGGTGTCGGAATAAAAGTATGCCATTCAGCCCATTAAATCTGTTCTGCCAATCAATTAGATCATTGATCACTTTCAAATCCATTTTCCTGCCTTTTTCCCATAATCCATGATTCCTTTACTAATTAAAAATTGGTTTCTCTCAACCTCAAATGGAGTTAGTGACCCAGCTCAATATCCTTCTGCAGTACATAATTCCACAAATTTACTATCCTCTGAGAGAAGAACTTTTGACTCATCTCTATTTTAAATGGGCAACCCCTTAATCTGAGATTATGCCCTCTGGTCCTAGACACTCCCACATGGAGAAATAACCTTTCCGCATTTATCCTTTCAAGTCCCCTCAAAATCTTTGTGTGTTTCAATAAGGTCGCTTCTCATTCTTCTAAATTCCAATAAGTGCATGCCCATCTTACTCAATTTCTCTCTATAAAATGTTACCAGATTCAGCTTAGTAAACCTTTTCTGAACTGCTTGTAACATCATTGTATTTCCATAGAAAAAGAGGACCAAAACTGTTCACCATATTACAGTTGTGGTCTCACTACTTCCTCATATGGTTGTAGCGAAATCTCCCTTTTTCTTTATTCTATTACTTTTGAAATAAAGACCAACATCATCATTTACCTGCCCTATTATCTGCTGATTTTGGATGCTAGCTTTTTGAAAATCATGCACAAGGATTCCTGAATCCCTAAGTGCTGTCGCTTTCTGCAGTCTTTCTCCATTTAAATAATATTCATCTCTTCTGTTCTTTCTGTCAAAGTGCATAACACCATGTTTTTCCACGTTATGTTCCAAGTTTTTGCCTGATCACTTAAGCTGTCCCTATCCCTTGAAGACTCTTTGCATCATCTTCACCACTTACCTTCGTAACTAATTTTGTATCATCCACAAATGTGGCTATAATACATTCACTTTCTTCATCAGGGAATCGGGGACCAAATATAGGAACAGACTTCTGTTTGCAATTTTCAGGTCCAAGCGGACAAGGCCTGTGGCACATTCTTTCCAACAATTTGTACCGAGTGTGAATGGTCTAAACAGTGTTTTGTGCAGGGACTAACTGCTCAGAAAACAGCTCAGAACATGTTTACTTTAGTTTTGATGGGTTGTCAGGGACCTATAAAGTACTTGGCAATGGCGGTCTTCTGTGTGCAGTCTCCTGCAGTTTGTAAGGAATTTTCAGCTTGGCGTAAAAAGCTAACTCCTCATTGTTCTCTCACCCCGAGCTCTGTGAAAGATCAAGTTTATTGTTTGAATGTTTGGTGACCATGCTGTTTCACAGCCTGATGTTCAGTTTTCAACTTTGCTTCAGCTCTGTTTGTTTTCTTTAGATAAGGAGAGATGAAAAACTGTGAAAAAACACAGTTGAAAATAGCCAAAATAAGCAAACAAAACCATCAAAACCAAACAACAAAATGGCAAACCATAATATCACAGCATTGTTATATTGTGCAGAAGTTTTTACAAGTCTCAACACAACAGTAAAATTAAACCATGTGAGCCTTTCAAAAATGATTTATTCTTCATTTCAGTGACCCCCATTGTTAAATGTGTAATATGTAATTCAACCAGTGTCCATTTCAAGCACTCCTTTATCAGGTATAGAGTCATGGAGATGTACAGACCCTTCGATCCAACTTGTCCAGGCTGACCAAATATTCTTACCTAATCTAGTCCCATTTGCCAGCTCTTGGCCCATATCCCTCGAAACTCTTCCCTTTCATATACCCATACAGACGCTTTTTAAATGTTGTAATTGTACCAGCCTCCACCACTTCCTCTGCTAATTCCATACACGCATATGCTCTACGTGAAAAAGTTGCCTCTTAGGTCACGTTTATATCTTTCTCCTTTCACCCTAAACCTATGCCCTCTAGTTCTGGACTCCCCCACCTGAGGGAAAAGACCTTGTCTACTTACCCTATCCATGCCCCTCATGATTTAATAAACTTCTACAAGGTCACCCCTCAGCCTCTGGCATTCCAGGGAAAACAACCCCGGCCTGTTCAGACTCTCCCTGCAGTTCAAACTCTCCAATCCTGGCAACATCCTTGTAAATCTTTTCAGAACACTTTAAAGTTTCACAACATCCTTCCTATAGGAGGGATACCAGAATTGTACTTAATATTCCAAAAGTGGTCTAACCAATGTCCTGTACAAACTAGATATACTTTCCTTGCCAAATATCTTTATAATCTCTGTAGGAAAGATTGGCCTTTTGTGCTGTTTGTGACCTCTGTGTTCACAAGGAATTAATTGACAGATTGGCTCAAGTAATTTAATGCGGTGATGCACAGTATAGAGATTGTTCAGTTTGAAGTTAGCTTTGAAATCGGCGAAGAAGGAATGATACAGGAACACAATGTACACTCAGACCCAACAGAGAAGGATGATGATTCTGCCATCCTGAGCTAGATTGGAATTCTAGCCTAAAGCGAAAAGTACAGGAAACTAAAGCAGCAGTGCATGATGAGCCCTGCTATTTATTTTCCACCAGTTATCAACTTTCCTCTCCTGAAAGAATCAACTCTTGGTGAGAACTAGTTGGCAGCCCTCCGTTACTTCAGTTAAGTGGCTGTAATTTATGAATGAACTCTAGTGAGAGTTGGCAGCTATGTGGTCAAGGAGACTGTAAGAACCTAGCCGCTCTGTCTTCCTCGAAAAGAAGCAGATCCATGTTGGAGCTAAAAAGTGAAGTTTTAAAAAGGACCAAAGATCAAGGTGGTTCGAGGAAAGACTCAATATGAGAAATACTAAGAAAAAGATACAAAAACAATTTTGAGAAGTAAAATCCCTATAACATAAACATATTTAAACAAACACAGATGTTGAGAAAATGGTTACTTATTAAAATATAAGGGGAAATATTAATTTCCTTAACTCAATAGAAAGAAACTGGTAGTGGAGTTGAAATAGAGATGGTTGGTGTTGCAGCTATACTGTTTCCAATGTGGTCTGAGCTGGGTGATAAATAATCCTACCTGAACCAGAAGGGTGCCTCTTCAGTCCATACAAATCAGGTCACAATAATGTACATAACACCCCAATTCAAATTTTAAGGCATATGAAAGACGTGTTGCCAACACTCTACTCAGTAAAAGTTAACGATACAGCTGAAAAGTCCCAACAAGTTGTATTAAAATTACTCCTTTTGCGACTCTGAGAATCAGAAAAGTTTCCTTTGACTCCACATTTATATCAAAAACTCCTCCCAAGACCCACGGTTCCCAACTCTACCATTTTGGACTAATCTTCCAACTGGCTGCTTTGTCCCTGGGCTGCCCCAATATTGCTACTGGGTGACTCGAGATGCCACTGACCAGTCCAAAATTTAATGAAAGCCAGCCATTGACATCTACATACAACATCACCATCTGCCATGGCAGGATTTTAGAATTTAAATTCAATAAAAAAGCTCTGGAATAATTGTTTGATGACTATAAATCTATTGCTGGTTCGCTGAAGTCTTACAGCAAAGGAAACTGCCATTCTTTCTTGGTCTGGTTTACATGTGTCTCCAAACTCTCAGCAATGTGGTTGATTCTTAACAACCCTCTGGGCAATTAGGGATCGGCAATAAATGCTGACCTAGCCAGCGTCGCCATATCCTGTGAATGAATAAAAAACAATAAAGTACTTGAACTTCTGCTAAATGAATAAGTTATACCAACTTAATATTTGAAATGTGCTATTTAAAATGTGTTTAAATAGGCGATGACATGTCGAAATAGGGTTGCCTCATTTTCAGGACACTCGATTATATCAGGCCCATTTCAATTAGATTTTTAATTGCTGTTAAAAATCTTAGCACTCAACTGTTCCACCTCCCTTTCTACTTGCAGCAAAAAAAAGACCATTACAAACTCCATTTTATCAAAGGTTTGAAAATAAGCTGTTTACTGAAGAGCCTACACAAAGAAAAAGATGGATGGATATTAATGACAATTTACTGGCACAATATTATCTAATCTTAAATAACTTGCCTTGTGAGCATTAAAGCTTTGGCCTAGTTCATTGCACAAACATCTGCAAATATCTGTATTTTGACATTAATCAATTTTTTTCAATGCAGTAGGGTATGTTCACAATCACCCAGCACTGTATTCCAGCAATATAGTGGCAGGCTGGATTCCCAAGATGCAACTCCATATGTATCTTCCAGCTGCGATGTACTGTATATCAAAGTCCAAAATTTTGATTTTTTTAAACTTTAATCTGAATATCTGTTAGAGTGTTCTATATTATAAGTGCTTAAATTTATTCTTTTATGTCATAAGCAGAAATATTGGAAAAATAATCTCAAAAGCAACAGGACTGTTTATTCTTTGATACCACCAGCGGCCATTCAACGATTCATTTGAAATTCTTCCCATGTGAATAGTTAATCGTATGATTATTGCTTTATACCATGAATGTTACAAGGATTGGTTCTACATTTAAATAATCTTCCAGTTTGGCGATCGTTACTGACATGATTTTATTTTCACCTACTTAAATAATCTCTTAATTATGATGATTTTTGCACATAAATACCTTTTTTGCATATAAATCACTTTGAAGATTAAGTTTAATTTTGGGTAGAAACCGAACATAAGGACTGGTTTTACAAGGAGATTATTCAATCATTTCTGACAGATTGCAGTATGCTCGCTGAGATGTCTTTTTTTAATAACAGGACATCAAATGTCTGTTATGGCTTGCTCTTGCGAATTCCGGTTTTTCAATCATTTACATGGTAACTTACTGAAAAAGGGATCAGAAATCAGCAGAGTGAAGCGCAGAATACCTGAGTGAACAATAACTTCTATGGTACTCCTTAAACAACCAAATTGAAGGACCGAGAAGGAAACCAAACAAAGACTGAGAAGGAAATATAAATTAAAGTGGGCCATTCAATGTCAAATTAAATTTGGAAAAAGAAAGGAAAATTGATAGGATTAAGGGTTGGAAGAAGAAAGGAACAGTAAATAATTGCTAATTGTATAATGCTCAGTACTATCCGAAGGAATAAAACTGCACATTTTAATAGTTAATTTTTGATTTTAGAGACATTACCACTTTGCATATTGTTGGTGTCATTCAAAATGACAAGTTAATTTACCTCCAGCGCAAAAAAATGTTAATGAAATGTGGCACATTTCAATGGTGAGACATGCAGCAAGATCCATTCTTGTGAAGCTATTGGTGGATGCTATGGTTTAGACATCAATTCTTGGACATTCACAGTTAACTGTGGATGTCACCTTTACGTGATGTTCCAAACCATTTGGATATAAATAATGGTACGCATCCTTAGTACTTAGTCTATTCAGCTCTTGAGATCAAAGAATGCAAAGATAAAGGAAGCCATTCGACTGTAATTCTATAGGTGGAGTCTTGGTAGCCAAAAACAGGAAACAAGTGTTTATATTTTATGAGTTTATATATAATATGAGGCTTGTAAATGGCAGGGTACAACTCTTCTTCCATTTGACATGATGCAACATAAAAGGTTATTGCATGAGATAGGAACTCACGGTATTGAGGATAATGTATTAACACCAATTATGGATTGGTTAACACAAAGAAGACAGAATCCGGATTATTGGGTCATTTTTCAGGTTGAAAAGACAGAACCAGTGGAGTGCCATAAGGCCTCAATCATTTAGTATCTGTATTTATGACTTGTGGAGGATGGGTCAGAGTGTGATATATCCAAACTTGCTGACAATACAAAAATAGATGGGAGGGCATGTTGTGATGTACTTTGTATGGAAAAATCAAAAGGCGAACTATTCTTTAAATTATTTATATTACTTCTCTTGATGGTAGTTAATGTGTAGAATTCTCAGAAAGTTGTGGAGGCTGAATCACAAAATATTTAAAGAGGTGGGAGTTAAATTTTTGAAATATTGGGAAGTTGAGGACTACGGTGATCTGGCATGAAAGAGGAGTTGAGGCCTGGGGCAGATCATCGATGATCCTATTGAACAGTGGGGCAGGCATGAGAGGCTGTATGGCCTATTCCTTATATTCCAAATCTCCAGTGAATACAAAATTCCTCAGTTACTTGGCTGCTTCATAATCAAAGAGTTTCTTAGTACAAACACTTAACTTTGTTGAGGTGAAGCCTGTCCATGTTGATCAGCTCATGCAATGTCTCAGTCATATGCAGTGTAGCACCTTGGTGTTAACTACTAAAAGTGTTTAGAGGTGAAGCCTGACAGGACCGACAAGTTTGTCAAGTGAAGCAGCCACTCTAGCTGACACCAGAAAACCAGATCGCGATTCACAAGAATAGTTCCCTGAAATAGGAACTCCAGAGTCCCATAGATGGATTGAGAAGCTGCACCTGTTTCTTTGGCAAAGAGAAAGTTGACAGGAATCAAAATCATGAAGATGGAGTAAATATAAAACAAACTATTCCCATAGATGGAAGGATAGAGAACAAAGGGACATAGGTTTTATACAACTGGCAAAAGAAACGACCGAGTCATGAGGAAAGACTGTTTCACATAGTGAACAGTTAAGATCTAGACTGCACTGCCTGAGTGTGTCAAAGAACAAAGAAAATTACAGCACAGGAACAGGCCCTTCGGCTCTCCAAGCCTGCGCTGATCCAGATCCTCTATCTAAATGTGTCGCTTATTTTCTAAGGATCTGTATCGCTCTGCTTCCTGCCCATTCATCTATGTCTAGATACTTCTTAAGTGACGCTATCATGCCCTCTTCTAACACCTCTGCTGACAACTCCATTCCAAACACCCACCACCCTCTGTGTAAAGAACTTTCCACGCATATCTCCCTTAAACGTTTCTCTCTGATTTTGAACTTGTGACCCCAAGTAATTGAGTACCCCACTCTGGGGGGGGGGGGGGGGGGGGGGAAGAAGAGAAGAGAGGGAAGCTTTTTTCTATCCACCCTGTCTATACCTCTCATGATTTTATAGATCTCAATTAGGTTTCCTCTCAACCTCTGTCTTTCTAATGAAAATGATGTTAATCTACTTGACCTCTTTTGATAGCTAGCTCCCTCCATACCATGCAACATCCTGGTGAACCACCTCTGCACCCTCTCCAAAGCGTCCACATCCTTTTGGTAATGTGGCGACCAGAACTGTATTCCAAATGTGGCCAAACTAAAGCCCTATATAACTGTAACATGACCTGCGAACTCCAGTACTCAATACCCCATGCAATGAAGGAGAATATGCTATATGCTTTCTTGACCACTCTATTGATCTGCATTGCCACCTTCAGGGTACAGTGGACCTGAACATACACATCTCGCTGTACATCAGTTTTCTTCAGGGCTTTTCCATTCACCATATAGTTCGCTCTTGAATTGGATCTTTCAAAATGCATCACCTCACATTTGCGCAGGTTGAACTCTATCTGCAATTTCTCCGCCCAACTCTCCAATCTATCTATATTCTACTGCATTCTCTGACAGTCCCCTTCACGATCTGCTACTCCACCAATCTTAGTGTTATCTGCAAACGTGTTAATCGGACCACTTATACCTTCTACCAAATCATTATGTATATCACAAACAACAATGGTCCCAACATGGATCCCTGTGGAACACCACTGGTTACAGTTCTCCATTTTGAGAAACTCCCTTCCACTACTCCTCTGTCTTCTGTTGACCAGCCAATTCTCTATCCATCTAGCTAGAACACCTTGGACCCCATGCAATTTCACTTTCTCCATCAGCCTACCATGGGGAACCTTATCAAATGTCTTACTGAAGTTCATGTATATGACATCTACAGCTCTTCCCTCATCAATAAACTTTGTCGCTTCCTCAAAGAATACTATTAAGTTGGTAAGTCATGACCTTCCCTGCACAAAACTATGTTGCTTATCACTGATAAGCCCATTTTCTTCCAAATGTAAATAGATCCTAGCCCTCAGTACTTTCACTGGCAGCTTCCCTACCACTGATGTAGGCTCACTGGTCTATAATTACCTGGATTATCCCTGCTACCCTCCTTAAACAAGAAGATAATATTAGTAATTCTTCAGTCTTTCCAGACCTCACCTGTGTTCAAGAATGCTGCAAAGATATATGTTCAGGCCCCAGCTACTTCCCCTCTTGCTTCCCTTAGTAACCTGGGATAGATCCCATCCGGACCTGGGGACTTGTCTACCTTAATACCTTTTAGAATACCCAACGCTTCCTCCCTCCTTATGCCGACTTGAACTAGAGTAATCAAAGATCTCTCCCTAACATCCGTCATGACCTTCTCCTTGGTGAATATGGATGCAAAGTACTCATTAAGAATCTCACCCATGTTCTCTGACTCCACGCATAACTTGCCTCCTTTGTCTTTGAGTGGGCCAACCCTTTCTCCAGTTACCTTCTTGCTCCATGTATACGAATAAAAGATTTTAGAATTTTCTTCAACCCTGTTGCTGAAGATATTTCATGACCCCTTTTATCCATCTTAATTCCTCATTTCAGATTGATCCTCCATTACTGATATTCTTCCAAAGCTTTGCCTGTTTTCATTCACCTAGACCTTATGTATGCTTCTTTTTTCCTCTTAGCTAGTCTCACAATTTCACCTGTCATTGCTGGTTCCCTAATTTTGTCATTTCTATCTCTCATTTTCACAGGGACATGTCTGTCCTGCACTCTAATCAAACTCTCTTTAAAAGCCTCCCACATGTCAAATGTGGATTTACCTTCAAACAGCTGATATCAATCGACATTCCCCAGCTCCTGCTGTATTTTGCTATAGTTGGCCTTCCATAAATGTAGCACTCTTCTTTTAGGATTACTCTTGTCTTTGTCCATGAGTATTCTAAAACTAATAGCATTGTGATCACTATTCCCAAAGTTATCCCCTACTGAAACTTCAACCACTTGGCCGGGCTCATTCCCCAACACCAGGTCCACTATGGCCCCTTCCCAAGATGGACTATTTACATACTGCTCCACAAAACCCTCCTGGATGCTCCTTACAAATTCTGCTTCATCCAGACCTCTAACACTAAGTGAATCACAGTCAATGTTGGGAAAATTAAATCTCCTATTACTACCACCCTGTTGCTCTGACATCTTTCCATAAACTGTTTACATATTTGTACCTCTACCTCACACTCGCTGTTGGGAGGCCTGTAGTATAGCCCCAACATTGTTACTGTACCCTTCCTATTTTTAAGCTCTGTCCATTTGCCTCACTGCTCCACCCCTTTTACGTCCCTCTCTATCCCACCTGAAGCATCTATATCTTGGGATATTTAGTTGCCAATCATGCCCTTCCCTCAACCAAGTTTCAGTAATAGCAATATCATCATACTCCCAGGTACTAATCAAAGCCCTAGGTTCCTCTGCCTTACCTAATACACTTCTCGCATTAAAACAAATGCTCCTTAGACCACCTGTCCCTTTGCGTTCATCATCTGGTCCCTGCCTACTTTTCCCCTTAGCCACGCTAACTTCATTAACTAGTTCCTTACAGGCTTTTGTTGCTACCTCCTTACTGTCCACTAACCACCTCATTTGATTCCCATCCCTCTGCCACATTAGTTTAAACCATCCCCAACAGTGTTAGCAAAAGCACCCCAAGGACATTGGTTCCAGTCTGGTCCAGGTGTAGACTGTCCAATTTGTAATTGTCCCACTTTCCCCAGAACCAGTACCAATGTCCTAAAACTCTGAACCCCTCCCTCCTGCATCTTCTCTCAGGCCATTCATTCATTCTGCCTATTCTTTCATTTCTACTCTGACTAGCACGTGGCATGGGATAGCAATCCTGAGATTACTACCTCCGAGGTCCTACTTTTTAACTTGGCTCCTAACTCCGTAAATTCTGCTTGTAGGACCTCATCCCATTTTTTACCTATATCACTTGTGCCTAAATGCACCACGTCAACTGGCTGTTCACCCTATCCCTTCAGAATGTTCTGCAGCCAATCTGAGATATCCCCGACTTGTGCACCTGGAAGGCAACATACCACTCGGGAGACTCGTTTTGACCACATAACCACCTATCTACTCCCCTTACAATTGAATCCCCTATGACTACAGCCCTTCCACTCTTTCTCAGCCTTCTGTACAGCAGAGCCAGCCACGGTGCCATTAACCTGCCTACTGCTGCCTTCTCCTGGTGAGCCATCTCCCCTAACAGTATCCAAAATGATAGACCTGTTTTAGAGGGAGATGCACCTGCACTGCCTTCCTGCTCTTTCTCTGTCTTTTGGTCACCATTCCCTTTTGCCTTTAGCAATCCTAATTTGCAGTGTGACCAATTCACTTAACGTGCTATTCACGACATCCTCAGCATCGCGGATGCTCCAAAGTGAGTCCATCCATAGCATCAGAGCCGCCATGGGGTCTAACAGGAGTTGCAGCTGGACACACTGTGGGAAGCTAGAGAAGTGATTGCTGGGCCCCTTGCTGAGATATTAGTATCATTGCTAGTCACAGGTGAGGTGGCAGAAGACTGGAGCTTGGCTAACGGAGCACCACTGTTAAAGAAGGGTGGTAAGGACAAGCCAGGGCACTGTAGACTAGTGAGCCTGATGTCCGTGGTGGACAAGTTGTTGGAGGGAATCCTAAGGGACAGGATGTACATGTATTTGGAAAGGCAAAGACTGATTAGGGATAGTCGACATGGCTTTGTGCATGGGAAATTATGCCTCATGTACTTGATTGAATTTTTTGAAGAAGTAACAAAGAGGATTGATGAGGGCAGATCAGTGGACGTGATCTATTTGGACTTCAGTAAGGCATTCAACAAAGTTCCCCTGGGAGACTGGTTAACAAGGTTAGATCTCATGGAGTGCAGGGAGAACTAGCCAGTTGGATAAAGAACTGGCTCAAATTAGAGGGCATAGGTTTAGGGTGAGAGGGGAAAGATATAAAAGAGACCTAAGGAGCAACGTTTTCACGCAGGTGGTGGTACGTGTATGGAATGAGCTGCCAGAGGAAGTAGTGGAGGCTAGTATGATTGCAACATTTAAAAGGCATCTGGATGGGTACATGAATAGGAAGGGTTTGGAGGGTTATGGACCGGGTGCTGGCAGGTGGGACTAGATTGGGTTGGGATATCTGGTCAGCATGAACGAGTTGAACTGAAGGACCTGTTTCCGTGCCGTATGTCTCTATGACTCTAATATTCTTTTCAGGTTGAGCATAAATTCCTTGCCTTTTATTTCTATCATTCTAAAAATGAAGTCTTCTGCTTCATAGCCTTTTTGAAGGTCTTGCTAATGTGTGGCATAACTTTTCATGATTGGTGTATTTGTACTCTGAGATCCTTTATTTCTGCACTTCAACAACAATGCACCTTCCAAGTATAACATGGATTAATCTTCCTACAAAATTCCCCATATTTATCTGTGGTGCACTTTTTCTGTGAATCATTTTTCCCACAATGAAAGTTTATTAAAGTTGTCTTGTAATTTGTTTCAGGCATCCTCCGTATTGATGATACCAACTGCATCTCCCTGCAGTCGTCTTCTTCTTCCATCTCCCCCTCATCTCCAGCAAAATTTGGTACCATCTGCATATTTAGAAACTTTTTGACTCCCTATCCAGACTGTTAATGGAGGTTGTGAATGATTGTGGTCAACCACTGAGATTTGTGAAACATACTTCCAAAGTTCTGTTACTCCAAATAACTACTATTTACTCCCATTCTCTGCTTTTTGCTTTGAATCCATTCTCCCTCCTGTTCCCTGACTCTGCAAGGTCTGACCTTATACATTCCTTTATTATAGGGCACTTTATGAAGGACCATGAACTACTTCTGGGGAAAATAATCATTTGTCAGGGCATCAGGAGACAATGCAGAAAGAAAAATCCTGAAACGATATTCATCATACAGTTTTACTCAACTCTGATTCAACTCATTCCTGCTGTTACCCAGTTATGGGATCATTTAACAATTTTGGAAGACCCCAAGGATATTTAAAGCCGAGTCATATGGTGCAATTTACCAGTCCAACTTGATTAAATGCAACATTCCTATTAACTTATATTTGAGAACATTATTATTAAGCTCATCTAATCTTTTTGTATTTCTGATTTGAATAACTTGAATAATGCTGCATTAATTTACATGGCATATTTATTTATTTTATACACTTTTGAAAGGTAACACTTGTTTTCTGATCTCTGTTGTAAAATTGTTACTAATAACCTGTTAATTTGCATTTTGCAAATCTAACTCTTACATGATTTACAACAACCAGTATAAGATAAATACAATAATGGAACCCATTCACGCAGAATTCATATTAATATTGGTTCTTCAACTTGGACACCTGGCAGAACTGTTTTAGAAATATTCTGCAAACTTTTTCTAAAAGCTACATCATGATTCTTAATCATGAGAAGCTCATAGCTTGCCCTATGTATTGTAAAAAGGAAAATGTTTTCCCCATTTGAAGCTATTATGTTTTGCAACTTCAATAACAAACTTAATCTCCAACTATGTGTTCTGAAGTATGTGTTTTGAGACATACAGCTTATAAAACTGCAAGTTGTTCACAACCTTTGCATTACTTCATTTTGGATTAAGTTATTTGCTGAATATAGAGAGGATTGATGAAAATTATACTTTCTGAAACATGTGATAATATACAACGGATTTGGAAAAAATAAGTGTGTGGTACTAAAAAGGAACATGATTTATTTTGGAATGCAAGGGATAAGAGGCAGAGGATAGGGATATATGGACTTTTTTTCCTGACCAGAGAGAATTATATAATTGTGACCCCAGACGTCAACATTTAGAACAGCATTTCCAATTTACAGGTACCGTTATAGAATTAAAAGCGTTTTGAAAGATGATCACTATCTCTGTAGCTATCTCTTAACATTCCAGGGTGAAGAGCATTGGTTCTGGGATTTGTCAACATTAATTTCTAAAAATCTATTGTTTATAAATATTATTTTTTGACTTCCTCATTCTCACATGACCCTTGGATCTTAATTATTTGCTATCTATCTGCTCTGGCTTGTCTCAACTATCTGATCAAACAGATTCCACTTCAACACTCTTATCTGTTTTCTTTGATCTCTCCTGTTTCAGTTGGTGACTTTGTGACTTGTTACCACACAGTTCGGAAAACTTCCAGGATATGTGTCCTACAGTAGTTCAGTTGCTCACAACCTTTGCATTACTTCATTTTGGATTAAGTTATTTGCTGGCCTTTCAGCTACAGTAGGCAGCGCTCCTACAGGTGAATCAACGGTATCATTAGCAAGGACAAATTGAATTCGTGGAGCTAAGAGTTTGTCCAGTACTCCAACCACAAATTCTCCACTCTTCACTGGACACTCTTACCTCACTTTACATAGTGAGACAAAAAAAAACGCTCAATTGTGAACTCCCATTACTTGTACCTTTTCTGGCAATAGTCCTTCAGAAGTACATATCTCTTCATCTTTCAGCATCACAGACTGAGAGGATCCTGTGTCTCTTAATATTGTAACCTCTTTATCTGCTGCTCCTGGCTTAAACGAATAAATGTTACCTTTGCAGGTATATGGTTTAAGAAGATTTGGCACTTCCTCCTTAACCAACCTGTGACCAGCTTGTACATTGTGGTGCAGCTTTCTAGCCTCCACTGTGCTTTCTGTAACACTCCAACAAAATTCACTGGCCTATCCTATTTTGCTACATCTGGCTTCCTCCTAACCCACCAACACAGTGATTTTGCGTGGCCTACTTTATTGCAGTGAAAACACCGGAGCTTTTTAACTTCTCTGTCCCCTCCAAGGGTTTCCTTTTTACCCTGTGGTAAGTTATTCTGATGTTCTTCACTGAGATCCATCTTTCCCTTTCCACGTGAGGATTCCTGTTTTCCCCCAATTTCTCTCTCTCATGGATTGAATTTGCTTCTGGAAGCCAAACTTTGTTTTATGGACCAACTCATAATCATCAGCTATATTAGCTGCTAATCTTGCCGTTTTAACTCTCTGCTCTTCCACGAGTTCTCCCTAATTCAGAAAGTGATTTTTTGAGATCCTGTCTAAGTGTCAATTTCCAAAGTTCAAACTCCGTCTCTTTTTCTCCCTCTTCTGCTTTTAAACGTAATTCCTTGTCTTTTGCCTCTAACTTATGCTGCTTCATTTTCAGTTGAATTTTAGCCATCTCTCAATATTCTGATGGTGTTTCCAGCAAATTTAAATGCAGAGCTATTGCTGCAATTATCTCTCCTTTCCTCACGGAAGGAGGCAGTTCCAACTCCAGCTTGTTTGCTAACTCCAACAGCTTGGCCTTAATCACCTTTTGTAAAACCCCCAAGGTCACTTCTTCTACCCTCAGAAAACTCTCGGTGACTGAAAGAGCCAGTGCTATCCCAAGCACTGTTTAAACCAACCGAATTCAACAACCAGAACAAAAGACGCCAACACCTACCACTTGCTGCCTTTGAGTCCAACAACTCTCATCCCAATTTTGAACTACAGAACAAATCCTGCAAAGAGCCCCAATCTGTATGGACCAGGCTAGACCCCTCAAGACATTTCAAGAAGGTAGCCCAGACCCTAACGTTGCTAGTTGTTTTAAACAGGTGTAAGGTGTATATTCCAGGAGAGAAACAGCTGGTCAAACCATTTAATTTTAACCAAAACAGAACTTATTTACAAGATTACTGAATGAAACACAAACAAAAGAAAACAGAATTCCGAATTATTTAACCTCTTTGAAAACCCAACAGATCATCCCAACTTAATGATGCTGTTTCAAATGCTTGCAACAAACCCCATAAACACCCCTTGGCACAAACGGTAATAGCAACCACAGGTTCTTACAGGATAGAAGTCAAGAGAGAGAGTACCAGCCTGGACCTGCTTCTGTGGGTCTAACTGCCTTTCTTTCACATTACGCTTAAAAACAAAACAAACCAGAGAAAAGCTGAGCTGGCAGAACTGGCCACTCCCCTTTCATTGTACCAGTATTTCTTTTGAACTTGAAAGCCTTCTGCCTGAGGCAGTCTTTGTTAGCTATTATCAAATTGGCCCAAAAACCCTTTATCTCCAGACTTTTCAGAGTCTGTGTCATTTACAACCTCTCTGGGGAAAAAAAAGCCAAGGACAGCATAACCTTGTTAAAGGAACAGCTTCATCACACTTTCTTACCGTACAAATTTTTTGTCCTCCTTGAGTGAGTTTCAAAATTCTCCCAATTCCAAGGTTTACAACTTCTTTGACAATTTTATTGGCTGCTTCCTTTGACAAGGGAAGTTAAAAATAGTATTATTGCCTTCAAGGAATATATATATATTTATTTTGACAGCAAACATTAAATCTTTAAATACTAGCCATTGTCTATCTACCATCACACCTTTTAATGTTTTTTTTTCCCAATTCACCATAGTTAACGTCTCCCTCGTACTTTCATAAGCTTATTGCAATTTAACATGTTGGTTTCAGATTGAGTGCAACTTTTCAAATGTAACCAAATGTTTCATCAAACTATGGTCATTATTCCCCAAAGATATTTTTGCAACAAGATTTTAATTATTCCTTTCTCATTGTGTAATACTAGATCAAAAATAACCTGTGCCCTAATTGGTTCCTTGGATTGCTACAGAAAGCTATCTCAAGCACACTCCAGGAATACTTCCTACACCACATTGCTTATTGATATACACACAGACTGGGTAAACCTAATGTCATCTATGATTACTCCATTCCTGTTGCTATACACAACTCAAATTTCCTGATTTGTGCTATATCTTACATTTACAACTTGGTGGCCTTTAAACCAGTGTTACCAATGTTTGCTACCCCTTTCTTGTTATTTAGCTCCACCCAAACAGTTTGTACATTCCGTTTTTCCCATTGGAGATCCCCTCTCATTAATGCACTGATCCATCCCAGATTATAAGCACTACTCCACCTTATTTGTTTGTGCCTATCTCTCTTGAATGTCAAATGTACTTCAACATTCAGTTCCCAGTTTTAGGCACTGGCAGCTGCGTCTCTGTAATGGTAATTAAATCATACTCCTTTACTGCTAATGCAATCAATCCATCTGTGTTGCTGTCAATCCTGCATGCATTCAGACAGAATGCTTTTAATTTTGTTTTACTCTTTTATCTACCTTCACAGTGTCCTACAGTTTAGCCTTCATTGATTCTATGATTTGCTTCTGTTGTTTTCCATTTTCATTTACTCTTTTTCTAATTCTCGTAATGAGTCTTATTTTTATTTTATCTTAATTCCTACTTACGTTCCCACAGTCCTGAAAAGCTAGACCAAATCCTTCCCAACAGCATTAGCATATTCAATTTGCAACAGCCCTATCTAATCTCCCTGGATGTTCATCCAGTTATGCTAAGATATGTTATTCTCCTTGTACAGATCCTACCTGCCCTAGAATTGGTCTCAAAGTCCATAAAATCTAAAACCATCCCCCCATCAACATGTTTCCAACCATGTGTTCCTTTGTCCAATCTTCATATTTCTACACCCACGATGTGGCACTGGGAGCAATCCTGAGATTACTGTCTTGGAGGCTGTGGTTTCAGTCTTTTGCATAGCTCCCTAAAGTCTACATTCAGGACCTCATTCGTCTTGCTGCCTATTTCTTTGGTTCCAATGTATACTACAAATACTAGCTCTTCACCCTAACCCAAAAGAATGCCCTACAGCTGTTCATTGACCTCTTTGATGGTGGCATCATGGCTACAGCCAAAGAAATGCCTCTATGTTTTCCTAAGTATTGAATCGCCTACCACTTCTGTCCCTTACCAGTATCCAATGTGGAAAACCATTCAGTGATTCAGGCTCCAGAACTGCTGCAATTATCTGCCTGATCTTCCTATACAGTTTAGCAGTCACCCATTCTCTCTCTTCCTGCCTGGTCTTAATCTGTTGTGTAACCACTTTGTTAAATGTTCACATGTCTCTCAGATTTACAGCTGCACAGCAGTGATTCCAGCCGCCACTCGTGTTCCCCCCCCCCCAAAATCTAGAGCTCATGTATTTTTGCAGCTACAGACATAGCCCACACTTGTGATCATCTTGGCTACAGTAAAGTGTCTATGACTTACCACATGGCATCAGGCAGATATTCAATCTAGGTGATCTTTTCAGCCATGCCTAAAGCCTACTTTTGGACTATCCAATTTTAACTCGGGATGAGAAAGCAGAAAAAAAAAACTCTTGTCAGTCAGCTTCAATGATTCTATGTCTGTTAGTGATTGCCTGTCTCAGGTTACTTTACTTGCCTGATCCTCTAGGTAATGCTGACTGTTTGTATCAGGTCCTCCACTCGCCTGATCCTCTCGAGGATGTTGACTGTCTGTTTCAGAGTCCTTATTTTGTCTGTTTCTCTAGGTATCGCAGACCACCTGTTGCAGGGTCCCTCTTTTGCCTGGTTCTCTAGCAGGTAGAGATGTCCAGCTTGAGCAGCTGACTGCCTCCAGCCTCCATGTTTGATAAGGCAGCATAACCAGATCAGAAGCAGCATGTTCCAGTAAACCTCTGTTGAGGTAACAGGCCAAGGGATCTATAAGGTCTAAACTCAAAATAGCAACAGACTTCCTGATTCTTGAAGCTGAAACTGCCTTGCTTTGCCTGAAACCTACTGCCTGATGCAAGGTGTTTCTGATTCTGGTACATAGCCTTACTGAGCCTGAAGACAGGCAGCTGCTGCTAGATCTCAGACCACTTGTAAACAGATCCTCTTTCTTGCTGTGTCTCAAAGTCTCAAATTCACAATTGCTCCAGGTTACATACTTGGGGAAACCATTTGCTCCAAATTTCAGGTTTCCTATGAGCCTGAACAATGAGTAGGGTATGACTAATTGAAATAAAGTATTTCAAATAGAGTGGACACGTGCAGAGAAACTCTTCATGTTGCAATTAATCACTCTGTCTTAGCTCACACTATCATGCATTTTTGACTTTATAACTGAAATAAACACTTTTTAAAACAAGTTTAATCCACTTGTTTGTAGGTTTATGACTTGGCAGCTGATGAATTTCCATTAAGTAAATTGTTCTGATTTCTTAACCAACCTTCTGTTTTTATTTAGCCCTAACCTCTGTCCCACTGAACACAATTACTTGTGCAAATAAACCCTGCTTCCCAGGGGTTCGCTGTTTTGATCGGAAACCACCTTCTGTTGGTTTTGCTTGTGGACGATGCCCGGTCGGATTCTTGGGAACTGGGCGAACATGTATGAAGATCCCACTGCATGGTGAGTTACATTTCAGCATTGTGGATCCATGAATACTTCACAGGATAAGACACAGAGTTATAGAATGGGTACAATGCAGAAACAGACCATTTGGTTCATTGTGACCATGCTGTCTATTCATGAGCAAATCAACTAGAATCATAGAATCCCTACAGTGTGGAAGCAAACCATTTGCTCCATCAAGTCCACATTGACATTCCAAAAACCATCTCACCCAGACCCACCCCCTCCCCTATATCCCTGCATTTGCCATGGTTAATCCATCTAGCCCGCACACCCCTGCACACAATTGACAATTTAGCATGGCCTTTCCATCTAACCTGCACATCTTTGGATTGTGGGAGGAAATCAGAGCACCCAGAGGAAACCCCATGCAGACACTGGGAGAATGCACAAACTAGTCCAGTCTCTTGCCCTTTCCGTAAAATCTTCATTTCCTTGCTCTTCAATTCCCTTTGGTAGTATCAATTCAATCTGCCTCCACTACAGTCCCAGGCATTGCATTTCAGATCCTAACCAACTGCTGTGTAAAAATAGATTTTTTTCTAAAATCCCCACTGGTTCTTTTATCATTCACCTCAAATCAATGTCCTCTGGTTCTTGAATCTTCTGCTAGTACAAACCGTTTCTGCAGGCCACTCATGATTTTGAACATTCCTATCGTACTCCGGTCAAGCTTCTCTAACTAAGGAGAACAAACCTGGCTGCTCCAACGTTCCAACGTATCAACAGAACTAAATCCCCTTCATCCTGGAACCATTTCCAAAACTCTTTTCTGAAGCCTCTCTAAAGCCTGAGAGCAAGCTTACATGGAGGGTTAGTGTGGACTTGTTGGGCTGAAGGCCTGTTTCCACACTAAGTAATCTAGTCTAATCTAATCTAAAGTTAAAAATCACACAACACCAGGTTAGAGTCCAACAGGTTTAATTGGAAGCACACTAGCTTTCGGAGCGACGCTCCTTCATCAGGTGATTCTTCTTCAGAATCACCTGATGAAGGAGCATCGCTCCGAAAGCTAGTGTGCTTCCAATTAAACCTGTTGGGCTATAACCTGGTGTTGTGTGATTTTTAACTTTATACACCCCAGTCCAACACCGGCATCTCCAAATCATAATCTAATCTACATATTGAACGGGCCAAATCTTGCATCCCTCAGCCCATCTCTCATACATTTCCCATGTAAAAAGAGTAATTTAAAAGAAAAGGACCATTACCCTGATATCTAAGTAGCATAATATGTATGCCAAAAATTAAATGGTTGCGTGTTGTTTTCTTATAGCTCAGTAAATGTTATATTTTACTTCATCTGGACTCGAAGCTATGTTCTCCTACTTGCTACTGATTCAAGAATTAATCCTGTTCCTTTTTTGAATGGCTTGTCTGTCATTATTCACTGTCAGTTTATATTTCATACATCATTTACTGTGAATATCGAAATCACATTGTATTTTGAGAGATATTGATGTGATGTTGAAAAGGGTAACCCACCACCCCCCATCTTCTCAAGGACACTAATTGTCTGATTTGTCAGTGACACTTAAATCTTGAGAATGAACAAAGCAAAATTGTTGTTCAGGCAAGTTTGAATAGTCAACAAATCTGTCAGAGCTGAAAAATATTCCTGAAAACTCGTTGACCACTCCAACTGTTACCTTTTGCTACAATAGTAAAACACAAATGAAATTTTAATACTTGCACAGAATTTTTCATGGCCTGATAAACATGGATTTCTAAAGTCATGGTGCAGGTAAGGTTTTGAGTACTAACAGCTTTACAACTCAGGGACTTCGAATCAAAATGGCACAGTTACAAATCTATGTAAACTTCGCACTCAGTGGACCCATTAAAACCAACTTCCAGGATAGATTGTTCACAGATGTTTCCCATCTGTGTTCTGAATCCATTTACAATAGTACTATGAGGTTTTTATTTCTGTATACCACACATTCTTTTTGGTTGTCACTAATGAAATCCATTGTGGCACAATGATCTATGTTCACTATCTTGCAATTTGCTTTTAATGACCACCATAAGGACCTCCTATTGCAGATTGTCCTAAATTGGGTTGTGCCAGATTGTATCAGCACACTTTGTAATTGTGGATGAAATTAATGTTTTGACAAAAAATGAGAGTACCAATCTTACTCTAATTGCCAATTCAAGATTGATATCATGTGCTGAGTAAGCAGTCATTTCAAAGCCACATATTGATCCAATTTTGTCGTTGAGTCATTAGTCAACTACAAAAATTGACATTTTCACAGATTTTGTTCAAAACGGGGATTATGTTCCTTGAGTTCAACAGCCTGAATATTTCTTCTTTGTACGTTGCTATCCAGAATTGATCCTCATCCAGATGTGGCTAAGCTGACAGTACTCTGAGTCATAGGCTGTAGGTTCAATTTCCCTCTCCAGGACTTGAGCACAAAATCTGGGCTGATATTACAATGCACTACTGAGAAAGTTCTTCTTTTGCTTGGGTGTCACTGCCAAGACCACCATTAATTGCCCTTCCAAGAGTGAATGGTAGCAGACTGGGAATTACTTTAGACTTTGTTGCTGCTGTGTAGATAGCTACATTCTGACCAAAGAAAGTGTTGGTTTGATCAGCTTGAGTATCGGATGGAGGCATGAAGCTGAGAGTTACATGGATATCACATTTTTCGATGTGGTCGCTGCAGCTTGAAGCACATACAGAGAAGGAATGGGTGGCCACCAGTTAGAAGAAGCGGTAGCCATTATCCTGCAGAATGGCTTTGATGTGGCCTAATTCAACATCAAGCTTGCACAGTTAGCAAATGGCTCTGGACCTGTTTACAAGCCTTTTTTTTTATTTGTTCATTGAATTTGGGCTTCACTGGCTAAGACAGGCAAGTAGTCAAGGAAGCCACAGACCGCATCTCACTCGGAAAGAAAGTTTTTTTCTGCTTTCCAAAGTGCTGAGAATAATGGTTCCACTGGGGAGTTTAGTCAGAGCCCAGTTGATCAAGGGGAAAGGAGAAAAAGAGGGAGAACACTGGAGGTAGGAAACTCAGCAGTGAAGGGTACAGACACCGTAATGGCTTCAAGGATAATGTCTTCGTGGGGCCAGAGAATAGGATGTCACGAGACACATGCCCGTGAATATAGCAATAGGCAGTTAGAACAGATGAATGCATGGCTGAAAGGTTGGTGTTGAAGGAAGGGCTAGAGAATCCTGAATCACGAGGCTGGTGATTGGGTGCTGGGAGGAGTGGGGGGAGCAGTAGCCATTATCCTACAGGATGGCTTTGACGTGGCCTAATTGAACATCGAGCTTGCATGGTTAGCAAATGGCTCTGGACCTGTTTACAAACCTTTTTTTAAAATGTATTCATTGAATTTGGGCTTCACTGACTAAGACAATGTTTATTACCTATCCCTAATTGCCCTTGAGAAGATGGTGATGAGTTTCCTTTTGAACTGTTGCAGTTCAAAGCAAGAGCTACGAGAAATGGGGTTTCCTAGGCTATAGAATCTATTTGGCCACACATAGTGTCTTTAAAACTCAAATGCACAATTACTGAGTTCATAAGTTCAGTGTAAATTGATTGCCAGGATATAGTGCTGTCTGCAAACTTTTAATTTTTTCCTGAGTAGAACACTGGTGAATAGGTTAATGATGTCAAGTGAGCATATAGATACAGCATTACTATCAATAGTCAAGATTAGAGTGGTGCTAGAAAAGCACAGCAGGTCAGGCAGCATCCGCTGATCAGGAAAATCGACGTTACGGGCAAAAGCTCTTCATCAGGACCCAAAATATTGATTTTCTTGCTCCTCGGATGCTGCCTGACCTGCTGTACTTTTTCAACACTACTTTAATCTTGACTCTAATCTCCAGCATCTTCAGTACCCAGTTTCACTTTATTGCTATCAATATACAAGTTCTGCATGGTTTTTGCAATTGTAAAGGAGTCCTTTGCAGTGAACGGTTGCGCAAATTGCATAGTTGGCCAGTTCTTGTTGTGCGCAGTGGTCATAGATAACATAGGGCATGAAAGGACATCATATTTGTGTGCCTTGGGCAGCCCAAATATACACAGAATACCATGAGATGTCAGGATAAACCTTATCATGTATATCACCCGTTAGTTCAATGCTTTCACACAAGTCCTATAAGCATTTATTTTAGCTTGTTTTCAAGTAAATGTCTGGTTGTGTGGACTAGCTGTTCCAATGGATACAAATTTGGACCCATCATTAAGAATGGTCTTCATATTGTTGATATAATCACACTTGTTAAAGATAACTGTTCACATTCCTTTGTCAGGTTTACTGATGTATATGTCTGGGATGGCCTCATGGTGCATGTGAAAATCAGAGTAGTCTTTCGAAATCCCGCAATTTGTTGTGCATTAGTTAGCTCGATCAGTTATCTGGATGTGCATTTCACTGCTGTTTTAATGCTAGATATACAGACTATATGTCCCAAAGACTGGAATATCATATCAAACAGCATATCCCTTCAGCTGTTCGCAACAATCAAAATACTGACTATGACTAAGGTTGATCCCATTCCTTAATGGTTATGGTAGATTGGGATTTGGAGAATATGCTGGGCCATAGATGTAGAACATTAATTTTTAATAGTTTCGTGTGAGAACAGATGAAACTATACTTATTCCATCATTGAGGAAGCAGCACTGAACACAAGCTGATCTGTGAATCAGACAAAAAGTGGGGAAAGCAAACAGAACGTAAAATCTTCACAGTTAATTAAATCATACATTGCCCTCAGGTCTTTGCTTGGATATCCCCAGGTTAAGTGAGTTTGAATTGACAATACGATGCAGTAACTTTATTTTGACAGGTTTCCATAAATGACCTTGATTGCATCTGCAATTACAATTATGATACTACTGATGGAACATTTCCCATTTTCAGTGATTAAGAGTAAAAATGCAGTATGGTAAAGATGACTAATTTCCTGTAATTTCAAGTGGTGATACATTAAAAATGATCCTTTTGAAATTATTACAGATGCATTTGTAAACTTTTGTCTCTGTTCCTCTAGTTTCCCCACATGTTGCTTCAAGATTTCGTCAACACTGGTTTCCCACTCGAAGAATAAGTAACAGGCCAGTTAGACTGCCACCAATGAGCCAAAAAGCCACTCCTGGCTTTACTCCTTTGACTGACAGAGTGACAATGGAGAAAGCAGTTACTAAAGCAAAACCATCTCCAGCTCTCAAGACAGATAAGCCATATGCAACTTTGAGCTTACCTTATTCCATTTACTCAAAGATAACAGATACTGCAGCTCTAAGCTCTGGAACCATATCTCAGGTTGCTGTTCAACCTAAGGTTTTACAAAAAACAACCACACTTTGGAGACCTGCTGCCTCTGCACTGCGAGCTGTGACAGCATCGCAAGCCATTTCCATCACCCACATCAGTAATGAGTTAGTTCCTACTGAGAAAAAGAAGACCTGTGCTGACATGCCTTGCTTCAATGGAGTTCCCTGTGAGCCCACAGAGTTTGGGGGTTTTAAATGTGGACGATGCCCTTTTGGATATACTGGTGATGGTTTAATATGCAAAGGTAAAATGCACTGACTGTGAAGAGAGTTTAAATAGCTCACAACTGTGTTGGTTATGTTGCTTTCTGTACAACAATTGTAAAATCCATATAACTGCTTCAGAAACTTTCAATTCAGTGTGCACTCTCAATGGTCTCGTATGATCCTATCTCACACCTTTAGCTGTATACCCCTACATGAATATTCTGCCTCATAGTACTGGCAGATTGTCTAGCCCCTGTCATGCAATTCCATCTCAGTCACTAGCCTCCCACCATCCTCAATTGCTGTCTCATTGCCGTCACACGTTTTCTCATCATGTGCTTGCATAGTTCCGATTCTTCCTCGGCCCCTTTCTGTTCGGTGACCACCATCTGTTGTAAGATGTGTCTCAGAACATGAGAAAGACACGTTTTCTGTATCTGCAAACTACAGAAATGTAAAATTGTGTATATTTTAAAACTAACTTAGAATTGATGTGTAATGGATTATAAGCCCTACTCTTCCCCATGTACACCTGAATTCTGTGTCCAGTATGATCTCTGGCCAATCCAAGAGATTATACACAGCTCAACTTCACCCCCTCCGTTTAAGAATACCCCCTTCCAGTAATCCTTCCAAGGAGATTGCACATATTTTCTCACCGGAAAGTCCAGCTGAGTCACAGCTGGCTATTTTCTTTCATCGTGCCACCTGTTCTCAATGACTTTTCAGACAAATGTTGCAGGAATGATAGTCATGTGTGGCATTTAAAAAAACAATAGGCCCCAACTAACAACTGTGATATTTATTAGCTATATGCAGGTACCCTTGTGGAAAGAATATGGAATGTGCGGCTCCTAATACATGTCGTTGCATGCCTGGGTACACAGGGTATAACTGTCACATAGGTAGGAACTCTACTTTGTTTAAAGAGGTTTTGCAAGAAATGTCCTTGTTTGAAACGTTTAAATTTGCAATGTTATTGGCTACAAATGAATGACTGCAGAGTGTTTTATTGGCACAAAGTCTAATGTTATGCTCACTTGTCTTTATTAGCGATCTGTCGGCCTGATTGCAAAAACAGAGGGAAATGCATCAAACCAGATGTATGTGAGTGTCCCCGTGGATACAATGGCCTGACCTGTGAAGATGGTAGGAATAGGTTTTTTTGTGTCCACCTCCAGAAGGGATACAAGTTGCATGTTGCCTATTCGTATGCCTGTCAGGGTCTCTACGTAGTATGAGAGCCAAGATTAATATTGGTAGCATTTACAGAATCCTATTTGGCAGCTTTTTTACTTCCGCTAATACTTTGGACTGCTATTACAAGAATTACTGAAAGTTATAGGTTATATTAACAGCTATCAGCCTGCACAACTCTTGCCTCTCCAATTTCTCTCTTTTTAACAGAGAGCCATGGAATCCCATTGTATCTTTGTTTGGAAAATCAAGAGAAAAACAGAAGCATTAACTCCCTCTCTGACTCTAATTTGATTTAGTCCCTCCCTAGTTTCTTTCCCTTTTTGTTACATTTTGTTATATTGAGACTGCCCCTAGGGAACAGTGTCTCTTTAAATAGGGTCTTGTGGTACAGTGGTAGTGTCCTTGGCTTTGGGTTAGGAGGCTTTAGTTCAGATCCCATCTTTTCCAGGATGTATCATAACATGTCTGAACAAGTTGATTTTGAAAAAAAATCTAGAAGCAATACAACATAACATCAAATTTTGATCTCAAAAGGATAGCTCCTGAATGATCAAGATTTCTCCTGTAACCTTGCCATGCACCCACTACTGAGTAAGCACATCATTGGTCTGTCAAAGGCATGTTCTTGTTGTCTGAATTGATCTGGAGACATCCTACAGTACTGGCTTAAGTTTGTGTTTAAGGTTAAAGATACCAAAGGCTTCATGAGAAGTGGTGGAGATATAGCAGCAGCCTGAAGAGGTTGCAGAGGAATATCCATTCCAAGACAGATTCATACAATTCTTAAATTGAATATCTCTGCCTCCAAGTCTGGTGAATGCATTGAAGGTGTACTTTACCCTTCTTCTTTTCACTAAAATTTCAACAACTGCTTTCCATTCCATATAACTCTCAAAACTTCCATACATTCAAATCCATGAAGGCAACCTGCCTTAAAAAAACTGTTTCAATATGGGTGTATCTCTGCTGTACTTCATCAGACAGGCAATGTATTGATAAAATCTTAGCCAGGTATCTGAACACTCAATTATAGTGCCTCATTAGCATTTATGTGTCAATTTTGTTTTGTCCATGCGAGTGCAACATACTTATTTACTTCCATTTAGTAAAGATGTGTTGCAAGAACTTTCCATTAACTTCTCATCAGTGCTACTTGTGAAACAATAGTGTCAAATATAGTTTCTTCAGACTGAGCTAATCCTTGCCTCATCCAGGTAAATTCCAGGGTATACCTCTTGTGCTCCTGTTTTGAAGTTTGTCTGAAATTAGACAGTTAAATCTGGAAAACTGAGAAGGACAATCCACTCCTATTCTGGCAAACCAGACCTAAATAATAGGTATCTAACCATAATGGAGGAAACACACTCCTGAGAGCTACTGCTCCAAATGTGGCTGAAGCTGCCACATTAAGTGAAGTGCCTTGCATTGTGTTTAAACTGTCAGTGAATTGGACTGAAATGTTAACCTGAAACATGGTGATGGCACTGCCATTAATTTATGATGTTCTACAGGGTTCTTCTGGTTGTTGTTGCAAGGAACCATGGGGAAAGGGGGGTGCTTTCTCCACGGACGTTTCAGTTGCATGGCTGAAATGCCTACCCAGGATTTATAATTGTATTAACCTTACACTGTGTTTAGAAATCTCTGTTGTGTGTACAGGCCATTCTGCTATAATGCACGTTTTATTAACGTGAATTCACTGCAACGCGATTGATGAATTGGTAATACTTTCTAAAGCGCAAACTTTTAAAACATCTGTTGGCTGTAACACTAATACATTGCCAATACTTTAAGCACTGTTTCTAAAGGGTAATTTTTCTATAATACGGGGTTGCACAAGAACGCCACCATCACATTATAGAAGAACTATCTGTATGTTGACCATATGGTGCTATCCTCATCCTTGGCTGAATCGCACACTTAATTTTAAAATGGTAACACAATAGTCACGGTTTTCGAAGATGGTGTCAAAGAAAACTTGATTTCTGAGGTCCACCTTGTAGATAATGCATGCTGCTGCTCCTGTCAATTGGGATGAAATACATTCCCAGCATTCCGAGAATGTAACATTCAGAGACCAGAGCATTTCAAAAAATAATTGCAGCATCTGTGGAGAGAGAAACAGAGTTAATATTCTTCAAAGAAGAGTCCTATTGGACTTGAACCATTAACATCTTTCTTCACAGATGCTACCAGACCTGCTGAGCCTGTCCAGCAGTTTCAGTTTTTATTTCACATTCCCAGCACTTTGCTCTTACTTTAGCATTCCAAAAGATGTGAGGGAACAACATGCAACATTCTACCCTGGATAGGGGTGGGTATTATTGCTGTCAAATTGTGTATTCTGAACGTTGTTCTTTGTTCGAAACCACGGAACCTTGTGACCTTATTCTTTCAATAAGTCCTCTAGATCTCATCTGATGTCAACTTTAAAGGTCACTGTTCTCTAAAGTTGGATTGTAACAATTTGGCGACCTTGCCTGGAATCATAACAAACAACGTAACATAACATGTCAGTCTGGTCTAAATAATACAAATGACAGCAGTAATACAATCTATTACAATACAAATTATTTCTTAATATCCAGAACTAACTGGGAAATGTAGGCAATATAAAGTGATCAGACCTATGGTGCATGTCAATGGCAAATGCGATCAAGACTGGTCCCATGAATTTCTCATCCACCCCTTGTGCCCCAAATTTTGATGGATTATCAAATCTTACTAAACTTCACAAGGGATTACTCTTCATAGACTGCCTCAATAACTGTTCCTATTCTAGTTTGTTCCTCTTAGACTCTGAAAGTAAACTCCAGTACTTACTACAGGAACAATTATAGCTTTTTGCTGATAGCAGATTACATCAAACTTGAAACTGCCTCAGAGTTTTCACTGAGCCCTAATATTCCTCAATTGTATTAAGCTGTAGTTTTCTAACTCCCATTCTCTCAGCTGTACTGAGCTATTCGTCCTCATCGGATTCTTCTGAGCCCCTCATGATGCCCCCTTCACCAATCCAGTGGTTTTCTCACTTCTCTAGCTCCTCAGGTCTGTTCTGAGTCCTGTTCTTAGAACTGCTAGAAATGAGTAGGCAGCTATCAGGGCTTGCTATCACAGCAAACATGACAGAGCCATCTACCTACTCTCTCTTTCCCTACTGTACAGCTCACAATCAACACCCCTAAAATAGGGTCTGCTCTGTCACATTAGAGTCATAGAAATCTCTAGAACAGAAAACGTCCCTTTAGCCCATCATGACCATGCCAGTCAAAAACACCCATCTAACTATTCCAGTTTCCACCACTTGGCCCACATCCTTCCGAGTACCATCTAAATACTACTTAAATGTTATGAGGATTTCTGTTTCTACACCCTTCCAGGCTGCGAGCTTAAGATTCTCACCAACGTCTGGTTGAAAAACAAATTTCCCAACATCTCTTCTAAATCTTCCCCATTTCCCCCCCATTGCCAAATCTCTGCACCCAGTCATTGATTCCTCCATCAAGTGGAAACATTTCTTCCTGTCTAACCTACCTATGCTCATCATAAATGTATATGTCTCACTTATGATCCCTCTCAATCTCCTCTGTTCTGAGGGAAACAATCCAGACTATCCAATCTCTCTTCAGAACTAAAACTCTCCAGCTCAGACAACATCCAGGTAAATCTCCTCTACACCCTCTCCAGTCCTGTCATATCCCTCTAATTATGTGGATTCCAAAACTACGATACTCCATCTGTGGCTTAACAAATTTTTTGCAGGTCCAGCATAACCTCCCGAACTCTTCCTCCAACTATCCATGATACCCCGAAATTGCTTTTCAGTAACCATTGAACTGTCTTGAATGAGCTACCAAAAACCTTGCAACAAACCCTGTTGCTATCACAGGGTAGATTTAAATATTGTCACCCAACATCTTTTGGAAAGATCTGTTCTGTCTCACTCTCGCAGAAATCTTACACTGGAGGGCTGTATTGTATTCCCTTCAGCTGACTGTATCCGTTATTTTAATCTATTGATATTTAACCAGTGAAAAAAATGTTTCCTCCCAATTGATTCCTTTAATGATTGACAGCAAATAGATGTTTCAACACAAACTACAAGACATTAAGTTACAATCCAGCTTCTATTCTATTTTCAGTAATGAAATTGATGAGACTGATGAAATATGAAAATATAAGGCAACTCAAAGTACATATTAATACTATGGTGCACTAATGATTTTTCTTCAATAAAGCTCTCTGTATTCCACCCTGTGAACATGGTGGATCTTGTATAACCAGAAATACCTGCTCCTGCCATTATGGGTTCGTGGGACCAAGATGTGAAACAAGTAAGTGTACTATTTGACGTGGTATTACCTGGCATATTAAAAACTTAAAATTTCCTCATTTAATGTAAGTTGGACTTTATTAAAGAGAGGATCAAGTACAAATTAAATCCACTTTACATGAAAAATTGGCACCCTGATATTTATTACATGTGAGGACTGAACCATTTTGCTCCACTGTGACAAATCATCTGACTGTTCTGGAGTACCCGACGAAGGAGTAGTATTGGTCATTTGCTCAATATAACTTAAAGCTAGAGCAAGACCTTGTCTCATGGCAGACTAAAATTATGGAATAGACTACTTGAAAATGTTGTTCATTCTGACATTATTTAATATCTTTAAAAAGTTTCCTAATTAATACATGTCAAGATCGCAGGTATCAAGTCAAATCTCAAACTGTGGATGCTGGAAATCTGAAACAAAGACAGAACCTGCTGGAGAAACTCAATAGTTTTGGCAGCATCAGTGAAGGGAAAAGAGAGTTACCATTTTGTGTCCTGTGATACTTTGTTGGAACTAAAAGAAGCTGAGAAATGATGGCATTTATGCTGATGAAGGGGTTTGGGGGTGGGTGATGGAGTGGGGAATGAGATGAATAGATGGAATCAAGGTCCAAAGAATGAGATTGGAAGATCATAAGAAACAGATATAGGATTAGGTCATTCAGTCCCTCCAACCTGTTCCGCCATTCAATAGGATCATGGCTTGTCCGACATTCCTCATGTCTACTTTCCTACACTTTCCCTGGAACCCTTGATTTCCCTGACTGATCAAGAATCTGTCTACCCAAGCCTTGGGTATACACAAGAACTCTGCTTCCACAGCTCTCTGTGGCAAGGATTTTGAAAGACACTCAACATTCTGAGAGAAGAAATCGCTCCTCATCTCAATCTTAAATTGGTGCCTCTTTATTCTAAGACTCTGGAATAAGAGTGCACTTTGAGGAGAAGCATCCTGTCAGCATTGACCCTGTCAAGCCTTTTAGGAATCTTACATGTTTCAATAAGATCACCTCTTATTCTTCTAAACTCCAGGAAGTATTGTCACAAGCTTTTTAGCCTTTGTTCATAAGAATGTTCCTCAGTACCAGGGATCATCTCTGTGAATCTTCACTTAACTGCCCCCAAATGAAATAACATCTTCCGTTAAATAAGGGGACCAAAACTGCTTAGAGTATTCCAGATGTAATCTCACCAGCATCTTGTGCAGTTGCAGTGAGACTTCCTTACTTATATACTCAAATCCCCTTGAAATAAGAACCAACATTTCATCAGCTTTCCTGATTACTTGCTGCACCAATGTGCTAGTGTCTGTGTTCTGTGCACAAGTACCTGCAAGTCCCTCAGAGTTGCAGCTTTCTGCAGTTTACCCCATTTAAATAATAGTTATTTTGCTTTCCCTTCCAAAATGAACAACTTTAAATTTCCCTACATTGCCATCTTTTCTCCACTTACTGTACCGATCAGTATATCCCCTTCCTTCCTCCAAGTCATTAACATATATATTGTAAACAGTTGCAGTCCCAGCTCTAATCCACATGGAACCCCATAAACCACAGATCACCAACCCGAATAATAAATCCTTATCCCCACTCAGTGTTTCCTGCACATTAGCCAATTCTCTATCAATGCCAATGTACTACTTCCAACCTCAAACCTCCTATGCTAGGAGCAACCCACAGAAAACAGAATCCCAGGGATGTGGAACTGGGTAAGGAACAAAGGGACTTGGGTTTCACATCATGTGAAAGTATTTGTTCTGTTGAAATTGTGAAGTCCTTCATTTCTTTGTGCCGGTGGACACATTGAATGCAATTGTTTTCTATTTACAGTGGTTTGTAATAGACACTGTCAGAATGGCGGGAAGTGTATTTCCCCTGACGTGTGTAAATGTAAAGATGGTTGGTCGGGACCCTCCTGTGAAACAGGTAAATCAATTGGAACCTTGAGTGTTAAACTTCAAATCTGTATTTTTGTCTTCACATGAACATATGTTTGTGTTGTCAACTAAAACTTTTGCACATCTCTCCAAGGAGAGCTTTTGCAAGATTTAACGAAATGCGAAATTCTCCTTAAAGTCATCCCAACCCACAGCAAATACCTAAGAAACAGAAGTTATTCTGCTTTTCTAAACATGCAATGTATATTGTCACCCAACTCTTAATTGATATACTGATTAATTTCTCATTTCTGCAGCTGTTTGCACCCCTGTATGTCTTAATGGCGGAACTTGTGTTCGACACAATATATGTATTTGTCCTCGTGGTTTCTATGGACTTCACTGTCAGAGTGGTATGTTCTCTCCCTAAGGGCTTTTATTTATGATTTAGCACTATGCACCATTCTGAAAGCACTGGGTTTCTGCAAACAATCTAATGACTAAGAAATACATGGGAAAAAGCATTGCATTCCTTGCTGTTTAATCTGGGTTGGAATAAGTCATTCTGAGCCATTCTGTTCAAGGGTTTTATTTAGTTCAGACTCCAAACATTTTATTGCAAAAATCAAGGATCATTTCTCAAATGCTCTCCACTTCAAGCATACTCATTTGTTTTCAAATATATGTTGTTCCCTGGGTTTCTGCTCAAAATTCATATCAGCAAAGGTCTGCCATGAACGAATGCAGTGTTACAGTTTAAAACTTTTTCAAAGTTTTGCTTCTGTAAAAAATAGTCTCTTGATAAATTGTAACTGGGAATGAACATACTACACCAAAAAACACACTAAGTCACAAACAACAAAACAGAAATTGCTGGAGAAACTCAGCAGGTCTGGCAGCATCTGGAGAGAGGGCAGAGTTAACATTTCAAATGTGCTGATCCTTCTTCAGAACATACCAAATCACAGCATGAATTCATTCGTTGTAAGTAAACCCAATTTTAAATGACTGAAAACAATTTTTTTGGAAAAAAAAATCCAGTTCCCTCATGGGACCATAATGAACTCCAGCATAACAAATGTGTACCAGAAGATCTTTCAAAATACAAATAATAGCATCCTTGCACCCCAAGTATTTAAGCTTAAGTTTTGAAATTTCCTCAAAGGCGCGAGAAATGAAAATTATGTTACGATGCAGAGAGAGCCTAATGAAAGGTTCCGACCTGAAACTCCAACTCCCCTTCTTCTCTGATGCTGCTTGACTTGCTGAACGTTTTCCCAGCTCCACAGTTTATCCACAATAAAATCAGCTCCCTGCAACCACCACCACCCCCGCCCCCAACCACTGCATTTGCAACTCAAAATAAAAACATTTAAAATTCTTCAAAATTAAACCCCAGTGATTTACTAACTGGGCTTTGTGAATAATCGATTCCAGATACCAAGTTTGTAACTTAAACAAAAGATTTTATGAGTTATTAACAATTCAGAAATTTTAACAGAACAAAATTAAGCAAAGCAATTTAATTAATGTCTATGGTTTAAACTCAAATAACCTCAGTTTTCAGCCCAATTCTCAGAAACAAAAGAGACAAACAGACACAATGAAAGATTATTTTTAGTAAGTAACAAAACTGGCCAGATTACTTAATCGTTTTTCACAATGTGTTGTTCCGCAGGCATATATCGTTGTTTCTTGGATAATTTCCTGAGGATGTTGATCAGTGCTACCTTTTCACTCTTAAGGAAGTTTACAAAAAACAAAGGACGGGGATGCTGGAAATCTTAAAGGAAAACAGAAATTGCTAGAGAAACTCAGAAAGCTGGTAACATCTGTGCAGGGAAAACAGTGTTAGAGTTTCAGGTCCAGTGACATTTATTCAAAATCATTCCACAGATGCTACCAGACCTGCTGAATCTCTCCAGCAATTTCTGTTTTGTTTCAGTAACACTTAAAACTTAGCTTCTAGTGTCTGAACTTCCAACAGTTAATAATGGAAGATTAGGCATCAAATCCTCATCCCATAGCCAAACTCCATCTCTCAGAAACACCCAGTTCAAATCAGTTCACAAGCTCTGGTCTTGCCTCTGTTTGACCAGCATGTTCCCTCCCAGACTTCATAGCAACAATTCCCAGGTACTGACCTCTTAATAACCAAACATCGCCTGGTTAAACATACTGCTTTCCCAGAACTGAAAAATCTGTAGAAACCTATGATCAAAAACCAACTTGCAATTCACCTGCTGTCTCAGCTCACATTCACAGCTGCAAACCAAAAAGTTGTTTAATAAACAAAGTAATAAAAAAATCAGCAATGGTTCTAACAATTGCTAGTGATGATCAATGTACCTCAAGGATGGTCCTGCTTCCAGGAAAGTCAAGCTGCAGTGAATACAGTTTGTCCTTAAAATGTGAGCACCTGTTGATGCAGATATCAGGGGAATTGTACCAAGTAAACAAGTGTGACCAAGCACAAACTCCAGGTCTATTTCCTTTCTTTGTGAAGTGTATAACCAATTATGTTCTTTTCAAGAATAAATATATTTATCTATCCTTTTGTGATTTTTTTTTCTCATATCAGCAAGTTTCAGAACACGCAGCTTGCACAGCACTTCCAAATATCGTTGTGCTAGTGGGAATTAAAAAGAGCTGATAAGTCATTGCGTAATTCTGTACAAATCCAATGTACCCTTCCACCTTTTAAGAAGCAGGTGACGTTGCTAATAAACTATTTCACGGGTCGTCGTGCTCAAGATTAACGCTTCAAAATTAACCCTGATACTTTCCATAGTAAACTTTCAGAATTTCAAAGTCAGCACAGCACACTTACCAGCAATTGAACCCTGAGTTTTAAAGGGATCATTGAAACCTGAACCCAAGCAACACAAGACCAGTTCTGAACTGTCGTCATTCATCTGCATTATAAAGTCAGAGATTTATTTTAATTTGTTTAAATAATTGTGTAATAGTACTGCTTTGTCTAGGATGTATTTTTATACATAAGGGAGTGTCTGAATGGAAGTGCCCATGATAACATTAAAATATAATCTCCTGTTTTATAGCTGTTTGTAGTCCCCCTTGTAAGAATGGTGGTCACTGCATGAGAAACAATGTGTGCGCCTGTCCTGATGGTTATACGGGAAGAAGATGCCAGAAGAGTGAGTTTTTTAAGAGTCTGATCATCATAAATATTAAAAATGTGATCTTCTATGTTTAAAATTATCAATGAAGCTAATAGCAAAAGATGAGCCAGTAATACATACATATTCCATTTGTAGAGTTTGCTTTTATTCCAGTATGATGCAAACTCATATAGCATTGTTCAAAAAGCTTTATGTAGTTTCTTTTTATTATTTTTGCACCCATTTTATATCTCTTTATGACTTTCATCATCATTTGTGATTTACACTGGGCCTCTTGAACATCTGCCCCTTTGCTCCTTGTCGAATTTATAAAAAGATGTTTTCCAAACACCTTTCAGTTCTGAAGCAGAGTCATACCGGACTTGAAATTTTAACCGTCTCTCTTCACAGATACTGCCAGGTTTGCTGAGTTTCTCCAGCATTCTCTGTGTTTGACTCAGACTTAAAGCATCAGCAGTAATTTGCTTTTCTTCTTCATTTACTGACTAAACAAACTTTAGGATTAGGATCATTTTGCTCTTGTGTTGACTGTCTCTCATTCTAGTCATGCATAAAGGGTAGGTACTCATTTAACTGTTGCAACCTGAAGACTAACCACAACACTCTGCATTTGAATACTATCAGTTCCTATCAGTCAGGAATCCATTTGGATTTCTACATAAACCTTCCAACTGTAAAGTTGTAAACGAGATGGCAAATCAGCAGAGGACTGTTTTGGTAGACTCCAGTTACATTTGTACTGCATGTGAATTTCCTGTTGATATATTAGGTTGTGGTTTCACATGGACCATTTGCCAAAGCTTTGTTGAACACTCGATTCCAATGCAAGAAAAGAGGATTTACTTGAATGAGTAACTATTGTCCATGGCACAGCTGTACATGTGACTGTGAATTTACCATAGTTTTTGAAGGCAGCTTGCCACAAAATATCCGTAGATTTCATTGAATAGATTAATGCCAGTTCAGCAGATATGACCATTCAGGCTTTGATCAAGCTGTCAGCAAATGTACTCTAATTAGAGTGTTTGAAATGAACTTTCCTATCTAAGAACTATACTACATTAGGATAATGAGATCTGCCACATAGCTTGCAATTATGATCCATTTATCATTTGTTAAATCAAAGTATATACTTGAAGATGCATAAAGGTATGCATCTCTTTTTTTCCAAAAATCTCACATAGATAAATTGTCACTGAAAGCAGTATTGAACTGGGAGTGAAGAAAACGACAGCAGAGCAATGACCACCCAGGCTTAAAAAGGCTGTACTTGAAACATGCAGAAAAAAAAACAAATAGCCTTTAAACTATAAAACACTTTAACTAAGAATTTCAATCTCCTGTGCAAGATCAGATCCTAGCAATTCAAAACACTCATTTTACAGACTTTGTTCCAACCTAGTAACATAATGCAGATAACTATCCGATCAAATGGGAAGTGTGAGAGATTTCAAAGGACTAGCAGCTTCACGGTCTGTGGTGGAAGGCCATTGGTCTTCTGAAATTTGAAATATTTGACCACATTATCCTTTGTGCAGGTGTCTGTGAACCAATGTGCATGAATGGAGGGAAGTGTGTGAGCCCAGGTATCTGTGACTGTCCATCAGGCTGGAAAGGAAAGCGATGCAATCAACGTAAGTGCACCTTGGAATGCGTCGGAGGGCAAATAATATGGAATTTGATTAGGTTAATTCAGATTTTCAAGACTGCATTTGGTTTGGTAGAAACTGATATTGAAAATTTAGCAATGCAGTAACCAGTGAAAGACATTATTCAGTCCATTCAGCATGCACCAATTTATTTCTGTACACGAGCCATCTAGTATAATTCAATGAACCTGCTCATTTTGCATTCTATTTAGTATTCTTCCTTATAAATTCTTTAGGAGGGGAATTTGACAAAGTTTGCATTAGCAAGTAATTTACAGCAATGAATTCCATATCGAACAATTTGGTATGCCAGTAACATTCCCCTAACCTTTAATCCTTTTGTGACAATCTTAAAACATGTGAACTGTCAGTGTAGCCTCATTAACATTTGGGAAATAATGGACCACTAAACTGGTCACAACCTTGAAGACTTTTACAAGTCACTCATTATTTTTCTCTACACCAGTGAAAAATGACTGGATTGTCAAGAGCAGCTTTAAGATTTTGTTCTCATGCTATTTCTCACTATTGATGTGAGAGTATAAAGATCTTGCATTTCATCTCAAATCACAAGAAGCACGGCACTTTATTGGAAGCAGGCTTCCAGTAACATGATAACTTAATGATAACCCAGACACTTAAATGCCTGAAGAATGTCATGTTTGTACATAATAGTTTGTGATAAATATCAGTTGAATTCTTGATGATAGCCATGCCCAGATTCTTGGTACGAGAGATAACAATCATTGCCACATCAGGTAAAACATCCTATTGGAGGAAATTTCAGACCAATGCATAAGGTTTATACAGTAATATTATTGTAATCTGGCATTCCACTATCCGGAATCTCTGGAATTTCCCCCAAAATTGGCTTCAGCTACCACTATGATGCTTAATGACATACACATAACATGTCAATCTATGTAACCTATTTGGAGATGCTGGTGTTGGACTGGGGTGTACAAAGTTAAAAATCACACAACACCAGGTTATAGTCCAACAGGTTTAATTGGAAGCACGAGCTTTCGGAGCGTCGCTCCTTCATCAGGTGGTTGTGGAGGACGCAATTGTAAGACACAGAATTTATAGCAAACATTTACAGTGTGATGTAACTGAAATTATACATTGAAAAATGCCTTGATTATTTGTTGAGTCTTTCATCTATTCGTATTTGAACAAACAATCAAGGTATTTTTCAATGTAGAATTTCAGTTACATCACACTGTAAACTTTTGCTATAAATTCTGTGTCTTACAATTGTGTCCTCCACAACCACCTGATGAAGGAGCGTCGCTCCGAAAGCTAGTGCTTCCAATTAAACCTGTTGAACTATAACCTGGTGTTGTGTGATTTTTAACTATGTCTCCTAACTTTTCCATTTTTATGAGCTGTACCTCAAAGATCAGTAATATAATTTGGCACAATGAATTATGTTAATGATGTTAGGTTTATGAGCCAAACCAATTGAAAATGTGACTGACTTCCTGAGGTCATGACCATGCATGCTTTTGGTTTTGCATTATAACTCTAGAAGTGTTATAATATTTTAACTCCCTCAAGATGCCATAAAGCTCTCTCTGCTCCACTCATTCAGGTACCTTATTGAGCAGTATCCCTTCTATTAACTGACGTTGATGGTTTACCAGCATTGCCCATTCCCAGACTGTGCTGGATAAATGACGTTTACACTATTTCACTGAACAGATTTTCTGTTATTAATTGTGTACCCAGCAATCTGTCTGCAGAAGTGCTTGAATGGTGGAGAATGTGTGGGAGCCAATACCTGTCACTGTCAACCTGGCTGGGAAGGAGTACTGTGTCAAATCCGTAAGTAACTAGATCTAGATTGTATGTTATGTTGCCAGTGTTGCTGCCTTTTCACTTCCCTGCCCTGTAACATATGATTTCAATATCTTTATATTGTTAAAAAATGAAGCTTAACCACTTTAAAATTGATTGCATAAACCCTGCAGATGAGAAATTGCCTATACTTTTTTGTGGATCAGAGCTTGTCTAAACTGTAGAATCACAGGTTACAATACATAACTGGTTCACTTGGCCTACTTTGTGTGAACAGGCTTGTTGTAGAAACATTCCTGATCTAATCACACTCCATTGTTAAAAACCTTTCTGTGTTTCAACTATTGACCTAATTATGCCTTTAACAAGCAAAGGTCTCTGTCTCAACCATTTCCTGTGGCCAAGTAATCAATGGAAATATCTCTAATCTCTCTCCTCAGTGGTCATTTTGGTTAGAACAAATTTAACATAATGTGAACACTTCTAAGCAGTGTATTTAAAGGTTATAACGGTACTGAAGAAAGTGAAAACATGTCATTTACTAGCAAGAGAAGCAGAACCATTAGGGATGAACTAACAGAGGTCTTGGAGATTGTAAAAGAGTTTGATAGACTAGATATAGAGAAAATATTTCCACTTGTGGACAGTGCTGGAACTGTGGGCCATTAACATCAGACACTTAATAAATCAAATAGAGAATTTGTGAAAAAAATCCTTTATCAAACCAGCAGTTAGAATCTGGAATTTGCTATCCTACTGGTGTGGACGGACTTTCAAAGATATGCAATAATGTGCCATAGACCTTGATGGAAAAAGGGACAGTGACAGTGTGGATCTGAAATTGGTGAAGTGGAAAAAAAGCAGTAGTGTTGAATGGTTAGTTTTGAGGACTGGAGGAAGGTAACTTGTGCAATTTCACAGGGGGCTTGACAAGGAACACTACAATTTTTGATTTGTATTAATGACCTGGAAACAGGACACAAATTTCAAAATGTGCAGAGATTGGTGCCCTTGGAAGTATTGTGAATGGTGGGAAGGGTAGTGATAGACTTGGAAAGAACATAGGCTGCGGTATTTTATGAAAACATTTCTTTGAAATTTTCATTAGATTTTTTTCTAACATATTCTGGTTATTTATCATTATCAACACACAGAAATTCATTGAGCATCTCTTCCACAATGTGCTTTCCATATTGGTGAAGCGTTTCTGGCAAAACTTTAAACTTTTATTGATACTATGTCAGTGTCAGTCATATTCCGGCAGCATTATGCCTCGTCCCACTGCCAGAGTAGGGTACATGAAACGGGAGCACAATGAAATGTTGGTACAGGACCTGATTACCCCTCTCACAGACTGATAATCAATTCTAGATTCTGACCCATTTTGAAAACCATTCAAGTGAGCACTACCTTACAGAATGATATCTTTACCCTCATGTAGCTAAAATGGCTGTACTGTGTTCTCCACTCACAATGTTTTGTATGAACGAAGTTTTATTTTTAAATCCTAGATTTCTTGGTAGGTGCTGATACTAGTAACACTAAATAAGAAAAGATTTTTTTTTGAAATGGGGAAGGAGGTCCTGTCCGGGAAACAATGCCATTTATTTGCACTTTCAAAACTGTTACAGGCATAAGTAAATTCAGAATAGAGCAACAACATTGCTATCCAATCAATAAGTAGAAGGTGATAAGACCAGATGATCTGATATCTCTATAAAACAAATAGCCAATTGTGTCAATGATTATATTTAATCATCAGTTTGTCAACCAAGCAGTGGTAGAAACACCACAACTAACTGATGTACCCCAAGCACAGAAATGAATATTAATCAGGGTTCTCTTTAGTGATTGTTATACTGAGATAATTGCAGAACGTGTATTACATGTTTGCATGTCAGCAGAAAATGTTATTTCATATCTTCCTATTTAGTTGGATAAGTAACCATCTTAAATGTGGAAATTTGGCTTCATATTCATGCTTGATTATCTTTCCAGCTATCTGTGAGCAGAAATGTTTGTTTGGAAGTACGTGCATCAGACCGAATGTGTGTGCCTGCAGGAGAGGATACATGGGCTTAGCCTGCGCCAGAAAGGTAAAGCTTAAAGTGAAATGATGGAAAGTTGTTTAGGCATATGCATTCCAAATGAAATCTCCATCACATTGATTGATTAACATGTTTTGGATTCAATTACCACCAACTCACCATGATTTACAGCAGTTTTTCCACATTTATCATTCTTCCACTTTTGGAGGAGCAATTTAGATACAGGTAATAAATATTGTCCTGGCCAGCGATGCCCATATTTCCACGAAAAAGTTGATCATGCTCTAACCATTCCTAATGTAGATCTGGAGGGCTATGAATATCCCAGAATTATATCCCTGACTTCAGTAGAGAGTGATGGAAATTTTTGATATTCTTATGTCAATCCATTTTTTTTTGGGGGGGGGGGGGGGGGGGAGGTGTGGGAAGAAATAAGCATCATGGTCCTCTTATAATCCCAACTGATGGTTAGACTGGACAAGTTAGATTCCACAAGGGAGCCTGACTTGATAGGTCCTGTGTTTAATTTTTGCAGTCCGTTAATATGGCTAATCACTGAAATACATTCCTATATAGCTCCAGACATTCCTTAACAACACAATGCAAGTTAATTATATTGCTTTGTTTTATTTAAAAATTATTCTATATGCATATCAAAGAAAGTTCAAAAGATCATGACACAAACATCAAAACAAGTTTCAACCTGTTTCTCCACACTACCTTTTTACAGAAACTCAATCTGAGAGACAAATCAGCTTCTTAAATCTTTACTGAAGCTTTGCAGTTCCTTTTCCTTCAACTGCTGAGATTTTTAGGATTGTTTGCTGAGTCCGCTGGTTTTTATAAAACATTGGAGCAGATTTAGGCTATTTGGCCCACTGAGTCTGCTCCACTATTCAATCCAATGGACATGATCTTCTCCACATAACCTTTGATCCCCTTACCAATCAAGAACCTCTCGATCTCTGTCTTAACCACACTGAATGACTTGGCCTCCACAGCCCATTGCAGCAATGAGTTCCACAGATTCACCACCCCCAGGCTGAAGAAATCCACCCTCACCTGAGTCGTTCCTTCAGCCTGAGGCTGTGCCTTTGGGTCCTACTCACTCCTACAAGAGGAAACATGTTCTCCAAGTCCACTCTACCCAGGCCTCTGTTTTCTGTAACTTTTGAAGCAGATTTCTCTTCTCATTATTCTAAGCTCATCGAGTACAGACCTAGATTCTCATGTGACAAGCCCTTTATCCCTATGATCATTCTTGTAAACTCCACTGGACCTCGTCTCATGCCAGCACATGCTTCCTTAGATAGAGTCCCATACTTTTCAATATTCCAAATGCAATCAGACCAGAGCCTTACACAGCCCGAGCATTATACCCCTGCAGTTGCATTCTAGCCCTATTCAAACATATGCTCACATTGCATTTGATTTCCAAACCATCAACTGAACCTACATGTTAGCCTGAAGAGAATCCTATACCAGCACTCACGAAATGCTTTAGATTTCCGAGGCCTGTCCCTGTTTAGACAACAGAGCAAAAGTGAGGACTGCAAATGTTGGAGATTAGAGTTGAAAGTGTGATGCTGGAAAAGCACAGCCAGTCAGGCAACATCTGAGGAGCAGGAGAGTCGATGGTTCAGGCAAAAGCCCTTCAGCAGGAATGACACTGTGAGCCGAGGGAATGACGAGATAAATGGGAGGGGGGTGGGGCTGGAGGGAAGGTAGCTGAGAGTGCAATAGGGAGATGGAGGTGGGGGTAATGGTGATAGGTCGGAGAGGAGGGTGGAGCGGACAGGTAGGAAGGAAGATGGACAGGTAGGACAGGTCATGAGGGCAGTGTCGAGTTGGAAGGTTGATTCCGGGATAAGGTGGGGGGAGGGAAAATTAGGAAACTGGTGAAGTCCACATTGATGCCATGGCATTGGAGGGTGGGTTGGTGGGGAGCGTGGACCTGACGAGGGAGTCGCGGAGGGAATGGCCTTTATGGAAGGCGGATAGGGGTGGGAAGGGAAATATATCTCTGGTGATGATGATCTGTGGGTCTCCCGGTTCTACGATTGGTCAACAAACATACTTGTAAATGACTCTTTGTCTAATATGCAAGTAATCGTTTATTGTATGTTGGCAGATTCTGATTCGCCCAGAAGTATGAAAACTTCTTGGCAATCAAAAGAATCCAACAACCTTACAGAGTTTGCATAAGGTTTATATACATTATTCATCCTCAGACATGGAGCATGATCGCATTGTAACAACCAATCAATACATGATATCACTTCATGGGTAGTTGCTTGAACCAGTGATATTGCTTAAGTCATCATGGTTTATGTCACCTTTACAAAGATTCACAGCTTGCAAAGTGTGGTTTAGTATTTCCTCTACGAGGACTCACAGCTTGCAAAGTGTGGGTTTCCTCTGGGAAGTAGGACAAAATGGACTAAGGACCTGCACAAAATTACTTCTGTATTGCTAAATTAGATTGCAAAATAACAGTTAATTCTAAATTGCAGCTGGAGACAAAATGGTTCCCAGCACCTATGTGACTGCTTGGTTCCTGTGCCTACATGACCACCTGCAGCTAGTCTCTAAAGCCATATATATATATAGCTTTAGAGACTAGCTGCAGGTGGTCATGTAGGCACAGGAACCAAGCAGTCACATAGGTGCTGGGAACCATTTTGTCTCCAGCTGCAATTTAGAATTAACTGTTATTTTGCAATCTAATTTAGCAATACAGAAGTCATTTTGTGCAGGTCCTTAGTCCATTTTGTCCTACTTCCCAGAGGCCCATATCCTCCGTGGTGGGGTCCGTTTGTAGGTGGCAGAAATGGAAGAGGATGATGCAATGTATGCGGAGGTTGGTGGGATGGAAGGTGAGGACCGTAGGGGTTCTGTCCTAGTTGCTGTTGAAGGGGTGGGTTTCGAATGCGGAAGTGCGGGAGGTGGATGAGATGTGCTGGAAGGCATCATCAACCATGTGGGAGGGAAAATTGTGGTCTTTAAAGAAAGAGGCCATCTGTTGTGTTCTGTGGTGCAACTGGTCCTCCTGGGAGTAGATGTGGTGGAGGCAGACAAATTGGGCATAAGGGATAGCATTTTTACAGGAGGCAGGGTGAGAGGAGGTGTAATGCAGGTAGCTATGGGGGTTGGTGGGTTTGTAGATGTCAGTGTTGAGTCAGTCACTGGAAGGGGAGGGAGGTGTCTGAAATGGTCAGGTGAATTTTAGGTCAGGGTGGAATGTGTTGGTGAAGTTGATGAACTGTTCAACCACTGCATGGGAGCACGAGGTGGTGCCGATGCAGTCATCAATGTAGCGGAGGAAGAGGTAGGGAATGGTGCTGGTGTAATTACAGAAAATAGACTGTTCCACAACCGCCTAAGTCTCTAATCTTCCTGCCAAAGTGCACAAGCTTACACTTTCTTAAATTGTATTCCATCTGCAACTTATTTTCCCACTCTCCTCGTCCTTCTGCAGCCTCCCCAATTCCACAGCATGACCTGGCCCTCCACCTTTCTTTATGTCATCTGTAACCTTAACAACAGTGTTCTTGATTCCTTTATCCAGATCATTAATATATAATTATGGTCCCAATACTGACCCCTGCTGAATTCCATTAGTCACCAGCTACACCCCTTTGTCCCCACTCCCTGTGCTCTGCCAGTCTGCCAATCCTCTATTCATTTCAGTATCTTACACTGAACACCATGGGTTCTTATCTCATTTAGCAGCCTTGTGTGCAGCATCTTGTGAAAGTCCTTCTGGAAATCCAAATAGATCATATCCACTTTTGTCTCATTACTGTCAAAGAATTCTAATAGACTTTTGTTCGATGAAGCTGTGCTATTTTACCGTGTGCTTCCAAGTACTCTACAATCTCATACTTAATAATGGACTTCAAGTCTTACCAATGACTGAGGGGTCACTCTAACTGGCCATAATTTCCTGTCTTCTGCCTCCTGTCCTTCTCAGACAAAATATTACATTAGCTCTTTTACAGTTCTTCCTGACACCAGTGATTCCTGATTGATCACCATCAATACCTCCACAATCTTCTCAGTTATCTCCTCCAGAAATCTAGGGTGTAGTCCATCTGATCCATGTGATCGAGCCACCTTCAGATCTTTCAGCTTCCCCAGCACCTTTCATTACTAACAGCTACTACATTCACCTCCTCTGCCCCCAACTCTCTTGAAGTTCTGGAATTCTGCTGGTGTTATTGAATGAAAACTGATGCAAAGTCCCTATTCAGTTCCTCCACCATTTCTTTGTTCGCATTGCTAGTTCTCGAGCCTCATTTTTCAATGTCCAATATTCACCTCTTGCCTCTCCCTCTCTTATCTTTCAGATATCTAAAAAAAACTCTTCCAATCTTCTCTTATATTACTAGCTAGCTTACTCTCCTTTCCCTACCTTAAGGTTTTTTTTAGCTATCCTCAGTTGGTTTTTAAAGTCTTCCTCATCCTCAGGCTTCCCATTAATCTTCATCACATTGTTTACACTTTCTCCTGCTTTTATGCTATCCCTGGCATCTCTTGTCAGCCATGGCTGCCTCGTCCCCTTCTTAGTTTGTTTCATCTTCCTTGGAATGAATTTCTGCTGTGCCTCCCAAATTACCCCCAGAAACACCTGCCACTGCTGCTCCACCATCTTTCCTGCTAGGCTGCCCTTCCAGTCAATTCTGGCCAGATCCTCCCTCATGTCTTTGTAGTTACGTTTACTCAACTGTAATACCGCACATCTGATTCAATCTTCTCCCTCTCAAATTGTGGTCATATTATGGTCACTGAGCCTTAGGTTTTCTTTCACCTTCAGCTTCCTAATCAAATATGCCTCATTACACGTCACCCAATCCCAATTTTCCTGTTTCCTCATGGAATCTACCACAATCGACATTTCGGGCAAAAACCCTTCATCAGGAATAAAGGCAGAGAGCCTCCATTGCCCGAAATGTCGATTTCGCTGCTCCTTGGATGCTGCCTGAACTGCTGTGCTCTTCCAGCACCACTAATCCAGAACTGATTACACTGTTATGTGTTTGTTCTCTGTCATAAACTTAAGACAACTAGTTTAGCTTTGACTCTGGAACAGAAATTTCAAAGTTTTAGTTCAGAAAAATTCAGATTTCAGTTAGAAGGTAACATTTTTCTTCTAGCAAGAAAACCAAGTTGTTCAGATCAGGGGAACCAGTCACTTCAGCAGAATTGGTTTCAAGTCTGTCAAGTTTCCAAGCTGAGAGAGTTGGATTGAAATTTGCAAGTTGTTGAATTGACAAAGGTTAGGCTATCAGAATTGTGAAGCAGGAAGATAGATCCAGGAGGTAGTGCTGAAGAGGCCTCAGCCCTTGAGTTTGTCTAATCGGTTTCAGATTCTTGCTCCTGATGTGGGTGAGGGTGTTGGCTATCGGGAGGATGAGCGAACAGATGATAGTACTGTGATACAGAGAGACATTCAAGAAGTGGGGAGTGATGTGGAGCAGAAAAGAGAAACACATATATAATTGGTGGTAGGAGTCAGAGGAATAGTCCCTGTTCTCGGCGACCAGGATCAAGATTCCTACTGACAACCGACTTGACACTGACATTTTTTACAAACCCACCGACTCCAACAGCTACCTGGATTACACTTCTTCCCACCCTACCTCTTGCAAAAATGCCATCGTATTCCCAATTCCTCCGCCGTATCTGCTCCCAGGAGGACCAGTTCCACCACAGAACTCACATTCCACCCTACCAACCATCGCATAAACCAAATTATCCACTGACATTTCCGCCACCTCCAAAAAGACCCTACCACCAGGGATATATTTCCCTCCCCACCCCTTTCCGCCTTCCGCAAAGACCGTTCCCTTCGTGACTACCTGGTCAGGTCCACGCCCCCCTACAACCCACCCACCCATCCTGGCACCTTCCCCTGCCACCGCAGGAACTGTAAAACCTGCGCCCACACCTCCTCCCTCACCTCTATCCAAGGCCCTAAAGGAGCCTTCCACATCCATCAAAGTTTTACCTGCACGTCCACTAATATCTTTTATTGTATCTGTTGCTCCCGATGCAGTCTCCTCGACATTGGGGAGACTGGACACCTCCTAGCAGAGCGCTTTAGGGAACATCTCCGGGACACCCACACCAATCAACCACACCGCCTCGAAGCCCAACATTTCAACTCCCCCTCCCACTGTGCCGAGGACATGGAGGTCCTGGGCCTCCTTCACCGCCGCTCCCTTACCACCAGACGCCTGGAGGAAGAACGCCTCATCTTCCACCTCGGAACACTTCAACCCCAGGGTATCAATGTGGACTTCAATAGTTTTCTCATTTCCCCTTCCCCCACCCTCACCCTAGTTCCAGACTTCCAGCTCAGCACTGTCCCCATGACTTGTCCAGACCTGTCCTACCTGCCTATCTCCTTTTCCACCTATCCACTCCACCCTCTCCTCCATGACCTATCACCTTCATCCCCTTCCCCACTCACCTATTGTACTCTATGCTACTTTTTCCCCACCCCACCCTCCTCTAGCTTCTCTCCATGCTTCAGGCTCTCTGCCTTTATTCCTGATGAAGGGCTTTTGCCCAAAACGTCGATTTCGCTGCTCCTTAGATGCTGCCTGAACTGCTGTGCTCTTCCAGCACCACTAATCCAGAATCTGGTTTCCAGCATCTGCAGTCATTGTTTTTACCTAGTTGATTTTAACCCTACTGCGAATCCTCTTGCAAGGATCCCTGCATTGAAAAAGTTTTCCTCCTCTCTCTACAACAATCTCAGGCAGTCCCTCTCCCACTGCAACTCCCAGGTCATCTCCTCTGCCCTGAAGCTCTTCAACCATGTCATGAAACAGACTCGCTACCACAACCACATTTGCTTCCTCAGTGCCTGCCTCCGTAACCAACTCATCCCACACGGACTCCGGACCACCTTTAAACCAGCAGAGTTCGGACCCGAACAGGACAAACCGTACAGACTACAGATTCAAAAACACCAGCAATGGTTCTCCTTCAAGATCCTCCGCTCCACGCTTGCAGCAATGCGCCGGCACCTAACCTCTCTACAGTCTTCCCTGCCTCAGCTGAGGGCCACACTCTTTCAGAATTGCAAAGGTCCCACTCTGTACTACATCCTCAGGAGAATTCATACTCTCAACAAACAGTATTTCAATTCCATCTCAAACATCAAAAACTGTAAGTACAACAAACTTTTACCTACCCACCTCCATAACCAGTGCTACTCAAACATTCCAGAAGATTCCCCTGACCTCGGAAACTACTCAGACACCATTAGCCATGCGGCTGATGCAGCTGCCACCCCCACGCTGATTGATGATATCATTTCCGCCTCCATCATGGCCACTCCCACAACCACTTCCACCCCTCACAATTCCTCATGCATCACACGTGACATCACTTCCACCCCTCACATCATCGCTGATGCCACACGCTCACTGACTTCCGCCACCCCTACTGCCGTGGTCACCATCACTTCCGCCCCCACCAGCGCCATTCACCTGCATTCTGCTGACACGCCCCCCACAGACCCCACTGTCACTATCCCCACCCCCCATAACCCCGAGGGGAACACTACCTCTGCTCATGACTCCACCCCCATTCCCCCCACCACCACACACACTCCAGTTACAGGTTCCGCCCCCACTCCCAGCTCCACACCCATACCAGATCCCTGCTCCCAGCCCTGCTGAGTTTTCACCATGCCTCCAGACCTCCCCCTCACTGAGGCCGAACGATCCGTCCACAGCAAAGGACTCACCTTCATCCCCCTCCGTCCACGCATCAATGAATTTAATACACGCCGTGACGTCGAACAATTCTTCCGTCGCCTCCGCCTCCGAGCTTACTTTCACAATCAGGATTCCCGCCCACCTTCCGAGGACCCCTTCGCCCACCTCCAACACACTGCATCCACCTGGACACCCCGCGCTAGCCTATTACCTGCCCTCGACCTCTTCATTTCAAACTGCCGCCGGGACATTAACCGCCTCAACCTGTCTACCCCCCTCCCCCACTCCAATCTCTCACCCCCACAATGCACAGCCCTCCAATCCCTCTGCTCCAATCCCAACCTCACCATCAAGTCAGCGAATAAAGGGGGCGCAGTGGTAGTCTGGTGCACTGACCTCTACACTGCTGAAGCCAAACACCAACTCGAGGACACCTCTTCTTACCGCCCCCTTGACCATGACCCCACCCCCCATCACCAAACCATCATCTCCCAGACCATACAGAACCTCATCACCTCAGGAGATCTCCCACCCACAGCTTCCAACCTCATAGTCCGGGAACTCTGCATTGCCCGGTTCTAACTCCTTCCCAAGATCCACAAGCTTGACCACCCTGGCCGACCCATTGTCTCAGCATGCTCCTGCCCCACTGAACTCATCTCTACCTACCTCAACACTGTCCTATCCCCCCCTAGTCCAGGAACTCCCCACATACGTTCGAGACACCACCCATGCCCTCCACTTCCTCCAAGACTTCCGTTTCCCCGGCCCCAACACCTCATCTTCACCGTGGATATCCAATCCCTCTACACCTCCATCCGCCATGACCAGGGCCTCCAAGCCCTCCGTTTTTTCCTCTCCAGACGTCCCCAACAGTACCCTTCCACCGACACTCTCATTCGTTTGGCCGAACTGGTCCTCACCCTTAACAATTTCTCCTTCAAATCCTCCCACTTCCTCCAGACCAAAGGGGTAGCCATGGGTACACGTATGGGCCCCAGCTGTGCCTGTCTCTTTGTTGGCTACGTAGAACAGTTGATCTTCCGTAATTACACCAGCACCACTCCCCATCTCTTCCTCCGCTACTTTGACGACTGCATTGGCGCCACCGTGTGCTCCTGCGAGGAGGTTGAGCAATTCATCAACTTCACCAACACATTCTACCCTGACCTTAAATTTACCTGGACCATCTCTGACACCTCCCTCCCCTTCCTGGACCTCTCCATCTCCATTAATGATGACTGACTTGACACTGACATTTTTTACAAACCCACCAACTCCCACAGCTACCTGGATTATACCTCTTCCCACCCTACCTCTTGTAAAAATGCCATCCCGTGTTCCCAATTTCTCCGCCTCCGCCATATCTGCTCCCAGGAGGACCAGTTTCACCACAGAACACACCAGATGGCCTCCTTCTTTAGAGACCGCAATTTCCCTTCCCACGTGGTTAAAGATGCCCTCAAACGCATCTCGTCCACATCCCGCACCTCCGCCCTCAGACTCCACCCCTCCAACCATAACAAGGACTGAACGTCCCTGGTGCTCACCTTCCACCCTACCAACCATCGCATAAACCAAATCACCCACTGACATTTCCGCCACCTCCAAAAAGACCCCACCACCAGGGATATATTTCCCTCCCCACCCCTTTCCGCCTTCCGCAAAGACTATTCCCTCCATGACTACCTGGTCAGGTTCACGCCCCGCTTACAACCCACTCTCCCATCCTGGCACCTTCCCCTGCCACCGCAGGAACTGTAAAACCTGAGCCCACACCTCCTCCCTCACCTCTATCCAAGCCCCTAAAGGAGCCTTCCACATCCATCAAAGTTTTACTTGCACTTTCACTAATATCATTTATTGTATCCGTTGCTCCCGATGCGGTCTCCTCTACATTGGGGAGACTGGGCGCCTCCTAGCAGAGCGCTTTAGGGAACATCTCTGGGACACCCGCACCAATCAACCACACTGCCCCATGGCCCAACATTTCAACTCCCCCTCCCATTCTGCTGAGGACATGGAGGTCCTGGGCCTCCTTCACCGCCACTCCCTCATCACCAGATGCTTGGAGGAAGAACGCCTTATCTTCCGCCTCGGAACACTTCAACCCCAGGGCATCAATGTGGACTTCAACAGTTTCCTCATTTCCCCTTCCCTCACCTCACCCTAGTTCCAAACTTCCAGCTCAGCACTGTCCCCATGACTTGTCCGGACCTGTCCTACCTGCCTATCTCCTTTTCCACCTATCCACTCCACCCTCTCCTCCCTGACCTATCACCTTCATCCCCCTCCCCCACTCACCTATTGTACTCTATGCTACTTTCTCCCCACCCCCACCATCCTCTGGCTTATCTCTCCACTCTTCAGGCTCTCTGCCTTTATTCCTGATGAAGGGCTTTTGCCCGAAACGTCGATTTCGCTGCTCCTTGGATGCTGCCGGAACTGCTGTGCTCTTCCAGTACCACTAATCCAGAATCTGGCTTCCAGCATCTGCAGTCATTGTTTTTACCCAGTGTAATCAGTTTATCAATTTGCACTACAGGGGTTCTCTCAGGCACTTAATCGCAGTCACATTCTTTTTTAGAAATTACCTATTTAGATCACTATCCAAATAACTTTGACTTTTTAAAAGAAAACAGACTTGATTTACATTTATCTGACTCTTATGTAATCCAAAAAACAAAGTATATTAGGCAACTTTCATCACAGTAAGTAAAATGACAACACAACAAAAAGTCTGTCAAAGAAATTTGTAGTAAACCATTGGTAGAGTTGCTACCTTGTTGTGATTTTGAATCCACTTTAAACTTGGGTTGCTTCAAATTCTTATGAAGGAAAATGCAGTAAAATTTTAACATTACTTTTTGTTGCATGCCACATGTTGCTAACATGTCTAAGAAGTTAATTTTAATCATTTTCTGAAGATTGCAGTTCATAATTGCTTAATGTACAATTAAGAGAACCCATAGCCATGCTGCGAATATTCATTACCCGCAGTGAAGCACTGTAGTTGGGTCGGTATTTTGATTCCTTCATTTCCTTGGACAATTACTTTGTTTTCCTAGGTGTTTTCCCCCCTCCATCATTGACTAGAGTTTGATATATTTTCATTTGGATTTTTAGAAGTGTGCCCCCCTTTAAGACTGCAGTTACTTTGAAAGTTCATCCACACATTAACAAAAGATCCGAGGTGCCACACAGGAAAAACACAATGTAGCGAGTATAGCAAATGTAATAACTGAATGGATAGTGGAGGCAGATTCAATGACTGTAAAAAAAATTTTGGAGGGGATAAATTTACAGGGTTGTGAGGAAATAACAAGGCAATAGCAATAGTTGTTTAATTTTACCAAAGAGCCAGCACTGGCACAATGGGCTGACCGGTCTGTCTCTATGCTCTATCATTCATGAGTACAAGTCGTGCCAAATCAACTTAAATAACAATTTGAGTAATGTTACTGCATCCAGAAGCTGAGAAACATAAAATCAAATTTTATACCGAGTTTTCGAAGAACCTTTAACCAGAAATACATTGTGAGAAAATTACTTTTGTTCTTTGCAGCAGATTACTAGTGTAACTAAAGTACTGAAATAAATGTTTTCGGAGACAAGTTTGTTCACCAACACCTTCTCAAGATCAGCTGATAGCAGGTGACAAGTGCTAGTCCTACCAGTATGTGCGTGTGCCAAGAAAAAAACATCCCGAGTATTAAGAAATTTGTCCCAATAACCAGCACACTTACTTTGTAACCTTACCACCAAACTTATCAATGTATTAAAAAATCTATTAGGAAATGTATAGGCCTAATAACAACCGTGTAACCACTGTTAATTGGTGTGAAAACCCAGCTGGTTCACTAATGTCCTTTGGGGACGGAAATCTGTCATCTTTACTTGGTCTGGCCTACATGCGACTCCAGTCCAATGTGGTTGACTCTTAACTGCCTACTCAGCAATTGAGGATGGGCAATAGAAGTTGGCCTAGTTAGTGACACACATTCCATGAACAAATAAAACAAATTCCTCTCCTACCCTGTTTGGCTTATGAATTGGAAGCTGATGTCTGCTCATCAGTCTATCCTTACTAAATCAATCAGGAAGAAAAATACATTTCAACTAAAATTCTGTGTATTTAAGGAAAAAGCCTACTACATAAACCACTCTATGTAGGTTTTCATGACCAAACTGATGTCATGATCCAGTCACTGGAATGTTTGGGTTAACACGGAATGATTGCTTCTCATTTTCACCCTCCCAGTGAAGAAACGTCTGACAGCATATTTTCCAATCATCTATGCCAATTAACAGGCTTGAAGGCAACCTATTTCGAGCCCCACCTGATATTACAGTTGGTGTCTGTACTGATGCCAGAAGCACTCAGCAGTTAATTAAAATTCACAGGAGAACCCTTTCTAACATCATTCAGCTATCCAAGCAGTTTGCTGACAGTTTACTCTGTGGTCACATATCAATTATTATTCATGTTACCTCCTGTGTTAATATAATACTCAAAAGTAGTTTCATTCTTCTATATTGCAGCTTCCAGTTGGACGAGGATAATGAGCCTGAATTGTCAAAGCTGCTAATTCTGACCTGCGATAGGTTATAGTGGTGGTTTGCACAGTGAAATTGGGTGTGTACATCACTGTGTGTATATTTTCATATCAGTGTGTCTCAGAGAAGTGTCCTGCAAAACAAAACTATCACCATATTATTGAAAATAATAATTGCAGGATGTAAAAGATGTAAGTTATTGTATAAATAATATATATAAATATATCAATTAAATACAATTTCCAAGTCATGTTACAGGGTCATAGATTATACTGTTCATTCCACATTTCTTTGGCTTATATTCCCCTGCAGTCTGATTACTTCATAAGTACAGGTTTTTTTTCTCGTGGGACGTAGGTTTTCAACCGAGACAGCTAAACTTCAAACAGCAGTATGTGCAAGTTGTATCTTTCAATGCCTCATCATTGACTTACAATATACTTGTATGTCATAATATGAAATTCATTGATTTAATTGCACTGGTGCCAATACTTTACACTTTCGTTCTGATTTTTATTCCATGAAAATGCAGCTCCCATTGAAGTGGTTTATTAGATTTTCTTTCTCTCTGTATGTTTTGCACTCTTAAGATTTAATGTATAGTCCACAGCATGAAGCTGTTCATGACTTGACACCAATTGACAATCATATCTAGAAAGAACAAAGGTGACTAAAAGGAGAAATTGAAATGTCAGCCTGCTGCATTGAGAAATGGAAGTAAGAGAAAATTTTTTGAACAAAATATAGGCTCCACTACTGCATCTACCCCACGCCATTACTTGGCTCAGAGTTGCTCGAAGATGAGACCAGTTTCCAACATTACAAAATGTGCTGTTGCCCTGTACTGACATTCTTTAGTTGGATAAAGTGAGGACTGCAGATGCTGGAGATCAGAGCTGAAAAACGTGTTGCTGGAAAAGCGCAGCAGGTCAGGCAGCATCCAAGGAGCAGGAGAATCGACGTTTCGGGCATAACCCCTTCTTCAGGAAGAAGGGCTTATGTTCAAAACGTCGATTCCCCTGCTCCTTGGATGCTGCCTGACCTGCTGCGCTTTTCCAGCAACACGTTTTTCAGCTTCCTTAGTTGGATGTCAACAAAATATACTTTGGAAAGTTGCATCTTCATCATCAAAGGCTATACTTCACCTTTTAAGGAATACAAATTATGTTTGGCAAGGGTACCCAAACAAATCCTTACTGGCGCCTTGAAGTATTTGAGTTGTCAATATTTCAGTCAGTTTATGTTATCCATTTGAGAAATGCAAATATAATCGTGTATTTGATCAAACATTGTTATGTGAATTATATTTACAAATTAGTTCAGGTCATGCAAGTCCAGATTCTCAATGACAATTATCCTTTGCAAATGATCAAAACCGTTTCAAGCTATAAAATTAATCCACATCCGATATAAAGTGAAAGTGAAGAGTGTGATCAATTGGTGTCTTTCAAAGAGCAGACACAGGCACTATCGGCTGAATGGCCCTATTGTGCTTCCTTACACCAAATGAATGAAGAAAATGTGAGGCTTTGCTATATATAGGGTAGAGTGCAATGATCTGGAAACAGTTACCAATTCAATTTGACAGAATGTTTCATGTAACCAAAAATGCTAGGCTCATAATTCTCAGTACAACTGCCATGGTGTTGTCTTTTAGATTTCGACATGACACTTTTGTGAAGCTAGCCAGCCAGCCTCAGAATTTTATTCATTTGAATTTGGTACTAGAGTACTGCAAGCATTACATTCTTACGTTAAATTCATTAACAGTTCAGTGCATACATGAAAATCTAAAACTATCCTTCAAATGCTTTTCTGGAAGAGGCAATATTTGTATTTTAACACAAAGGTAAAGGTCAGGTGCTTACAACTCTGTCATTGGCAACAGAAATTTCAGGTCACTGGAATGATGGTACCAAAAGGGCATTTCATTGAAGTGTAGCGGTTAAATCAGGTTTTATTTTCCATTGTTATCACTGCCATACTGATATTTCCTTCAACAGACAATATGCCAGTATTCTTTAAGCAAGGCATCATTATATCTGTGCTTTCACCATCACAGAAGCAGGATGAGGGTTAGTCGTGCTACTAATTAAGGGATTAATAGCCTATTAAGGCCACATGTCAGAGATTGATTGGAAATCTCCAATTGATCTGTGGGCCCTTTGGGGACAGAACAATTTCTTCCACAACTTCCTGTTAGCATTCCAGGGAGGCTTTAAAGCCTTGCCTACCTGTCTTAACACAGACTATAGGCTGTGCTTCTGCACCATTGTGACTCTGCTGCTGAACCCATTTAAACTTATAAAATTTGCAGATAGAGCACAGATGGAAATGCCACCTATCTTTTTACTCACTCACCTGAACCATGGTTGTTGTTGAGTTGGAAAGCCTCCTGTTGGCCCCCCAGTTTCGAGATCCCATGCCTACTATTGTTACAATATGGTGGTGAACCCCTCTGCTAATTAAACCAAACCCCCAGAGAAGCTCACCTAGCCTTGTTATCTGTTAAAGTATGAGTGACAGAGAACTGCCAAATGCCACTATTTAAAGAAAAAATATCAATTTATTCTTTAACACTTAAAAATGAACATTAAACAATAACTATTTACAAATCTAAATCTCCTTTCTCCTAAGTGCTGTTTATCTGCCTCCAACTCTATAACAATATACTGTTCCCATAAACACCCCTATTGAAATTACATCAACTTAATTTTCAAAACCCTACAGTAGCTGTCGTCTCCGGTGACTGTCTTCCTCTGGCTGCAAATCTCCCTGGGTCATCTTTGGTCTTTTGCTGCAAAGATGTTTCGTATGAAGAGGTACCTTTGATAAAAAGTGGTTTGCTAGCAGATAATCTGACAATGGCAGTTGGTCACTCTCTCTGGCTAACTCTCAAAATGCCAGCTTCCTTATAGCCCAAATATCAGATCGTCTCATTGGTTCCATGTTGTCAAAACAGTAAAGTTCAAATTTGATTGGGTTTTAGTATCTTGGGCATAATTTAAAATGATCGGTTAAATTTGAACTGTTGTGAAAACAGAAAAACCAAAAGTCAGGTATTTGTTTCAAATTCAAGTGTTACATATTTTCAATTTTCCATTATACTCTGAGATCATCAGTCAGTCACATGACATGTGCCTGCAAGCTCTCAGTGCAAAAAAGCCTTCACTCTCTCTTAAAGATACAGTACATGCCTTCAACTTCATAACACTACCCTTAACTGGATAGCCATCTGGCTACGAATTAACCAATTCAGGGAAAATATGGCGCGATGATAATGAACTTCCCTCTGATCCAGGAGGTCCAAGTTCAAGTCGCACATGCTCCAGAGGTGTATCTTAACATCTCTGAAGAGATTGATTTTTAAGAGATTGACTGTGTACTGTGCAGGTTGTGATCCCTGTTTGATTCTAATTCAAAACCGGCTTCAAAAGTAATCAATTTGCATTTAGTAGGTGCCGACTGGATTAATGCAAAACATTAGGCAACCTTATGAATTTGATACAGTTTCTCCATGAACTTTCAACAGCCCCTGTTAAGATCTAAAGCAATACATGGACATTGTTTTCATCCTTTTCACTCTTTTCTACCTATAACTAACTTATTAATGATTGAATGAAAATATTAGTTGGAGTTATTTTGTACAATTTACTTTTGTATATAATAACAAAATATCTTTGTTATTAAATAAAGTCATATTTGTAATATTTCTTCTGGTTCATTATTGGAAGTTATTATTGATTTCTGAATGTATATAGGCCTGGTGCTAAGATAGTTGTATACTCTTCATACAAGGAAATAAAAAGCTTTGGAAAAAAATGATGATTCGTTCTTTAATTCATTTTCTGCCTTCAGTTTTCTCTATTAAGCAAATAGTCATCTGATTTAAACAGACAAAGTTCTAGGAGACCACATTAGCCTATTATCCATCAACAACCTAGGTAACAATTTACCTGAATATAATTTGAAATATTCTGAATGCCTAGGAGCTCAGTAAAGAAATGCAGGAAAACCTTATACACCACAGATGGTGATAACTTTTTTGCTCAAACTGCACCATCACAATTTGAGCTGTAAAAAAAAAGTGAACATGAGTAGCAAGAATTGTTCCTTACCATTCCATAGTAAATAGCGCAAAGTAACAAGTCAGAAATTAGAACGATGGTATGTTAAAAGGGCGAATCTCAACTAAAATGTGACCAGACCTTTTTAAAGACTGCTGAGCAGAGGTCTCACCACCAGGGCTGAAAGCAGGTTATGTATCTAATGTGGTCCATGGCTGGACTGAGGGATTCATTTTGACCAATTAAGTAATAATAGTGGGATTATTAAAGTGACACCTCCTCCCCCAAACCCCTCTCTCCAAGAGCTGCTGGCCCCATTATTCAGAGGTGGGGAAGAGACAACTCAGCAGCATTGCCAACTGTGATGACCACTACTGGGCACTCTTGAAAGGGAGGGAGTGAACTGGCAGGGCTGCCCTGGTGTTTAGGAGTGACAGAGTGACATCGAGGGTGGATGGAATTGTCGCTGCTGGAGATCCGTCCCACCTGAGCCATTGAGTGCCCCATATCCATTAATATTTGACCAGGTAGTCTCCTCACATGCCAACATGGATAACATTGGAAAAGTAATCCTTAATTGGCAACATAAGTGACTTAATGGGCTGCCCACCAGGAACCAATCTGCAATTCTCCTGTCTTTATATGGTATCTTGGTGGAAAGATATAGGATTCCTGTGTCCCATTGACAGCCTTGCTGCCACCCCTCCTGTCTGCAAGGGGATGATAAAATGTTGTCCTCCATAGGTTATGCTATGGTTCATAAATTAAATGGTAGCTCTTATGCCAAATTATTGGCTGTTTTTGGACAGTCTGTACATGATTCAGAATTACTAAGGCGAAGAAGAATCAGGATTAAACAATGCAAGGCTATTTTGAGATAGTGATGGACCCTGGTTGATGCTTACTGAACTATGGTAAAGTACACTGATCAACACAAAAACTAAGCATACAAAGAGCTGAGTCTAAATTTTCTATATTACTGACATTGCATTTTTAATGGTTTGCACTGGAGTTAGTGATGAATGGGCTGAGGACAATCATGTGAACATAAAAACAAACTGAGGTTAGCTTATTCAGCCCTCAAGATAACATTGCATTACTGTATTACACTTTATCTTTGGATTCAAATGTTAGAGAGCAATCATGTGAAAAAAAAATAGCTTTAGTTATCATCCAATAATTCACATCAGTGGATAGTTGTTTTAAATCAATGACAACACAAAATAGTCTATCTTCTGGCATGATGCTTTCCCTAAATGATGGCTATGGACTATCAAAAATGTCCTAAAAAATCATATTCAAGATAAACAAAAGCCTTAAGAGTGCAGTACACCAAACATTCTCATTTTCATGTGAATAATTAACGTATTGCTTCCCAGGCCATAGAAGACACTGAAAATATTATAGTTTCCAATTTTAGCTATTAAAATGTATTTCTGATTTCTTTTATAAAAGTGACAACTTATGACTCCCTAGGATCAGCCACACCAGGAGACTTGAAAACAAAAATTTTGGCTGACCCTCCAACGCAGTACATAGGGAGTGCCACACCATCAGAAGTCTTTTGGATGTGACATCAAACTGAGGAACAATTTGTTCTCTTGGGCGAGCATACAACTTCCCATAGAAGTATTTTGCATAGCATGGGATTTAGCTCTATGTCCTGTAAATACTTATCCTTTGATTACCCATAGTCAAAACTGTTTATTGGTCATTATCATATTGGTATCTATGGGAGTTTGCAGTTGCCATTCTCCCATCATTACATTCATGAACAAACTTCAAAAATCCTTAATTGGTTGTAAGCATTTTGCACCATCCTGAAGTTTTGAAAGACAATACAATTTATTTGTTCAAATTTTCATAATCATTTATCGCTTATCCCTAATGACCTAAGTGCTTTTCTACACCTATTTAAGAGGGCAGTTATGAGTCAAGTGCGGATGTGGAGTCACAATTAGGTCAAACCAGGTCAGGGTGACATTTTATGTTTATAAAAACAGAAAAGACAGTAGTGAACCAGATGGGGGTTCTAACAATATTCATTTCTTGGTTATCATTGGGCCATCTTTTAATTCCACGTGTTATTAAATTTAAATATCCCCATCTGCTGCGGTTTGACTCAAACCAATGTCCCCAGAATATTGTCCTCAGATTCAGGGTTCTGGATTACTAGTCCGTTGACACTACCACTATACCCCCAGCCAATATCTTCTTCCATGGCAAGTGGCTTGCTTGTCTTCAATACCTAGGCTTTTATGAGAAAGACAGGATATTTCACAGAAGTATTCCAAAGAGCATCATGTATATTAGGTGCTGTCGCTGTTGTGTACTCAAACCCACCAGCCATTTCACCCAGCAAAACATCTCTCAGTTGGTGGGATAAGTCAGGATATTAGGAGAGTCCCTGAATTTTCTTCAAATGTATTACAGTAGAGGGATGCTGTTACAGCATAATGCTCCCTCCATACTGCATCAGAACATCAGTAAAGCTCATCTGTATGAAACTTGAACTACAAACTTTTTGTTGAGCAGCAACAACCAAAAGAAGATTAGCTATAAATGTTGTGTATTGAGCTCCATTTCTATTGATACTTATCTATATATTTAAACTGTATAATTACAAATAAGTATCAATATTTCAGATTAATTTCAGCATAAACATTCCTTGACACCCTCCAAAAACTGAAATACAGCAACTGGTACCAATCAAACAGCACAAGTCAATTAGACTGCAAGACAATGGTTGTATGGACCTGGATTTTATGGTGGAAATGACAGTAAAACTGCCAGAACTTGTCTTCATCACTCATTTGAAAGTCATGGCAATTTCTAGAAACCGCACATATGCAGTTCAACTTGGAAATTTCTGACAGTGAATGGGCAAAATTCTTTTGGATGGAAGTGTTTCCCTGAAGAGTCAGTGATAATGCATATCCGTTGGTTAGGGTAGCTCTATATAAGATCTGCGCCTTCGAAGATGACTTGCTTCCATTCCATGGAGGGCAAGGACTGAATAGTCTGACTCTGGAGCTGCAGGTATAACAGATGATGTATTGTTGATGAGATGGGGCGGGGGGATGGGACTTTCTGCATTCTGCACACTATTAACTCCACTTACACTTGGCCTTTATGTTTTCCACTCGGTGTTCCTCGAAGTGGTTGGCACTTTTGCGAATGCTCCAACTTGTGCATTCCACAGCACGTGATTTCCACTTGATGGTGAGGATGGTACATTTGTTTAGGGAGATTTCACAGTGTCCTAGTAGCATTTCATCTGCCCTCCTAGATCATTGCTTACCTTTGCAAAGTACGGTGTCTTGGGATTCTTGTTCAGGCAATGTGGCCCACCCATCGCAGCTGATCATGGCTGACCAGTGCCTCAATACTGGGGATATTGGCCTGGGAGACGATGCTCACATTGGTATTCCTACCCTATCCAGTGGATATGCAAAATTTTCTGAATGCAGTGCCTGGTGATAACTCTCCAGGGATTTGAAGTGTCTGCTATACATTGTCTTATGTTTCTAACATATATGGGAGGTTGAGGACCAGAGCTGCTCTGTAAACCATGAGCTTGCTGCTGGGTTGGAGGTCTCAGATTTCAAACACTCTGTTCCTCAGGTTTCCAAAAGCTGCTCTAGCACATTGGGGTCGATGTTGGATTTTGTAGTCACCATCTGCTCGTGCCGAGAAGAGAATTGTGGGGTATGGGAAATGATCACATTGTCCAAGGGCTCACCATGTATTTTGATGGTTGGGGCACAGTATTGTGTAGCTGGGGCTGGCTAGTAGAGAACTTTCATTTTCCAGACATTTAGTCTGAAACCCATTCTCTCATACACCTCAATGAATGTGCCAGTGATAGTTTGTAGCTCAACCTCTGAGTGTCCACACATTGCAGGTCAGGATGAAAGGCTAACCTTAAGGAGCTAATAGCCAAAATTGTCAGCCTGACTGGTGAGCAACTCTGCAGTCCCAGCAGTTTTCCCTGGAGTGTTGGAGGCTGAGGGGTGACCTTATAGAGGTTTATAAAGTCAAGAGGGGCATGGATAAGATAAACAGACAAAGTCTTTTCCTTGGAGTGAGGGAGTCCAGAGCTAGAGGGCATAGGTTTAGGGTGAGAGGGTAAAGATATAAAAGAGACCTAAGGGGCAACGTTTTCATGCAGAAAGTGGTGTGTGTATGGAATGAGCTGCCAGAGGAAGTGGTGGAGGCTGGTACAATTATAGCATTTAAAAGGCATCTGGATAGGTGCATGAACAGGAAGGGTTTAGAGGGATATGGGCCAAGGGCTGGAAAATGGGACTAGATTAGGTTAGGTTAGGATATCTAGTTGGCATGGACGAGTTGGACTGATGGGTCTGTTGCTGTGCTGTATATCTCTATGCCTGTAAATACAAACAGGACCAGCTAGGGGTGGGAGAGTTTCATAGCAGGGAGGAGTGCAGAGACCCAAGGAGATAGGAAGACAGGAGTAGAGATTGTGACCTAAGGTTGGGATGGAGAGAGGACCCACGTTTGGATCTTGGGGGAGTAGTGGTCAATGCGTATCGGTCTGTCGTGGGAGTCACTCCCACTTCCCCACCTAAAGCTTGAACAGAGTGAGCTGACAAGGTTCACTTCCTCCCCCGAACTCCTGCTAACATCAGATTTGAGACAGGGAAGAAAGGAGTTCAACGAGAGCAAGATTGCCATAAGCCTCTCCCATCCCACATAATGTTGCAGACCTGGGGGTTTGGGACAGATGAGGGGAGTTGGTGAGAATGCCACCTGGGGAAATCTACTGGCATCACTAATTAATTTATGTAACATGTTTCATAAGGTCTACTGTAAGTCTCCTCAGACTGCCACCAATTAGAAAATCAATAAACTGCCAAGAATTTGATCATTTGTGCAATTAGTCTCACTGTGAAAACCTTTTGAGTCGTAGAGATTTTGCAGAACTGAAAAAAATCTGCCCTTTGACCCATTATATCCATGGCCAGTCACCGTGCTTTGTAATCCCATTTTCCAGTGCTTACCGCATAACCCTGTCTGCTATAGTTTTTCGTGCTCTTTTAAGTGTTTCTGAAATGTCTTCATGGTTACTGCCTCTATCATCCTTTTAGGTGTAAAATTCAGATACACACCACTCTCACGTTTTCTTCAAATCCCCTCCAGAGGTTGTAACTTTTGTTAAGAGTGCACTAAGTTCATATTTACTTTTGAAGATCAATAGTGATCATGAGAAAATCTCTCTTATATTTGTGTAATATCACATTTCAATTAGAACAAAAACAATTTTTGGCATGTTTTTAGACAAAATTAATATGCTGTCAATATATTTATAATATGAGTTTAAGAGTAATGAAAAAAAAGCCATTCAAGGAATAGCTATATTAGTGACCAGTAGATGCCTTTCAATAACGCACCAATCTAATATCACATCTATCTTAACTAGTTCAGTTCAGGAAACCTGGTCAGCATGAACAAGTGGAGCCGAAGGCCTGTTTTCATGCTTCATACCTCTATGACTAATAGAAGATAGCTGTCAGCAAAGACTAACAGACTGGGCTCTTTTGTCTGGAACAGAAGTCTTTAAAATAATGAAGGGTTTTATGGCATTGAGATACAGAAGCAGTCTCCATTTATGTGGGAGATGAAAATTAGGAGCTATAAATATGATAGTCATTTATAAATCCAATAAGGAAAGAAAGAAAAGACTTCTTTCAACAGGAGCATGCTTAGAATATGAAATGTACTACCAAAAGAAACAATTGGGGTAAATTACATGGAGAAGCTAGATAAACACATGCTGGAAATGGGAATAAAAATTATTATGCTGATTCGATCAGATGAAGAGAGAAGTGGGAGAAATTTCATGTAAGACATAAAAATTGATATTAATCAGTTGAGCTGAATGGTCGGTTTCTGTAATGTACGGTCTTTGTAACTGTTTATAATTCTATGTTTGTGATATTTCAGCTTCCAGCTTAATTGCATCTGCTTACACGCATCTTTGTTTTACTCACAATAAACTACCTTTAAAAACTGAAGAATAACCTGTGTAGTTAACTTGGTGGTTTTCTCTCTCAGAGACTAAATCATTGTGATTGATTGATTACTTTGTTTTATGATTCCAATCTGGAAGGACGCTGGGGGAATTCTCTTGGCTTTCCATCAAATTCAAACTCATGGCAGGAAAGTAGGAAAAAACTACACCATAGAGATTGCTAGATATTTGTGAGCAGGTTTCTTCGAGGTCAGTTGCAAGCACCATCACTTCACTTCATCACACCCTTACTGGGTTCTGATAACATTGCATGGAGACCCACAACAGGTGGAGATCTAAGAATGGGTCATGAAGTTAAATTGAAATTTATCAAAATTTCTGTCTGCTGACAATTGCACAGTTTGATTCAATATTCCAGTTGCATCATAATCTTGTTTCTGTCCCATGAGTAGCGGCTATTCACACTAGCGTTTTAGAAATCAGTCTATTCACATACATCTGTCTTGTTCCACCAAGCTCAACCATAACCTGTGTAACCTCAAGTTAGTTAAATTAAACTGAAGCTTTGGGTCAATGACACACATTTCAGCATTTCAGCATTGAATGGCAATTTCGCTACAGCAATTTATAAAATGGCAGCTATGTCAGGCAAAGAACAGCAATTGCTTGCTGCAGGCATTTGTGTTATTTATTGTACCTACCAATATCTCCCATGTTCAATGATCAGTGCAATGGAAAAAGATGTAAATAGCCTACCTTCCCATCATGAGGACATGTTAACTCAATCCCACACAGCTGCAAGGAAGTCTGAACACCAGCAAACCTGATAGTGAAACCACTCTTCACTGTCAACTCAGTAGTCTTAAAAGATACTAGAAAGATCAAATAGATGAATTTGATGTAGTTAACAATAACATATATTTTCAATTATTTTTGTGATGCAACTTCAGATGTGGTGCTATTAGAAAGCTACAGTGGGACCTCGAACTGCTTGCCCACAGATCCCTGCATGTAGATCGGATAATCAAGAAGGATCACCACCTTGTCTACCTGTCCTCTAAATTCATCACTTTCAAAATATATATCCAGCTCACTCATCAACTAACTCTCAAAAAATACTCATACAGATTAATATTAGCAACAATATTTAAATGATGTAATTTTGGATTTCACATTATCATTGGATGCAATTGGATTGCCGTTGCAACTTTATACAGTCAAGTCAAAGTGAATTGTCTTTTTTTTTATTATTTGAAGTGTAATTTGCCTTTTTATTCAAATGTGAATTGCAACAGGAGTTCCCCAAGGTCGTGTCCTAGGTCCAACCTTTGCAACTGCTTCAATGACCTTGCTTCGATCATATTGTCTGAAGTGGAATGTTCACTGATGATTGCACAATGCTTAGGACTTTTTGCAATTCTTCAGAAGCTGAGGTAGTCCATGACCAAATGCAGTAGGATCTAGATAATACCCAGGTGTTGGCTTATAAGTGACAATTGACAATATTCCTGCCCCACAAGTGCCAAGCGATAACCATGTCCAGCAAGAAAGAATCTAACTCTTACTTCTTGTTATAGTGGAAAATTAGTATTACTGAATCCCAAAATCTTGAGGATTAACTGTGACCAAACACTGAACTGGAAAAGCAACATAAATACTGTGGCTAAGAAACAACAGATCAGAGGATAAGAATTCTGCACGAAGTACCTCACCACTCGACTGATCAAACGCTGTGCACCATCTACAAGAGACAAGTCAGGAGTGTGATGGGATACTCCCCTCCTGCCTAGATGGGTACAAATTCAACAATAAGTAAAGCTTGATGCCATCCACGACAGCAGCGTGTCTACAGCAATTTTAACTAAAATGCACCTAAGATTTTAGGTCAATGTCTCTAAAATACTCCAACAAGAGCATGTTTATTTTTAATTCCTGCTGTCAACTGCAGAATAATATTAATTGTTTGTTTGAGTAGGGGGGAAAATTCTCCATGGCATTCAATCTGGAAAACTGAAAGAGAATGCATTAAGTATTGAGAGGGCCAGAGGAAATGAGAGACTGTGGAGTTCATGTTCACAGATCCTTGATGCTGACAAAATTGCATCATTTAAGTACTGGTGCTTATATCAATCTGCAGGAGCATTTTTTGAGAGATAGTTGGTGAGAGAGAGAGACATAAATTTGAAAATGATTAATTTAGAGGACAGGTAGACAAGGCGGTGATCCTTCTTGATTACCCAATCTACATTCTGTGATAGTGTCCCTTCCTCTGAGCCAGAAGTCCCAAGATCAGGTCTTGCCTGCTCCAGAGGTACATATTAGAATCTCTGAACAGGCAATTGTCTACAATGGGATTCTTTAGCATACAATGAAGATAATCACAGCATCTATTATGCCTAAAAAATATTTATGTAAATAATCAGTTAATTCACCAAAAGAACTGTGGATGCTGTAAATCAGAAATAAAAACAGAAATTGCTGGAAAAGCTCAATGTGTCTGGTAGCATCTGTGAAGAGAAATCGGAGTTAACGTTTTGGGTCTGGTGAGCCTTCCTCTGAACATGTTGACCTGTTGAAAACAAAAACAGAAATTGCTGGAAAAGTTCAACAGGTCAACATGTTCAGAGGAAGGCTCACCAGACCCAAAACGTTAACTCTGATTTCTCCTCACAGATGCTACCAGACACATTGAGCTTTTCCAGAAGTTTCTGTTTTTGTATCAGTTAATCTACCTTCGGAGAGGGAAAATGTTAACCAAGATGCCATAAAGTAAACTTCCTGCTCTTCTTCCAACAGCAGTATGGAATCATTAGCCCACTCACATAGTCAGTTAGAAACAAAAAAAAATTGCAACAGAAACTCAGAAGGTCTGGCAGCATTGGTGGAAAGAAAGCAGAGTTAATGTTTTCGATCCAGTGATCCTTCGTTGTTCTGAAGCTGCTGAGTTTCTCCAGCAATTACTATTTTTGTTTCAGATTTCCAGCATCCACAGTCCTCTCTTTTATTTTAGTCAGATAGGACATTAGTTTATTATCTTATTTCATGGATGGTAACATTGCAAGCTCAAGTGCTGATGTGGGACTGCAGGCTACAGATCACACCCTCTGCAGTAATTGTGCTACCAATTAAAACAATGTAACGCTCAGATTTCACCTGCTCAGAATAATTTTAATCAATAGTTCCTCACTCCCCTTGTCCTGTTCAGTCAGGAACTGAACTTAATCCTTTCCTCGTAAAGTTACATTTGAATAGTTTTCAAATCATTTTGTTTCAATAGCCAAAAGACTTCACACACAGTTCCTCGCCTTGAACAAGCAACGTCTCATTCTGAGGGACTATCACACTTGTCATGACTTGACTGGGAAAAGTGCATCAATAATCAAGATCCATTAGTCCATGATGAGACCATAATATATAGGTGTAGAATTGGGCCACTCGACTCTTCAAGACTTCTGTGCCATTTAATCATGGCTGAGGTACATTCTGAGACAGAGAATTACTTGGACAACATGCTCAGAGAGATGGTCACAGCAGAAGTTATATGTAAGCAGGCAGATAGGGAATGAGTGACTGCAAGGTAGTCCACAAGAAACAGGAAGGTAGTATTGTAATCTCAGAGGCCCTGCTCAGTCACTGGTTTTCAGTTCTGGAGAGCAATGGAACCTTGAAGGAGGGCAGCATGAATTAAGCCCTTGGCACCACCAGTGGCCCAGTTGTACAGGAGGAGAGGTAGAAGAGCAGAAGGCCAGCTGACATGGGATACTTCAGTTAAGGATACACACAGACATTTCTAAAACCATCAAAGCAACTGCAGGATGGTTTGTTACCTCCCTGATGTTAATGTCATGTACGTCACAGAACAACTGCAGAACAATCTTCTGGAAAGGGCAAAAGCCAGGGGTCATGGCTCATATTGGTATTAACGACAAGGTAGGAAGAGAGATGGGGTCATGCTATTGGAATTTCAGGAGCACAACCTCTAAAACGGCAACCTTTGTAATACTCCCACTGCCACATGCAAATGAATACAGAAATTGTGTTCAAGCAATTTACTGGAGCTTTCTGAAGAGATAACAGGAAGATTTGAAGAGGGGAAAGCCATTTTAGTGCATATTTTGACTTCCAAAAAGCATTCCACAGAATGCTACACAGACTTAATGGAAGTTTATAGCTCATGGAATAAAAGTGACAGTAGCAACATTGAATATGGAACATGAGATCCAATATTGAACATGAGTAAAGTGGGCAGTGGGATTCAAATTAACTTAAAGTAGCCTTTGATTTCAAGAATCAAGACAATTGTGTTTAAACCAGTGGAGGCTTTCACTTTAGTTTACATTTGTACGAAGCCACTTAAATCAGCATAATGTTTTTACTGAACAGTATTAGTATCTTGCCTGCCAATAAGGCTTAGTTTGTGAATTGTCACATCTAGAGATACATGCTTTGCCATAAACTTTGCACCTTGCCTTTTTTTGTTTAAGATTGTAACAATCCTGCCTATTATCAATCTACACGGAAATAGTGGATGAGGATTAAAGTCATTGTAGGCAGTGATGTCACTGATTTTCTCTCAGATTTTCATTGAGGGACCATTTTTTGGTTTCACCTGTGGGGAATCATGAGGCTTTATACACAAGGGAAACATTTGTTTGCCATAACTTCCAAAGGGCATCCACAGTAACCATTGGACATGGATTAAAAGATTTATTTACCAATTCATTTTGGAAAAGTCTTTAGCAGGAATATAAGTATTTTGTGTAATGGGAAAAGTAGGCTAAATGGCCTTGTCTTCTTTTATGCTTTCTTGTGCTCTTAAATATGAACCTTCACTTAATATTAGTTGCTTTGACTTAATTTCAATGGAATTAAATATGTACAGAATTATGGCTAGAATTCTATATTTTTGCAAGGTTGTTCACAGTCAGTGACATTTATCCAGAAACATCAGGATACTTTCATAAATGCTATGGCATAATTCTGATATTCCAGACTGCTCACATACCAAGCATCATGTGAAAAATATACCAGCTAATCATTGATGATAGTCCAATATCCTCATCCACTCAACGATGTGTAAACATTCACACATTAATGATCTAGAATCAACTGTTTTCTTTCATAAAGAGTACTTTTTTTAAGCAAACCCCTCTTTTTCCAGATTGAGGAAGAATTTTGTGATATTTATAAAAGCAGCAATAGTCAAAAAAAGACATCTTTCCAGGAATTGCAGTCATGCTTTTCATACAAGGCACACAATTGCAAACAGAAAGGAATCAGAGGGGTCACTGGGCAATAGCAGCGTGGTACACAACCCTGTGAAAATGTACTTCCCCTATCAGATTAGCAGCTTAATGAGCAGGAAATGAGACTCTTGACCCCATGACAGAGCTTGCTCATTTATCCAGATGTGCCACGGAAAACAAAAAAAGAACATTTTATGGGCAAGGAAATATCTTTCATTGCTCAGCATGAATGTTCAGGAGTTCAGTGAATTTTAGGGTGTAAGCACACTTGACAAGTGCACACAGCAGAAAATGTTTCTGAGGTGAACTAATAGCTCAGTTAAATGCCAACTTCACCAACTGAACAACTTCCATTAGTGTACAGAGAAAAGTACAAATAAAGCTATCTGCATCCCCACAGACCAGTGAAGGACATTCACCTGTCAAGGTAGTCAAATAACAAGGAAAGGTCACAGACCTGAAACATTAACATAATTTCTGCACAAGCCCCCAACAACCCCCACCACAGTCCAACCTGCACAGTATTTCTAATTTTTATTTCAGATTTCTAGCACCGGCAGTTCTTGGTTTAGTCATACAGAGGATATCTTGGCTTCAGAACAAAAATGAAAGATTGTGAGGTAAAGTTCAGAAGCAGAAGCTCCTTCAGCAACAACACCAGCATTGATGAAGCACTTCTATTGTACTGCACAAAAGGAGGTACTAGGAAGAAATGGATATTTGAACACTAGAATGAAAGAATCAGAGATGGTAAACAGAAATACAACAGTAAATAAGCTTGGAGGAGGCTTTTGAATATAGAGAGAAATAGCTAAAAAGACCATTTATATGTCGATTACTGACAAGTCAAATCAATCTTTGCTAAAGATTGTACTATCAATAGTGGAAGAAGGAGGAAGAGAAAGATGAATATATTAGAATGTAAACAGTTCAGAAATTAAAGGAGATCATACATGGAGAGGAGATTAAGGCTTTGAATCAAGCTTTAAATGGTGGTCGTTATCAGTTAGCTCAGTTGGTTAGATAGTGGGCTCATGATTCTGAGTGTTACCAAGAGTATGAGTTCAATTCCTGTAACAACTGAAGCCACCATGAAGGACTCTCCTTCTCAATCTTTCTCCCTCACCTGAGGCACAGTGACCTTAAAGGTTAAACCACCACCAGTCATACCTGTCTCTCCCTCTCTATAATGGGAGAGCAGCCCTCTGGTAGGCAACATTATTTTTATAAACAGAGACACAGTACTTTCAAAAAAGTACAGGAGCACAAATGAGAATCCAAAATGTCATGATCAGTATATGTAGTGTGATGTTGACCTCCATCCTCAACATCAGGGATTTGGAATACTGCAACAGGCTACTTATATCCCAACTCCAAAAGTCTGTCCACCACCTACAAGGAGCAAGACATTACTGCAATGGAATACTCTCCATTGTGTGTTTATGCAAGTATGTTGGATGGTCACTTCAAGAGTCCAATTGTATCCAGTGACAATATTATCAGCCATTTTGGAGGGAAACAATCCTGTCTAGCTTGTTTCTGAGGAAGTGAACACATTCTTAATAAAAACTGCTGTGGAAAATGATACAGCCCCTGGTCCTTCTTGAAACATACAAATTTTCACTTAACTGGATAAGTGCAACTTCTTCCAACAGTATTCAAAAAAATTGATCTCATCTAGTACAATGCATTGCACTGCATTGGCACTCCACCTGCACCTCCTTAACCAGTTATTTCTTCCACGTACAGTGGCAACAGTATGTAGTACCTACAAGATGCACTGAAGCAACTCTTCAAGTCTCCTTCGATAGCACTTTCCAAACTCGTGACTTCCAACATCTAGAGTGACAAGTGTAGAAGATATATGGGCTTAATACCACCTTCAAGAACACCTCCAAGCCACACTTGACTTGGAACTATATCACCATATTGTCAATGCCACTGGTCAAGATTCTCGAACTCTTTCCTAACTGCACTGCAAATGCTCCAACGCCACGTGGACCACAGTGAAATGACTACACAGAGGCCAGTATCCTGTCACCAAGTCACCTTTTATTTACACAAAGGCCTTGACACTGATCCTGCTTCCTCAAAGCCAAAACTCAGAGGGAACAGACACTCTGACATCCCTGTCTTTATCTGTCAGCCAGGGCTCCCTGATTGGACCAGATTAACAGCCCCAGTCAGGGAACTGATATTTCATAAGTTCCACTTGGCTGACCTCATTACCATCACTACACACAGCACTACAAGAAAATGATAATACTTTTATAAACAGAGACACAGTTAAAGGTATAGGAGCACAAATGAGAATCCACAATGTCATGGTCAAGAAGGCAGCTCACCAAATGCAATTTGGACAACGAATGCTTTCCTAGCCAGAAATGCTCAGGTCCCATGGATAGAAAAAAATAATAAATATCTCCATCTTCAAAAAATATCTCAAGAAATTTTCTTCACAATTGGAGATGTCCATCAGCTGAAATATTAAGCCAAAGCCCCTTTTTTAATCCCTTATCCAGTAACAAATGATTATTTGGTGCAATTTCAAAGTACTAATTGTCTTGACTAATGTATTTCCTTCAATAAACATCACAAAAATACTGATTATCAGGTCATTGCCAAATTTTTGTTCATGGAGCTTTTGTGTGCTAAGCGGTTGCTGCATATGCTACATTATAACAATGGCTACCCTGATGCTGGGGTGTCTCCATTGCAAGAAATTCAAATGACCATGTTCTTCCCGGCTGTTAGAGGTGGTGCCTGATAGATCCATGCCCTAATCAGGGAGTGTCCCTGTCAATCTTGGAAGATTGCTGACCCTAAACTAGAGTCAAGATAACTCACATGCCTCCTGGCACCATTCTGGATGAGTCAGTACCTTGCTTAAGTAAAAAGATTTTCCCAATGAATCTGCTTTTACAACTATGCAGAACTCACACAATGCAGCCAGTCCGGCAGCTTGGCCCCGCACAGTCAACAAATGTATAACTTCTGCAAGTTACCAAAACAAGCTGCCAGAAAGACCCTCATGGGGTCCCGTAAAGTTTATATTTGACCTGCAGCCAACTACAAAAGATCATCTCTATGGAAACCAGCTGCTCTAATGAGGGTTGTGAGTAATGTTAAAGCAGTTGATTGACAGAATGGACTTGCCCAGTTCTAGATTGTACTTACACACTTAGGTCAATTTAGTAATGTCATCTACTGGTATCTCTAGTTCGCTGGATTACTGGCGGTTTCACATCAGCTCTCCAATTCATCACAAATTTCCATCTCTAATAACTTTCAAAACAAAAAATGTAATTCATCAAGGAAAGTGAAGACATACATTTTTCTAATGCCCTTAAAATTGTTCTCCTGGGTCACTTACAACATCTTCCATGAGATTAATCTGTCATTCCTATAGATTCCAGGATGCACTGAACTGTTGTCAGCCCTGGTGTCAGGGAATATTTTATGTGTGACTCAGCAGCATTAAAATAGAAGGAAATGTAAAGCTGGCAGCTGGATAGAAATATCAGAGATTCTGGAACATTATTAATCAAGAATTCAAGGTTATAAGTAGCATTATTTAAGCCTATTAAAAACAAAAATGATATTGAGAGTGTTGACCCACTTTAACAATTGATCCTAAGTACAAAATGTGCATTGCTTACACCTTGCTGAATTTGCACAACTCATTTATACCAGCTCCACTTGAAGCCAAAGTATTTTCGTCAGTATGATGGAATTGTAGCATAGCTAAGATAAAGTGAACCCACACAATGTTAGCCACAATTACTGCTTCTGAAACAAATTTGGTAAACTCATAGGTAAAAACAATGACTGCAGATGCTGGAAACCAGATTCTGGATTAGTGGTGCTGGAAGAGCACAGCAGTTCAGGCAGCATCCTTGGATGCTGCCTGAATTGGTAAGCTCATACACTATTGTAAAATTGTGTTAAAGAAGGAGTTTAGGATGTGACCTCATAGAGGTATATAGAAAGGTAGTAACTGATATGATTAAAGATAATCTGGAAAATTATTAAACTGGAAGAAAAATACCATGTCAATTTTGCTATCATCTCAACAAGTTGTGACTGAAAGAGCGATAAACATATGAATATATCACAAAGGCTAATTAAGAAAATGTCTTGACAAACTTTTTAAGACCAATTAAACATTGCAGTGAACGTTTAGGGTCAGGCTGGGTGGACAACATAGAATGGAAAATTTGTCATCTTCATCCATTATTATAAGCATGTAATCAAATGGTTTCTCTGATCTAAAACCAATGTTTCATCTCCTTGCTGATCATTTGAAAAGCATCAAAAATTTACTAAAATTGTGTATCAACCTATAGACTAACTTACTTGCTTAATGTCAAGGCAGGAAGTATTTAAAATATCAGATTGTTGTCATTTTACCAGATGACAAAATGTTTCCTTGCCAAGCACAAGACGATAATAAATTACAGGTGCCACAGAGAATCTTCTGTTTCTACAGGCCTAAGGGAGAATTATTACATAAACAAACAAAAACAGAGAGAATGATGAGCATTTTGAACCAATTAGTGACTAAACACTGGCATATGGATTGTTTGAGTCCTTGGATAATGATGGCTTAAAACTAACATCCTGATTGTTAAATCCAAAAAGATAATGAAAGACCCACATGCTTCCCAATGTTTGCTTCTACATCCCTGAAGGTATAAATGGAGATACATTCACCTCTGCTCTGCATCCTACATCACAGAGAGCTATGCAAAAGATTGTCAATCAGTTGGGAGAAATGTTGATAACCAGACCGCAGAGGAACTGCAGTTTGGAATTCCACAACTGGACAGTTTAACCAATACATAAACTGTACAAATCCAAAGTAGTGACAATATTCCATTTTATCCAGGGATTAACTGCTCTTCACCGCAAGAGCCCAACAGATAATAGCACGTGAACATATTTTTAAAATAATCTGTTCAGGTGTGTTATGACATGCTTCTGGAGCAGATGAGACTTGTACCCAGGGTTTCTTGGTTCTTCACTAGACTACCAGATACTCCAACAGCAAGAGAATGGGTACTAGAAGAGAAGAAGCAGAAGCAAATCAGACTTTGTCTGGGGCAGTAATTATATATCCCAGCCTCATTAATACTCTCATCTGAACCTTTGAGCGCTGTCAGGTTTAAAATCACTGGAATCCCTAGAGAAATGGTGCAAAATGTTCAACATGGCCTTTTTCTCCTGATGTTCCAATGATGTTTTTTTGCCAAAGTTGCAGCAAGAGATTATGATAATGCTGGAAATTCAAAAGCTCAATTTTACATTTTTGCTTGGTGCTTAAGATACCAAATGTTACCACATATGTTTTTGTACTCACAGCATGTATTATATAGAATGCAAAAGATTAACAGGAAATGTACGGCCCATGTTACTCAAAACATGCCTGAAATTATGTCCACCAAATGAAAACATTCAAAAATCTTTCACATGTGACTAAGTTGATAGAAATAACAATATGTTGAAGTATTTGGAAGACTATTATATGTGTTAAAACCAGGTGAGTAGGGGTGAATCAGCTTCTCTCTTTTTAGTCCTCTCAGTTAGCAGAAACAATTTTTAAAAATCACTTTCAGCAGTTCTGAAGAAGAGTCAAACTCAACTCAAAAGGTTAACTCTGTTTCTCTGTCCACAGATACTGTCAGACCTACTGAGGTATTCCAGCATCCTCTGTGCTTGTTTCAGTTTTCCAGAATCCACAGTATTTTGCTTTCCTTTGAAGATAAAGGAATATTCAATTTAAAAGTCCCTAGTGTGTCCATAAGGTGTTAGACTTTTCCTGAGATTATGCTTTTCAGTACCAGGTATCACAGATTGCTTTGATTTCTTGGTGAATGGGTGTTTCTCCAATGTGTTTTAACACTGCATTAAACCATAAGACATAGAAGCTGAAATTAGGCCATTCAGCCCAACAAGTCTGTTCTGCCATCCAATGCTGGCTGATAAGTTTCTCAAACCCATTTTTGCGCTCTCTCTCTATAACCTGTGATCTCCTTGACAATCAAGAACCTATCTATCGCTGTTTTAAATACACTCAATGACCTGGCCTCCACAGCTTTCTGTGGCAATGAATTCCATACATTCCCCACTCTCTGGCTGACAACATTTCTTTTTATCTCCATTCTAAAGGGTCTTCCTTTACTTTAAGGCAGTGTCCTCGAGTCCTAGTCTCTCCTCATTGGGAAATATCTTCCCAATGTCCACTCTGTCCAGGCCATCCAGTATTCTTTTTCAGTATCAATTAGATTCCCCCTGTCATCCTTCTAAACTCCATCAACTATAGATCCAAAATCCTCAAATACTTCCCATATGTTAAGCCTTTCATTCTTGGGATTATTCTCGTGAAGCTCCTCTGGAACCATATTGTGTCCTTTGAAATAGAGATTGAGATTAAGCAGGGAGAGAGAAAGCAAGGCTTCTCTAATTCCAGTTATAATTTTATTTTTCCCTTGAACAGACTGTCAAAGGAGCAGAAAGATAGCTCATTCATGTATTCCTGTGTCTGGCTTATTGTTTGCTGAGTTGACTAACTTGCAAGTGGCTCTTTCATCTCCAAGACATGAAAGGTGTAAATCAAATAGAAAAATTAGGTCTGTATTTTAAATTCTTTTGAAAATATTAATTTTGCCTCACACAGTCTTTGTTTATCTCAGTTAGCATTTTGTCACTGTACTCGAAAGGTTGACACTGCTTTCTCCACACAGATGCTGCCGGACCTGCTGAGTTTTGCCAGCAATTTCTGTTTTTGTGTCAGATCTCCAGTATCCCAAGTTCTTTGTTTTATTTTGTTTCACTTCATTTATGTCACATTGATTCTGTGAATCTGAGCTAACCTATGGTCAACGGAATGCCGTGGCCATTTTAAATCATTAAATTTTCTTGTTAACACAACTTTAACCCATGAGTGTCCAAGGTTTTAAAACTAGATGATGGCAGTCAAACATTGTTAGTCTAAATTTTGCTACTATCATGACATAATTTTAACATAGAGTTAAAATCCCTCTCACACAAAATGATGATCTGATATACAGAAGCAGGTATATTACATTCAAAGTAATGCTGTATCATTAAATGAACATTTCACTGAGGAAAATGGCTTGTCAGGACCTAATCAAGAGCAAAAGTAGTTGTAGATGGATGGATTTTCATGTTATGAGGATAACACAGACAGCTGCTATATCTGTAATGCTTCAATGGTCAGAAACCTGTTTTTAGAAACCTGATTAAGATCATGCTTTGCATATCATGAGATTAGCTGCATTTTTTAATACTTATAGACTATTATACAAAATATTGGCTCACTTTACAGTACGATTAGAAAGTGCTCATATACATTTTGCTGAATAGTACAATTTGTGCAAATATGTAATGCCTCTTGTGTAGAAATATCTTTAAAATAAAGTATAAAATCAAAATAATGGTTATGATTGGTTTCAGTGTCTTTCCTTATTCAAGCCCAAAATAATGAAAATATCTGACTCAATGCACACCTGAAAAATCCCACACCATGTTCTATATTCAAAACAAAGCATTTGAAAAGACAAAAACAACCATAACAAACAAAAAGATGTACCTCATACTCTTCTTCATCAGTTCTCTGCTCAAAGGCAGATCTGACTCATGACTCTGCAATCTCCATCATGGTTAGGACAAGGTCCTAAACCCATCCCAACCAGAACAGGGATTGAACCCTTTGCTGTTGGCACCAATTTGATCCACACCACCTATCCAGTCAACCTGCACTCCCCCACCCCACCCCAAGAAGTCCAAGTTGTTATGACAGCATGCATTTTATGTCCATGCTACAGCCTGGAGTTATGGATTATGATGAGAGGGGCTCCAACATTTTTTCCATCACATGAGACAAACTTATTTCAACTGGAATGTCCTGAGAGAGCCTGTGCATCCCATTGCCCTTGGGAATTTGATTTTTTTTCCCCAAATCTTGATCGAACAGGTGACATAGGTTAGTGACTGCCTGGCTGTTGAAGCATAATCCTCTGTCATATCCTGGAAGACTTAATTATGCTTCTTTTGTCTCCTCACCCCTTCCCTCCTTTATGACATCCTTCCACCTTCAGAATGTCATGTTGTAGCTTTATCAGACTATGTTTAGACCACACTTAGAGTATTGCATTCAGTTCTGGTTGCCACATTATAGGAAACATGTGGAGGCTTTGGAGAGGGTGGACAAGAGGTTTACCAAGATGTTGCTTGGATTAGAGGGTATGAGCTACAAGGACAGGCGAGAAAAACTCGGGTTGTTTTTTTCTGGAGTGGTGGAGGCTGAGGGGCTACTTGATAGCAATCTAAAATTATGAGATGCAGAGATAAGTTTGACAGTCAGAATCTTTTGAGTTGAAATGCCTAAAACAAAGGAGCATGCACTTAAGGTGAGAAGGGGAAATTTCAAAGGAGATATGAGGGGCAAGTTTATTTTACACTGAGTGTGGTAGGAGTCTGGAAAACGTTACCAGGAGTTGTAGTGAAGGTAGATAAGATAGGGGCATTTAAATAAGCACATGAACATGCAAGGAATGCAGGGAGATGGACCAAGGGCAAACAGAAGGGATTAGTTTAATTTGGTATCATGTTTGGCACATGGTTGGCCGAAGGCCCCATTCCTATGCTGTGCAGTTCTATATTCTATAATGCCTGTGCTTCTTCTGATGCTGTACTGTAGCCCCAGCCTCAAATGGGCAGCACAGTAGCTCAGTAGTTAGCACTGCTACATCACAGTGCCAGGAACCCGGGTTTGATTCCATCCTCGATTGACTGTCTGTGTGGAATTTGCACTTTCTCCCCGTGTCTGCACGGGTTTTTTCCATGTGCTCCAGATTCCCTCCACAGTCCAATGATGTGCAGGTTAGGTGAATTGGCCATGCTAAATGGCCCACAGTGTCCAGGAATGTGCAGTCTAGGATTAGCTGTGGGAAATGTAGGGTTACAGGGATACAGTGGGTCTGGATGGGATGCTGTTCAGAGGATTGGAATGAATTTGATGGGCTGAATGGCCTGATCTCACACTGTTGGGATTCTATGATTCTAAGCAATTCTTATCATCCTAGCAGCATTCCTCTTTTTTTGTTGTATTGCTTCCCATGCTGATTGAATAGAAACCTCATCTGTAGCCAAATCCAGCCTTCCAACAGTTCTACCCTCTCAGGAACTAGCAAAAAGCTCCCAAAAAGACTTTTCAGTATTGTAGTCGTGGGTTATTTTTGAATATCACTACTTCTACCAAACTCTGGGTGTCAGCATTATGTACCTTAATCCATGCATACAAAATCAGCAAAACAAGAGTTCCCAGGCACTAATTTCCAAAAGTGCTTCTTAGCACAAGAATATGATACCTAATTGTACATAAATAGACTAATGCTAGAAATGTTCATTATACATCTTGAGAAATGTGGTGATGACCACTTTTGTGCAATCATCCAGAATGGGATGATGTCAGAGCAGAAGTTAGCTATTCAGACTATCCAGTCTGCTCTGCCATCCAATGAGATCATTGCTGATCTGATCCATCAGGAGGAAGTGAGGACTGCAAATGTCGGAGAGCAGAATCGAAAAGTGCGTTGCTGGAAAAGCATAGCTGGTCAGCCGGCATCTAAGGAGCAGGAGACTCAACTTTTCAAGCATGAGCTATTCATCAGGAATGTGGGGGAGGGCCGAATGGGGCTGAGAGATAAATGGGAAGGGGGGTGGGGCTGGGAGGAAGGTAGCTGGCAATGCGATAGGTGGATAAAGGTGGGGGTGATGGTGAGAGGTTGAAGAGGAGGGTGGAGTGGATAGGTGGGAAGGAAGATGGACAGGAAGGACAGTTCAAGAGGGCAGTTCCGAGTTGGAGAGTTAGATCTGGGATATGGTAGTGGCACGGGAAATGAGGAAACTGGTGAAATTAACATTTATTCCGTGTGGTTGGAGAATCCCGAGGCGGAAGATGAGGCGTTCTTCCTCCAGGCATCGGGTGGCTAGAGTTTGGTGGTGGAAGAGGCCAAGGACTTGCATGTCCTTGGTGGAGTGGGACGGAGGAGTTGGATTGTTCAGCCACAGGGTGGTGGGGTTGTTTAGTGTGTGTGTCCCAGAGATGTTCTCTGAAACATTCAGCAAGTTGGCATCCTGTCTCCCCAGTGTAGAGGGGACCACATCGAGAGCAAAGGACACAGTAGATGATGTGCGTGGATGTGCAGGTAAATCTCTGTCAGACATGGAAGGAATCTTTTGGGCCTTAGATGGAGGTGAGGAGGGAGGTGTGGGTGCAGGATTTACACTTCTTACAGTGGCAAGGGAAGATGCCGGGAGTGGAGGGTGGGTTGGTGGGGGATGTGGACCTAACAAGGGAGTCACAGAGGCAATGGTCTCTGCAGAATGCTGATAGGTGTGGGGAGGGAAATACATCCCTAGTGGTGGGGTTTGTTTGTAGGTGGCAGAAATGGCAGAGGATAATGCACTGTATCCCGAGGTTGGTAGGGTGGAAGGTGAGGACGAGGGAGGGTTCTGTTCTTGTTGCGATTGGAGAGGTGGGGTTCAAGGGTGGAAGTGCGGAAAGTGGAGGAGTTGTGCTGTAGGGCATCGTTGACCATGTGGGAGGAGAAATTGTGGTCCCTGAAGAAGAAGGCCATGTGGGATGTTCAATGGTAGAATTGGTCCACCAGTGAGCAGATGCGGCGGAGGCTGTCCTCTTGGCACCCCACCCCACCCCTCCCCCTAACTCATTCCTGATGAAGAGCTCATGCTCAAAATGTTGAATCTCCTGCTTCTCAGATGCTACCTGATCAGCTGTGCTTTTCCACTTTGATCTGATCCATCCTCAGTTCCACCTTTCCTGCAATTTTACCTACAGCTCTTGAATCTCTTATTGATTAAATATCTGTCTCAGCCTTGATTTAAAAAAACATTGAGGGAGTGTGGGCATCATTGCCCATCCCTAACAGCTCAGAGTACTGTTTGCTGTGGGTTTGGAGTCACAAATAGGCAAGATCAGCTGTTTCCTAAAAGACATTAGTGAACCAGATGAGCCACTATAAATGCCGGAGGAAACACCACAGAAGCGCTTCACAGGAGGTTCCCAAGCACTGAGGATGTCACCTAGACAGGGGACGAAACGTTTGCAACAAAAACTTCCAGCTCGGCGAACAGAACCACGGCAGCAGAATTAAGGAGAATCCAAAGGGTTTTTACAAATATATTAAGGACAAAAGGGTAACTATGGAGAGAATAGGGCCCCTCAAAGATCAGCAAGGCGGCCTTTGTGTGGAGCCACAGAAAATGGGGGAGATACTAAATGAATATTTTGCATCAGTATTTACTGTGGAAAAGGATATGGAAGATATAGACTGTAGAGAAATAGATGGTGACATCTTGCAAAATGCCCAGGTTACAGAGGAGGAACTCACAGGTGAAGTGCTGGAAGACTGGAGGTTGGCAAACGTGGTGCCACTGTTTAAGAAGGGTGGTAAAGACAAGGTAGGGAACTATAGACCAGTGAGTCTGACCTCGGTGGTGGGCAAGTTGTTGGAGGGAATCCTGAGGGACAGGATGTACATGTATTTGGAAAGGCAAGGACTGATTTGGGATAGTCAACATGGCTTTGTGCGTGGGAAATCATGTCTCACAAACTTGATTTGAGTTTTTTGATGAAGTAACAAAGAAGATTGATGAGGGCAGAGCAGTAGATGTGATCTATATGGACTTTAGTAAGGCGTTTGACAAGGTTCTCCCTGGGAGACTGATTAGCAAGGTTAGATCTCATGGAATACAGGGGGAACTAGCCATATGGATACAGAACTGGCTCAAAGGTAGAAGACAGAGGGTGGTGGTGGAGGATTGTTTTTCAGACTGGAGGCCTGTGGCCAGTGGAGTGCCACAAGGATTGGTGCTGGGCCCTCTACTTTTTGTCATTTACATAAATGATTTGGATGCGAGCATAAGAGGTACAGTTAGTAAGTTTGCAGATGACACCAAAATTAGAGTTGTAGTGAACAGCGAAGAGGGTTACCTCAGATTACAACAGGATCTTGACCAGATGGGCCAATGGGCTGAGAAGTGGCAGATGGAGTTTAATTCAGATAAATGCAAGGTGCTGCATTTTGGGAAAGCAAATCTTAGCAGGACTTATACACTTAATGGTAAGGTCCTAGGGAGTGTTGCTGAACAAAGAGACCTTGGAGTGCAGGTTCATAGCTCCTTGAAAGTGGAGTCGCAGGTCGATAGGATCATGAAGAAGGTATGCTTTCCTTTATTAGTCAGAGTATTGAATACAGCAGTTGGGAGGTCATGTTGCGGCTGTACAGGACATTGGTTAGGCCACTGTTGGAATATTGCATGCAATTCTGGTCTCCTTCCTATTGGAAAGATGTTGTGAAACTTGAAAGGGTTCAGAAAAGATTTACAAGGATGTTGCCAGGGTTGGAGGGTCTGAGCTACAGGGAGAGGCTGAAAAGGCTTGGGCTGTTTTCCCTGGAGTGTCGGAGGCTGAGGGGTGACCTTATAGAGGTTTAGAAAATTATGAGTGGCATGGATAGGATAAAAAGACAAAGTCTTTTCCCTGGGTTCAGGGAGTCCCGAACTAGAGGGCATAGGTTTAAGGTGAGAGGGGAAAGATATAAAAGAGACCTCAGAGGCAACCTTTTCACGCAGAGGGTGGTACGTGTATGGAATGAGCTGCCAGAGGATGTGGTGGAGGCTGGTACAATTGCAACATTTAAGAGGCATTTGGATGGGTATATGAATAGGAAGGACTTGGAGGGATATGGGCCGGGTGCTGGCAGGTGGGACTAGATTGCGTTGGGATATCTGGTCGGCATGGACAGGTTGGACAGAAGGGTCTGTTTCCATGCTGTACATCTCTATGACTCTATGACTCTAAGTCCATGTGGTAAAGGATTTCTTAGATTCACTTCACTCTGAGAGATTAAGCTCCTCTACATCTGTCCTAAATAAGTGGCCCATATTCTGATTATGCCTTCTTGTCCTTGACTGTCCAACAAATGGAAACAAGCTTTCTGCATCTACCTTGTCAAGTCCCCTAAGAATCTTGTATGTTTAATATGATCACTTCTCAATCTTCAAAATTCCATTAAGTACAGGTCCAAGCTCAATTGCTCCTCATAAGACAGTCCTCCAATGATTAATTTTATATTCAAAACTTCAATGAATTGTAAATGAATTTTTATCTGCTGCCTAACTTGTCTACTGGTTGACTAATTTCAGGAAACAATCCTTCAGAAGAAAACAGGTCCCAACTTTACAGTTGTGATGCCCATTTTAATTTTCTGTCTGGGAAATTAAGGAAAGGACCTCAATGGTTTTGCAGTGAGGCCAAATTTGCATAGATATGACAGTAAATTGACCTGCTCTACATTTATGTAACGCCCAAAAAGGTGCCCAGGCTGTCATTACTTGCAGGGAATAGCGTACTGGAAATCAAATCCCACTGTTCCTTGAGATGTTGAAATGTGAATGTTTCATCAAACCACCAAACTGCCTAAATCGATCTGTTTAATTGAGCTTTAAGAATATGCATGCCAGGGTTTTTTCCCACTAACAATAACATAACAATTTATTGTAATCACTTGTTAAGCAAATGGACAAATGTAAATCAGATTAATTGCTAATCCATGACTGGATCACTTGAAAAAGAATATTGAAGGATTATGATTTCTAATTTATGTGACTTAGCTTTAATGTTTTTAAAGCTTACACACCAACACACAGATAGACAAACATAAATATTATGCATTGAATCTTAACAGAGGAACAACAGAGCCTTTGTGCCAGAATCAGATGAGAAGTCTGATGAAAACCATCTTGATATTGGAAGTATCTCACTCCATCTTTCATGTTTTTGACAAATGCACAACAGGTTTTTCATCAATTAAATGCAAATTGTTGTTTCTTAAACACCTTGTTGACCTCAGTAATATTCAGTTTGCTATCTTGCCAAAACAAGCTAGATGACAAGAAAACATGACATGGAGAGCAAAGCAGACCTGGCGAATTAGCTCGTCGCTTTCACCAAAAGACCTCCATGTTGGTCACTGGGCACCAACATCTCAGGGCACACTCCATGGCACTGGCCACATGCACCCCACATTCATGGACATTGGCAATTAACAAATCATCCCTGGGTTCTTTGTTTGCTGTCATAGCATTCAATCAATCTGAGCCCACCTGGATGCTCACAGCATCCTTGCATTGCCCTGCCCTTCATAGGGCTGAAGGGATCAAAGGACATGGTGAGAAAACCAGAACAGAGTATTGGGTTGGATGATCAGCCATGATCATATTGAATGGTAGAACAGACTTGAAGGGCTGAATGGCCAACTCCTGCTCCTATTTTCTGTTTCTATGTCTGCCTTTTTGCACTTTGCCCCCTCAGCCAGAAATGGCAGGCTCATATTATTTCATCTGTCACATTTTGCTCGGTAAAAACAATGACTGCAGATGCTGGAAACCAGATTAGTGGATTAGTGGTGCTCGAAGAGCACAGCAATTCAGGCAGCATCCGAGGAGTAGTAAAATCGATGTTTCGGGAAAAAGCCCTTCATCAGGAATAAAGGCAGAGCGCCTGAAGGGTGGAGAGATAACCTAGAAGAGGGTGGGGGTGGGGAGAAAGTCGCATAGAGTACAATAGGTGAGTGGGGGAGGGGGATGAAGGTGGTAGGTCAGGGAGGAGGGTGGAGTGGATAGGTGGAAAAGAAGATAGGCAGGTAGGACAAGTCATGCGGACAGTGCTGAGCTGGAAGTTTGGAACTAGGGTGAGGAGAGGGAAGGGGAAATGAGGAAACTGTTGAAGTCCACATTGATGCCCTGGGGTTGAAGTGTTCCAAGGCGGAAGATGAGGCATTCTTCCTCCAGGCGTCTGGTGGTGAGGGAGCGGTGGTGAAGGTGGCGCAGGACCTCCATGTCCTCGGCACAGTGGGAGGGGGAGTTGAAATTTTGGGCCACAGGGTGGTGTGGTTGATTGGTGCGGGTGTCCCGGAGATGTTCCCTAAAGCGGTCTGCTAGGAGGCGTCCAGTCTCCCCAATGTAGAGGAGACCGCATCGGGAGCAATGGATACAATAAATGATATTGGTGGAAGTGCAGGTAAAACTTTGATGGATGTGGAAAGCTCCTATAGGGCCTTGGATGGAGGTGAGGGAGGAGGTGTGGGCACAGGTTTTGCAGTTCCTGCATTGGCAGGGGAGGGTGCCAGGATGGGAGAGTGGGTTGTAGGACGGTGTGGACCTGACCAGGTAGTCACGGAGGGAACAGTCTTTGCGGAAGGCAGAAAGGGGTGGGGCGGGAAATATATCCCTGGTGGTGGGGTCTTTTTGGAGGTGGCGGAAATGTCGGCGGATGATCTAGTTTATGCAAAGGTTGGTAGGGTGGAAGGTGAGCACCAGGGACGTTCTGTCCTTGTTACGGTTGGAGGGGTGGGGTCTGAGGGCGGAGGTGTGGGATGTGGACGAGATGCATTGGAGGGTATCTTTAACCACGTGGGAAGGGAAATTGCGGTCTCTAAAGAAGGAGGCCATCTGGTGTGTTCTGTTCAGTACAAACACAAAGGAAGAAAACTTGTCATATTTGTCAGCTGGTTTCAGTCAAGACAAGGAGGTAGCCTTTGCTCATGGAGTCCTACCATATTAAATCAAGGGTAGTCTTTGGTGACAGTCCAGGGGCTGGAAAACATTTAGTGAGCCATTTGGTACAATCAGCCTCAGGATGATCTGCACATAAGGATAGAGGAGCCAAATGTCGGGGAAGCAATCAGCTGTCTTAAGTCTCTCTGCCCTATAAAACTCTAACTGAAGAGATTCTAAAGAAGGGTCATACCAGATTCAAAACATGAACTCTGCTTCTCTCTACATAATTACTGCCAGACCTGCTCAGTTTCTCCAGCATTCTCTGTGTTGTTTCAGGTTTCCAGCAACCTATTGTATTTTGCCTTTATTCAAGAGTTGGAGAGGAACATTATTTTCCAGAGCAAGGAATCAGAAGGAGAGATGGTGATGCTGCAATCCTCTAGGCTTCTGTCTTCTCCATTTTTCATTCCCTCTTTAAGGGTCTGAAGCTGGTCCAATGAAAGGTTGTTGCTATGCTGAGCTCTTATGAGCCTACAACATCAGGTGACAATTGAAAAGCCGATCAAAAGACAGTCTCTGTGCAGATAAAAAAACAGAAATTACTGTTCTGAGGAAGAGTCACTTGACCTGAAAAGTTAACTTGATTTCTCTCCACAGATGCTGTCAGACCTGTGGAGCTTTTCTGGCAATTTCTGTTTTTGTTTCTGATTTACAACATCCACAGTTCTTTCAGTTTTTATTTAGTCTCTGGGTAGAAATGCCATGATAGAGTCAGACAGCACAAAAATTGACACTTGAGTCCAGCTCATCCATGCTGACCAGATTTACTAAACTGAATTAGTCCCATTTGCATGCGTTTGACCCACAACCCTCTGAACCTTTCCTGTTCATGTACCTGTCCTAATGCCTTTTAAATATTATAATTTTAATTGATCACACATACAGGTGGTACTAATTTGTCATTACTTCTCCCTCCCTGCTCCATTCAAGTAATATTGTGTATACGACTCGCATGTGCTCCAGTAACTTATTTTTAAAACTCCAATTACCTCATGCACAGCTTCCTTGGTTTAAATCAATATGTGTTCCAGTTTTAGTCCACAGTCCAAAATAATTCTTTACAATGAACAGAAATTTCTACATGTTATGCCCATTTATTTTGAAGTATCAGAAACTGAGATTAACATTTTAAGAAAAAAGAAAATCTAATATAAATGATATACAGCAAGAAAAATAATACTGAAGAAACTAAAAAATATTATTTTGTAGGCTGAATTATATAAAGCAGACATCAAGGTGTCTGGAAAGGATGCTTCTTCCAAATGATTGAAAAGAACAGGAAGCCTGACTTCATTAATTAGCTCAGTTAGGATATGCTGCTCACTGGCTATCTGGTTGCTTATGTCTTCTCTCAAAGCTTGCTAGGTTTTGCAATCGGAGTGCTGCTAGAAGGGGAAATCATTTCCACCAATCCAGCATGAAACAAATTTACTTTGTTTACATATTAGCTCTAAATGGAATTTGATTATTGTTTGGGTTCCATTGTAAGACCAGCAAACCTTATGAATAATTCTATTGGTCATCCTTTGATTTATTATTCTGTGACTGACTGTTCTTTGACCAATTGTTTCTTGATTTAAACTAGTTCAGCTCCTTCTATAACTTTAAGCAGATTCAGGTCAGGCAATGCATTCATATTCAAGAATGATTTTTATTGATTGCGAATTACATATATGTTCCGTAGTAATTGACATGCTTGATGTAGGAGAATTTATTGTAACATTCTTTTAAATTAACTGCCATACTTCCTGAGCCATGGCTGTACTGCTGTTGGCTGCAGTCTGTGTTTCTTCAACAATAGTACACCATCTGATAATATAGGGTGGAATCTTATCAGCCTCTGAGTAATGTTAGGAATGACGAGATGTTTGTTAAAATTGAGTGAGCTGTTCAGTGAAGTCTACCTTGATATTGAGATCATCTCATTGCATCAGGTTAGCTTTTTCCCCCGAGTGCTGTGGCAGGATTCATGCTAACCTCCTGTGAGTTCTCAATTGGCCTTCCTTATTACTTATTAAATGATTTGTTAACAGCCCAACTCAGCACAGGTTCAGGTCTTATCAAATTCACCGTATTAGTTAATTATTGGGAAAATTCAACATGGTAAGCAAAGCAGGTAGAGGCATACTCAACTCACTCCTTTCTCCAAAAGACATCCATGTTGTACATCCAGCATCAGACACATTCCATGGGAACTAGCCCCACACACCCCAGATCTACAGACATTGACAGACATCTTCCAGCCTCTAAGAGTGCTCATGGCGTTATATTTCCAATCATTTACAGAACATGTTCTGACACTTACAGAGCTGATGGAAGGTCCCTGGGCCTGAAACATTTACTCTACTTCCTCTCTCCACAGATATTGCCAGACCGGCTGAGTCAATTTCTGTATTTCATTGCTAGACCTGTGGAGGCACTGGCAACTGTCATTGTAATGTTGCAGCTTGACCCAGTTCCTGGAACAAATCAGACTGTAACTCTGGGCTTTTCATTTGGTCTCATGGTACTCACTCACTCTGAACCCATCCTGATGCTTGCAGCATCTCTGTTATGAGTTGCCTTTTTGCATATTGCCCCATCACAGAACAATACCAGGCTTAGTGTATGACTGTCTTGCTGAGGCATTCAGCGCACAGTAGCTTGCCACGAGTATCAGCAAGTCTCAGTCCAGTTGGGGGGACTGCTCACAGAATCTCATTTCAGAGAGAGGCACCTGCTCCACCAATATGTCAATGTCCTTTTGACATTCCGTACTGTCCTCCTCATAGATTAAAATTATCCAAAGTTTAATGTCATTCATAAACTTTGAAACTGTCCCCTGCCTATTCAAGAAACTGACCATTTACATAGACAAGGAAAAGCAAGAGTCCCAATGCCAAGGCCTGGGGAACTCCACAACAAATCCTCGACCAGTCTGAAAAATAGCTATTAACCATTACTCTCTATTTCCTCTTCCTCAGCCAATTTCATATTCATGTTGCTACTGCCCTTTTTATTTCATGGTCTATAAGTCCGTTGAGTGGTAGTACATTAAACATCTTCTTTGTTGCCCATGTACACCACATCAATGGCCTTCCCCTCCTCAACACTCCCTGTTACCTCTTCAAAAGCTCCAACAAGTTAGTTACACACAAGTTTCCCTTCGCAAATCCATGCTGACTCTTCTGAATCGATCTATATCTTTCCATATGACTATTAATTTTATCACAGATATTTGTTTTAAAAGTTTCCTCACCATTAAATCAAAATTCATTGGTCTGTAACAAGTGGCGTCTATGTTTTCAAACATTTTTGAATGATGAGTGTTGAGTTTGCAATTCTCTAATCATCCAACTCCCGAATCCAGAGAAGATTAAAATTGCCAATGCCTCTGCAATTTCCACTTGTACTTTCACAGAAGTGTATCTTGGGTAAACATGACATCTAGATATCACTTCATAAATATTCCACATCTTCAGACTATATCAAAATGAACATGCAGATATGCTTAAGGAGACAGTTTCTTTTTCATTTTGAGCTATTAAAAGATTAAATGAAAACAGTAAGGTGGGTCATTCAGATTTCATTGGGTGGGATAGAATGGGATATAATGAGAAACTAGGTGAGAACTATTTGCATTTATAACAAATCATTAGAAATACTCAAAGTCAAGGGACTCAAGAAAAATATGTTATCAGCCAAAGAAGTGACGGTGATAGCACAAAAGTTCAATCAAAGAAATAGGTCTTAAAAGAGGAGAGGTAAAGGGAGAGGTACAAATCTTGTGGGGACTGGCAGTGGGGCTCACACAAATGGTTGGAAGAAAAGAAGTGGAACGCACAAGAACCTGACAGTTTGCTTGTAATTAAATGTCTGAACTGAGAAGAGGGAAAAAAGAACAGTCAGAAGATGGAGTGAGAAGTTGGAGAGTCAACAATTCCAAAGAAGAGACATCTTGGTCTTGAAAAGCTAATTCTGTTTTACTCTCCATTTTTGCTGCCAGACCTGCTGAGATTTTACTAGAAATTACTAGTTTATTTCATATTTCCAGCATTCACAATATTTTGTTATAAAGGAATATCATTCAGGATTTTTTTATTTAGATTACTTACAATGTGGACTTGTTGGGCCAAAAGGCCTGTTTCCACCGAAGAGCAACCCACCCAGACCCATTCCCCTACATTTCCCCCTTCACCTAACACTAGATTTAGGCTGCTTTAAAATATCACTTTCGTATCTAAACATTAATCAAATGGGGAGTAGATTTTTTAAAAGGCTGCACTGCAGTAAAGCTTAATTGCAGCTGTTACATGACAAAGTGAGACCCAGCACAGTGTGAATGCCTCTCATTAAATAGGAAAGACAGATAGCTCAATTAATTATACAGAAACCTAGGGATTAGAAATTAGAGCTTTTTATAATTCTTTATTTTTCATCACTTATGCCAAATCAAGAAAGATTAGGTCTAGATTTACTTCCAAATATTTGAAATATTTAAAGAGCTACATCCAGAGCCTTAATTCGCTATTTCCTTTATCGATCCTGCTGAAGTGAATGCATGTTTTCAGCATGTGTTCAGATTTGAAACATGCTTCCTGATAAAAAATCTGCTAGGAATCCACATCTATTTTTGCAAAAAGATTATCAATGATTACTTCTCAGTTTCATTAATGGAATACTACATAATATGATACGATTTATTTATAGGTATTCTCGTAACTGTATTTGGCAATTTTGTAAACAAGATTGGTTTGAATGTTTGGAATCACTAATCCAAGGGAGGAGATATTAATCAGGAATATGTTTTTTGACACATGTGTACGTATAACATTCAGGAAAAAAAGATATGAGAATCATTTTGTTGTCGTAAACCAAGATGTTCGTGATTGATGATCCACAAGAATTAACCAATATAACTGCATTTTTAAACAGCCTGCCTTTACTGCCATCTTGTGGTGTTAAAAAAATTCTGTCAGTACTATATGTACATGTGAATAATAATTCAGTTTAATAAGTGTAATACACAAAAAAACAATTCTCCATGATAATTTAATAGCCATGGTCTAGGTTAACAATAGCAGATGTAACACCTCACTTTTAAAAGCATGCGAGATTTTCAAAATGACTTTTGGGGTGCCAATTGTGGTTTGCTATTGCATGGCCTGAAGGATATCAAGATTTCCTCAAAAGCTAAAATGTTTATGTGGAAAGCCAGAGACCATCCTAACAGATAACAAAAGCATATTACACAAACATATTCTAATGTTCCCTATGTTCCTGTGAATGGACTCCCTATCATACAGTACTTTAAAAGGAATTGCAAGCATCCCAAGGGGTGATGAAATAAACCTTTTATTACTCTTGAAGTGAAAATAAATGAGTTCTCATTATCTTGGGACTGTATTAACTGAGAAGCAGAGCACCAGCTTAGGAAACTATTATTTTCTGAAGGGAAGATTGGGAGTCTATACTCCAATGATTTAAGGCAGTTTTATATTTGAACAGGAAAAACAGCAATAGACCTAACTGGATGCTACTCTTCTTCTGCCTTTTATATGCCCCATTTATATGTGCAGTCCTATTGAAGTAAATGGAAGTTTGTCATCCTTTGAGCAGAACAACTGATAGCGAATTTGATCCACTCATTTTACATTACCACCCACAGTGAATTTCACCTCCATGACAGCAGATCAAACAATGAAGTCAGGCCATTTAACTTTACAAATGCATCCAATTAAAGAAAAGATTAAAAATTCACTCCTGGGTTCACATTTTCAAAATGAGAGAATATATTGCAGACTCCTTCTGAGACAGCCAAATACAATTTACTATTTAAACATCATCTTTCAATACCTTTATTTCACTCAGCATGGGTTTGCCCACTTCATTACTTAATTTGAAGTTGTGAATTTACTTCAGAATTATGAAGCTACAAAAGCAAAGTATTAAATCAAAATAGGAGCAAAAATTTGAGTGCCATCAAAAATGGGAAGGGGATTGGTGATGTGAATATCCTAAGTCCATTCAAAGTAATACCGGCAACACACAAATTTTGTGCTGTTTGCAATTTTAAATGATTCTGGCTTAAACGTGCTACTGAGTGGCTGCACGTCTCAGTAGTTGACCATGCAATACCAGGACCACTTAGAAATGGCACTACTGAAAGTCAGTCTTCACTTCAAAAAGGGAAGGTGCAGTCTGGCTGCAGCAGGTACTGGCAGTCAGTAAAAGACAGTCTGATCTATACAAAAAATGAAAATAATGCAACATCGCCCTTAAAGTTACTGATGCAGGATTTCAAACCATAATGCAACTGTTTGACATTAAATAGGTACACATTTGAATCTCATAAATAGACTCAAACTAAATCTATTCTTGGTAGCATCCAAGATGTATGTTTGCAATGCTTAACTCTGTAAAAAAATACAATAGGGCATGTAGATTGGTCGTTAGCACTGCTGCCTCACAGCGCCGGGGACTAGGATTCAATTCCACCCTCGGGCGGCTGTCTGTGTGAAGTTTGCACATTTTCCCTGTGTCTGTGTCGGTTTCCTCCAGGTGCTCCAGTTTCTTCCCACAGTCCAAAGATGTGCAGGTCAAGTGGATTGTCCATGCTAAATTACCCATAGTGTCTAGGGATGTGCAGGTTAGGTGGGTTAGCCATGGGAAATGCAGGGTTACAGGGATAGGATGGGTTTGGATGGGATGCTGTTCGGATGTTTGGTGTGGGCCTACTTCCAGACTGTAGGGATTCTATGATTCTATAACAATGTATAAAGATTGGCTCAGGTTCTATCCTTCATTCAACTGACCTTCCGAAATAGAACACTGTCAAGTATTTCGAATGGAATGGGGTCAGAGAGTAATGGTGGCTATGTCAAAGAATTCACGTGATGGCTTCTATATATTGTCACAAGAAGCTTAATAGTGTCTCATGTTTTGTGAAAGTCACTGAACTCGTTTTTCAAATGCTCTATCTTAACAGCTGAGCCACTATATTCGCATCCACCTCACTCACATAACATCATTTTTTCTTAATCCTTTCATAAGGTATGAGTATGATTGTGGAAGCCAGCATTTGTTTCTCATCCCTAATTTGTCTTGAACTGAGTACTTGGTAGGCTATTTGAAACAGTAGTTAAGAATCAACTGCAAGTGATAGATGGCGTTGTTAACAATGCTAACAAACAGCACTTGCTCAACAATAAGCTGCTCAGTGACACTCAATTTTTATTCCACTAGAGTCATTCAGCTCAACCTCATTACAGCCTCCATTCAACATCGACAGAAAGCTGAACTCGAGAGGTGAGGTAAGTGTAACTGTTAAAAAAGACTAGTAGACCCAAACATGGTACGATACCTGACAGCCAATGTTTCACCTTCTATTTCAACATAAATTGAAGCCACCCACAGTCTGACTGGGGTCCTGTGGCGGACCCTCTAGACTGAGGCAGAAATTTTCAGTTTGGTGCCATGTAGGCTCAGACTACCACTTCCATTACTGCAGACCCCAGTCTTCAAAGGGGTTTTCAGGGTCTTTCCGCAGTCTGTGTTCCAGTGGATTACTTGGATAGCTGATATGTTTCCCTGGAGAAGTGTCAGAGGCTCCACTTTGTATGGACCTGTTGGTCTCTCTCTCAATGATTGTGTTCTCATATGGTCAATGACCAGTACCATAGCAGAGGCCTGTCAATCAGCCAGTCCAGACTACTCACACCAGCCTGAAGTTATGCAATCCAAAATCTGACTCTAAAGTATGCATGAAAACATCTTCGGATTCCCTCTAAGTTGTATTCTACCAGTTGATGGTCTGTACCAAAAGAATGGTAATGTTGTACAATGGGTAAATGAGTCATGTTTGTGGGAAGCAACATCAAAGTTTGTGGGAAGCAGTGTCAAATCAGGTAATCACATTCAATTGCCAGTTGCCTCCCTCCTACCTCTGCCTCTTCTTTTTTTGCATCCTCCTCCTGAAATGCTTGCCTTATACCGAATGGTAGAGCATCCAGTTGATAATAAGGGATGTACAAACAGGAATAATCAAGAATGCTCAAGGGTGCAGGACTGCTGATTTTGTCTACGATGCTTCTCACTGTAGCCTGGCTCTCATTGTATGAATGATTGCTGTATGTGGCTACATTGCAGAGTGAAATCATGAGCCAGGTGCAAAACCACTGGCACCCAGCAACCACCATCTGGTTTGGCATGATGCCTGATAGATTGAGGGAACAGTAGATTGATGCAAAACAAAACTATCATGACTGTAGTAGGCATTCATTGGCATAATGTGTTGAATGTTGTCACAGATTCAGAAAATGGTAAAATTTGCAGTTGTAGAATTTCTCTGCATTGAGTTCCACTGCCCTGTAAAGCCACAAAGCCAAGTGGCAAAAGATGAGGTGTTGTTCCTCCAACTTGTTTTATTCAGAGAATTAAAATGACAGTGAGTGGAAACGTAGGGTTTCACATGTTGATTGAATAGAAGTATTCTGAAAAATGGTCACTAAAAATCTGGAGTTGGTGTCCCCAATGTAGAAAAGACTAAATGGTGAACATAATATGTTAAAGAAAGCATAAGCAAATTATTTTCACCTGAAGGACAACATGAACTGCTTTTTCATTGCTGCACTGCAGACTGGCAATGCAGGCTCCTGCCATCTATAGTAAACCTATGAGTATGATAATGTCATTGCATGTGAAGAACCAATTTCAGTTGGTCTTATTGAGCGTGATGAGCTTGCTTTGGAATTCCTGCCAGCTGTATGAGAGCTACAATGTAATAGGTGGCATGGTGGAAGAATAATTAGTATGACTGCCTCACAGCATTAGGGACCCAGATTCGATTCCAGACTCAGATGACTGTCTGTATGGAGTTTGCACATTCTTCCTACATCTGTGTGGATTTCTGCTGGGTGCTGTGTTTTTTTTCTGACAGTCCAAAGATGTGCAGGTTAGGTGGATTGGCCATGCTAAGTTCCCTCATATTGTCCAAGGACGTGCATACTAGGTAGATTAGCCATGGTAAATGCACACTTATGGGGATAGGGTAGATGGGCAGGATCTGAGTGGCATGCTGTTTTGAGGGTCAGTGGACACTCAATGGGCCAAATGGCTTCTTTCTGCACTGCAGGGATTCTATGAACATTTGGAACAGATGGTGATATAAATTTGGTTTTCATTCTGTTGACTCATGTAAAGTTAGGAGAGGATATTTTCTTTAAATATATGTTATTGAGTCTGGTAAAAGTTGAATATAGACAACATGACTTGAACCAGGTCTGTGATGCATGAATTCTGTTTTATAATGCAAAATATGAGCCCCTATCCAAGGCAGGTAAGAGCTTTTCAGATTTCAAAGTGTGCTCATGTCATTCTGATTCCTACGGTATTTTAACCAACAACAGTAAAGATGCTGGCCTGGCTGGGGGACTCCGGAAAACAGCAATGGGCCCTGACATGATGGAAAAGACAGAGGACAAAGGACCTAGGCACTACCTGTGAAAGAAGGGAGTTTAAAGGTAGTTGTGCTGTCAAGGTTGCAGTCTGATTTGGTTTGAGTAAGTTGGTGGTACAAGAGTATGGATTCAATGTTGAAGGAAGGAGACAATTGCCTTTGTGATGCTTAGCTAGAGGTAATTACACCTCATCTATATAGTGAGATCATGTCTGGGTCATTGATAGGTAATCATCAGTGTACATCAACAACCTTTATTAAGGATATATACAAAGTTTAGGTGGCACCCATTGGAACCCTAAACACTCTGTGCCAGATCACGTGATCTGACATGATTATGACACCGCTCCTTATGCACACGCCCAGTGAGTACTACTTAGAGTAAAGGTGAAGGTAATCCTTCAGTCTACAATCATAGCTTTTGAGGATGATGTGCCTTGCAGGCTATTCACAATTTCAAATAAATGTAACCCACCACAGAATGGCGTCATCCACATTTTCTCTATTCTCTAACTTCTGTTCGATCTTCATCCTTAGTCTGAGCCCAAAATATACAATGCAAAATATACAATATACAAGAAATGAAAAACATAGTTAACAAGGAAGTCAAAGATTATCAAAGATACCTGGATTTGAGGACACAGATTTCCGCTCCTCACCTTCCCTCAACAATGAGTCCATCCCCTTGCACCACTAACTTACTCAGATCAAATCAGATTGCAACCTTGACAGCATAACTGACTTTAAACTCCTTTCCATCACATTCCTAGGTCCTTTGTCCTATCATTGTCCTTTTTAGTCATGACAGGGCCAAGTGCTGTTTTCTGGAGTCTCCCAGCCAGGTCAGCATCTTTGTAGTTGCAGGTTAAGATATCATTGGTATCAGAATGACATGACTACACCTTAGAATCTCAAAAGCTCTAACCTGTCTTGGACAGGGGCTCATATTTTGCCCCAAGCATGCATTTTAAGATAGAATGGATGCATTACAAACCCAGTCCATGTCACATTGGTAAAGGTAATGAGGTAAAGTCCACCCAGTGGCTGGTTTTGCTCACACCGTTACATGGATTTTAAGAATTCTGATGATGGGCTTTTGCCCAAAACGTCTATTCTCCTGCGCCTCGGATGCTGCCTGACCTAATGTGCTTTTCCAGCACCACACTCTCGGCTCTAATCTCGAGCACCTGCTGTCCTCACTTTCACCTGGACTTTAAACTTGTTTGGCAGGGGGATGGGAACCAAGGAGAGGCTCTGAGTTAGTGAGAGTGGATGAGGGCTTAAGGAAAAAGAGAATCAAGACAGTAACTAAAAAACAAGAAGTAGCTGAGCAGTGTAGAACTGAGATGAGTGGAAACCAGGTCATTACAGAAAAAGAGAGAATGTTTTTAAACAAAGGTTCTTCTGGTGAAGGTGTTTAGATTCAAAAACAAGGTATAAAATCCAATATAAGGGCATTTTATCTGAATGCTTGAAGCATTCAAAACAGGGTAAATGAGTTGACACCACAACCCATCATGAATGGCCACTACAGAAACATGGCTGCAGGTGGTCACACTGGCAATTAAATACCCTGGGGTATCAGATTATTTGGAACTACAGACAGGAAGGAAAGGGAGGTGATGTAGCTCTGATATTTAGCGATGGCATCAAGGCAGTAGTGAGAGATGGCATAGTTTCTATGGAGAAGAAGGTTGAATCAATTTGGGTGGAAGTTAGAAATAGAAAGGAGAAAAAGTCACTGATAGGCATAGGCTATAGGCCACCAAATAATAACAACATCATAGGGTGGGCAATAAACAAAGAAATAAACTTGAAAGGGTTCAGAAAACCTTCACAAAGCTTTTGCCACAGTTGGAGCGTGTGAGCTATAGAGAGAGGTTGAATACGCTGGGGCCATTTTCTAAGGGGCATCGGAGACTGATGAGACCTTATAGAAGTTTATAAAATCATTAAGGGCATGGATAGACTGAATAGCTTAGGTCTTTTCCCCAGGGTAGGGGGGTCAAAAACTGGAGGGTATAGATTTAAGGTGAGAGGGGAAAGATTTAAAAAAGACCTAAGGACCAACTTTTCATGTAGGTGGTGATGCATATATGGAATGAGCTGCCAGAGGAAATGATGGAGGCTGTATCAAATACAACATTTAAAAGGCATCTGGCTGGGTATATGAACGGGAGAGGTTTTGAGGGATATAGGCTAATTGCTGGCAAATGGAATTAGATTAATTTAGGATATCTGATCGGCATGAATGGGTTAGACCAAAGGGTCTGTTTCTGTGCTTAATCTCTCTCTCTCTCTCTCTATCTCTATCTATCTAACTGATACATGAAAAAAATGGTATAGCAATTATTTTGGGGAATTTTAATCTCCATATTGATTGGTTAAGCCAAATCTGTTAAGACAGCCTTGAGAAGGAGTTCACAGAATTTATCCACAATAGTTTCCTCGAATAGTATATAACGGAACCTATGAGGGAGCAAGCTATTCTAGGTCTGGTCCTGTGTAATGAGACAGGAATAATTAATGATCTCATAGTTAGGGATCCTTTCAGAAGCAGCCATTACTGTGTGATTGAATTTAAATTAGAGATGGAGGGTGAGAAGGTAAAATCGAATAGCAGTGTCTTATGCTTAAACAAAGGAGACTAGAATGGATTGAGGCAGAGGTTGGCGAAGGTAAACTGGGAACAATGACTATATGGTGGGACAATTGAGGAACAGTGGAGAACTTTCAAAGCAGTGTTTCACAGCACTCAGCAAAAGTATACTCCACTGCAAAGGGAGGACTATAGGAAAAGGTATAATGAGCCATAGATATCGAAGGAAATAAAGGATGGTATAATTGAAAGCACATGCATACAAAGTGGCAAAAGATTAGTGGGAAACTAGAGGGTTAGGAAATCTTTAAAGGTCAACAGAAAGCCATGAGAAAAGCTATAAAGAAAGGTAACAGGTTATGAGACTAAACTAGCTCAGAATATTTTAAAAAAATTAACAATTGTTTCCACAAATATATAAAACAAAAAAGTGTCTAAGGTAAACATTGGTCTTGTAGAGGATAAGCAGGGGGATTTAATGAGGAAATAGGTGAGACATTGAACAGATATTTTGTGTCAAACTTCATAGTGAAAGACCCAAATAACATACCAATAATTGATGACAAGGAGGCAATGGCAGGTGAGAACCCAGAAACAACCATTATCACTAAGAGGTAGTGTTGGGCAAGCTAATGGGGTGAAAGGTATTTCCTGATCCTGATAGAATGCATCCCAGGGTACTAAAGGAGATGGCAGGGAAATAGCAAATGTGCTCACGATAATTTATCAAAATTTATTGGACTCTTGGGTGGTTCCGGCAGATTGGAAAACAGGAAATGTGATGCCACTGTTTAAAAAAGGAGTTAGACAATAGGCATGCAACAATAAGCCCATTAGCTTAACCTCTATCGTAAGGAAAATGCTTGAATCTATCATTAAGGAAGAAATTGATACCTCGATAGAAATTGTCCCATCGGGCAGACGGAGCATGGGTTCAAGTAAGGCAGGTCATGATTAACCAATTTACTAAGATTCTTTGAAGAGTATACAAGCGTAGTGTACAACAGGGAAACTAGTGGATGCAGTGTATCAGGATTTCCACAAGGCATTCAACAAGATGCTGCATAAAAGGCTGCCGCATAAGATATAGATACACAGCATTACAGGTAATGTATTTTCATGGAGAGAGGATTGGTTAACTAACAAGTAGCAAAGAATGGGGATAAATAGGTTTTTTTTCTGGTTAGCAATCAATGATTAGTCGTGCGCCTCAGGAATCAGTGTTAGGATTGCAATTGTTCACAGTTTACACAGATAATTTAGAGATGGGGACCAAGTGTAATGTGTCAAAGTCTGCAGATGATACTAAGATGAATGGTAGAGCAAAGTCTGCAGATGACACTCGGATAAATGGTATGAAAAGTGTGCAGAGGACATTGAATGTCTGCAGAGGAATATGAGTAGGTTAAAGTGGGTGGACAAGGGTCTGGCAGATGGAGTACAATATTGGCAAATATGAGGTCTTTCATTTTGGTAGAAATAACAGCAAAATGGACTATTATTTAAATGGTAAAAGAATTGCAGCATGCTACTATGAGAGGGACCTGGATGTACTTGTGCATGAATCACAAAATGTTGGTTTGCAGCAGGTAATTAAGAAGGCAAATGAAATATTGTCCTTCATTGCGAAAGGGATGGAGTTTAAAACAGGGATGTTATACTGCAGCTGTATAGGGTGCTGGTGAGGCCATACCCAAAGCACAGTGTACAGTTTTGATCTTTGTACTGAGCAAGGATGTACTGGCACTGGAGGGGGGAGAGAGGAGGTTCACGAGATGGATTCCAGAATTGAGCTGGTTGGCTTATTAGGAGAGATTGCGGAAACTAGAACTATAGTCATTGGAATTTAAAAGAATAAGGGAGGATCTTAAAGAAACATATAAAATTATGAAGGGAGTAGATAAGATAGAAGCAGGGAGATTGTTTCCACTGGCGGGTGAAGTTACAACTAGGGGGCATAGCCTCAACATTAGGGGGAGCAGGTTTAGGACTGAGTTGAGGAGGAATGTCTTCACCCGAAGGATTGTGAATAGAACATAGAACATTACAGCACAGTACAGGTCCTTCGGCCCTCGATGTTGTACTGGCCTGTGAAACCAATCTATTCCATTTTCATCCATATGTCTATCCAATGACCATTTAAATGCCCTTAAAGTTGGCAAGTCTACTACTGTTGCAGGCAGTGCATTCCACACCCCTATTACTCTCTGAGTAAAGAAACTACCTCTGGCATCTGTTCTATATCTATCGCCCCTCCATTGAAAGCTATATTTAATGAATCTGTGGAATTCCCTGAACAGTGAAGTACAGGCACATAATCCTTTACCAGAAATGCTCGGGACCAGCTGGTTTTTGGAATTTGGAACTTTTCGAATTTCGGAATAAGTGACAGTTCAATGATGAAATTTTAAAAAAAATCTTACTGAACAGCAACCTCAATGTGAGTAACAGACCCTGAGACAAAGTTGAGACCTGCCTGTGCTGGGCAACGCCCACCCACATCATATCTGAGTGACATGCATCGAGTGGATTTGGAGTTGCATCAACTGTTTGCACGCCAAACAACCTTGTTAATGAGATAAAAACTTCACAAAAAAACCTACTAACTTTGGAGCTTTTCAGATTTCAGGATTTCAGATAACGCGTTGTCTACCTGTAGTTGAGGCTATCTCGTTGAATATTTTTAAGACAAAAAGAGTTAGATTTTTAAATAGTAAAGGAATTAAAGGTTATGGTGAGAGGGTGGGTAATTGAAGCTGAGTCCATGAAAAGATTAGCTCTGATCTTATTGAATGGCAGAGCCAGATGCCCTACTCCTGCACCTATTTCTTAAGTTCTCACATTCTTACATTGCCTATGTTCAACTTGAGTTCAAAATAGTTAACAAAGCAGTCAAAGATAATCAGAGATATGTGGATGTCAGGATGCAGACTCCCCCTCCTCACCCGGATTCAAAATCTATCACTACTTCCTCAATTCTTACACCCATTTCTGCAACCAATTGTCACAACCATGATTAAAGAACCAAAAAAAAACTTAATATATAAATTGAACTTAAATTCAGAGTATGGCAACATTCCACTTTCATAATTGTTAGAAGTCACTTCTCTTTACTTCAATATTTATTTCTTTACACTCCCTTCAAGTATTTAGACTTATCAAGACAGAAGCATGAAATATAGCCAAAATCTAACCACTTGAATAGTAGTGCACTTCTATTTCATAGGGAGTGTGCACACTTCCTACCCAAACATAGAGGGACCTTTAGCAGTAGCCCTGTGTATTTAAAATCCCATATTTTCTCCATTCATTCATTCCTTATTGGATAGCAGAAATGAAATAGGAAAGAAAGTGATTCCTGCAATTTGAAGAGCTATTATGAGTCACCAAAACAAAGAAGATTTTGAAATGTTGTCAGAGGTCTGGCAGAAATGAATTGCAGCTTTTTTTCACTCTCGGCATACATTCAGCAGTCAATGATGGTTATCTGTTAATGCAAAGAGAGCAAAGATGTGTAGGAGGATAGAACTCCAAGAGTCAAACTAATCCAGACAATGATTAACTACACAACGCCTGCTACTTGAATGAACACAAGAAACACCTCCAATTGACACTGGAAGGAACAATATTGATCCTTCTTAATGCAATGGATTAGCAAAACAAAAATAGAGTAACAGAACAAAGGGAGGCAGACAACAAACCACTTTAGTAACTTGATGATGTCTAAATTGACATTTTTGTTGTGTACACTGTCTCAATCTCTAATGATTTTATCTTTTACCATATGGAAGTAAAAGCTCTGTAAAGGTAGCTTTCTTAAAAAAAACTTTTGTTCCAGCTGGGTCACAATGTAATCATCCCTACTTGGTAATATATGCCTCTGCTCGCTAATGTATTTAGCATACCCCTTCAACCTACACGTATAGAAAGCAAAATTGAGCTGGTGGATGCCTGCTGAGTCGTTAGGTGGCCTTCAAGTGGATTCTGCTCACTTCCTCATCGCTTGCAATAAACACCTTTTCACTGGGTCCTTATTGCAGTTAACTGTTACATATTGCTTCGGAACTATTAGTGGGGAGACAGATTGAAGTGTTATTGATACCAGGTTTCCAACCTTGTAACACCTGCAGGAAGTGACAGTGCATATGGAAAAGGCACTGCCTGTGACTCCAAGAGATCAGAATCCCCCACGTCCTCCCCAACATGGGAGTAACAAACACCTTAGGCTGCATCATGAGCAGTACTAAGGCAACAAAGGAGACAAGAAGCTCACAACAGAATGGGAAGGATGTGAAGCGCTCTCAGTTGGAGTCCCTATCTACCTAAAGGCTTCCAGGAGCACTATATTTTATGTAAGGCAAGAACTGTGCATCTGCGTGCCACCAAAGTAGTGGACACAGAACTTTGCCTCCATTTTAAACCAGACCTGCATCTTCAGAGCAGAATGGGGGCAGCACTGCTGGTAGCTGGGGCCCTTTCTACATGCCCAGAACTTGCAACGAGAAAGGAAAAAAAATAGAAAAATTTTATTTATGTAGAACCTTTGTCATTTATCTCAAGAAGGTTGGAATATAAAAGCACCGTTGTGCTACTGAGACTTTATAAAGCTCTGGTTAGGCCCCATTTGGAGTACTGTGTCCAGTTTTGGTCCCCACACCTCAGGAAGGACATACTGGCACTGGAGCATGTCCAGAGGAGATTCACACGGATGATCCCTGGAATGGTAGGTCTAACATATGAGGAACGGCTGAGGATCCTGGGATTGTATTCATTGGAGTTTAGAAGATTAAGGGGAGATCTAGTAGAAGCTTACAAGATAATACATGGCTTGGAGAGGGTGGACGCTAGGAAATTATTTCCGTTGGGCGAGGAGACTAGGACCCGTGGACACAGCCTTAGAATTAGAGGGGGTAAATTCAGAACAGAAATGCGGAGACATTTCTTCAGCCAGAGAGTGGTGGGCCTGTGGAATTCATTGCCGCAGAGTGCAGTGGAGGCTGGGACGCTAAATGTCTTCAAGGCAGAGATTGATAAATTCTTGATGTCACAAGGAATTAAGGGCTATGGGGAGAATGCGAGTAAGTGGAATTGAAATGCCCATCAGCCATGATTGAATGGCGGATGGACTTGATGGGCCAAATGGCCTTACTTCCGCTCCTATGTCTTATGGTCTTATAGTCTTTCAAGGCTACTGGGTATTGCAAAATGCTTTACGGCCAATGAAGTACTTCTGAAACATTGCCAATGCTTTAATGTTGCAATCATGATGGTCCATCTGCATGTACCAAGCTCTCAAAAAAAGGCAAAGTTGTGACCTGTGTTTCCATGATTAAAGAATAAATATCGGCTATGCACTGGGAATTATTCCACTGTACATCTATATAATGGAGCGATACAATCTTTTACATCCACTTGAGAGCAGTCAGTGCCTCAGTTCAGTAGTGATGGAGGAAAGACTTCCATGAACAGGGGCAGTGGGTTGCAGAGAAAGAGAGGAGCACTTTTAAAAAAAAATCATTTTTGTTGGATGTGAGCATCGCTGGCTAGCAAGCATTTATTGCCCGTTGCTAGTTGCCCTTGAGAAGGTGGTAGTGCACTGCCTTTTTGAACCACTGCAGTCCACCTGCCTTGGGTTGATCTGCAATATCATTAGGGAGGGAATTCCAGGATTTTGATCCAGCGACAGTGAAGGAATGCCAATATATTTCCAAGTCAGAATGGTGAGTGGCTTGGAGGAGAACTTGAAGGTGGTGGCGTTCCCATATATTTTCTGCCCTTGTCCTTCCAGTTGGAAGTTTATCATGAGTTTGGAAGGTGCTGTCTGAGGATCCTTGGTGAATTTCTGGTGTACTATCTCGTAGATAGTACACACTGCTGTGACTGAGCATTCACATGGACCAAGTGCAAATGACAACAGCGGGATAGAAAGAAAAGTGTCAAGGTGATCAGTTACTGTAGGGTTGGCAGGGAAATAGCAAGATGAATTGGATTAAAAGGGGGCAATTTATGGTCCCATGAAATTGCAAAGGAGGGGAGATTTGTAAACAAGTTTAAAACAATTTCACAAACAGATGTGGTGACAGAAAATGCAAATGCATGGTCAAGATTACTTTCCAAAATGTAAGATAAAAAGGCCATTAATTTTGCTTTGGAAGTGCCAGTGTTGGAGTGGGGTGGACAAAAATCACACAACACCAGGTTATAGTCCAATAGGTTTATTTGGAAGCACTATCTTTCAAAGCATTACATCTTCATCAAATGGTTGTCCGGATGATAAATCCCAAATGATAATTGATAATAGGGTATATATATCACCAGAGAAATTGTTGATACTAGTTTAATTGGACATCATGATCTCAGTGATTCTTGTGATCTTCCCTGTGATTTTTAACATTAATTTTGCTGGAAGCAAAGGTTTGCAGTAGATCTATCTTGTCATGTGTACTGGCTCAGACAATTCCATATGATTTCTCACCCTTCACTTTACCCCTCTTTTTCCAACAGTCTCTAACTAATGGAGGTAAGAAACCTATCTGCATACATCTCCACACATAAAATTGGCCAGCAATGGGAAATCCCACAAAGTTGGTAAAACTATCAGCTACAGTGAGAATCCAGTGTCAAAGTTTTAATAGATACCCTGGAATGAAATTAAAGTCTTGGGTATATATCATGTGAGCTGTAAAGTATCCTTAACCATAAAAAAAGTTGAGGATATGCTATTATTGCAAGGACCAAAACCATGGATGAGTATACCATGTGACCATCCTTGACTTTTAACTAGATGGAAAAATAGAGCGTCTCATTTGTACTTCAACAATGGGTGTAATGATATGGAAAAGTTGGATGAAGAAAAGCTTATTTAATGCCACAGGTTCAGCATTCCCCTTTCTTCAATGCTAACTAGTTGGATGGGAAAATTCAAGCTTGATTGCTAAGCTTATTACTGTTGTTGCCACAGATGAAAATAGCAGTTACATGAATACACCAAGAGGGATTCATACTCACTGTAATTAGTTCCCTAAATATTTGTAGTAACGAATAAGAATATATTTGATATTAACATGTTTACTTTAAATTCTTGACAATTAAAGTTTGTCTACTTGCCAGAGGCTCAAGATAAAACATTTACCCTAGACATTACATAAACTTTGTGGGTTACATTGAAGTGAAGTGCTGCCACTTCATAATGTCCAATGCTGAAGTAACCCTATATCCACTATAAGTGTTATAAATGTAGGAAGATATTTTTAACATGGGCTAAACATGGTTTATTGCAATCAAGCAAGTGACTGCAAGCATGATTAATAAATACACCTGCACTGCTCACTCACAAGCATGCTTGTACTATTCTGCAACCTTTCCTTAAAAGTCCCATTGGTTTACATTAGTGTTTTAAAATTATATTAGATTACTTTTGAATATAATACCACTGCAAGTCAGACTTTTAAGAATACACAAGTTAGGAAATGGAAAGAGTCAATCTCATTCTAGCTTTAGACAAAATAGTGATGATCAATGGGTAGGTGCACAATATATAGTTACATGAAGCTATGCCATGTTGTATTAGCTCCCTTCAACTGGGGAGACAATGGAGTTGCTAAAATTCACCACGAGTGGAATGGGGGAAGGGTTCCTACTCCTGATAACTTGTCTTGAAAATTGAAGTACCTTTAAAACTGCATTTGCCTAGTAAAGAGTAAATACCTTGAGATTTCATTTAATTGTTGTGACAGCACTCGGCACTTTTCCCAATTTCTAGCATATGAAGTAAAAGGGAAGGTCACAAGAATCACTGAGATCATGATGCCCAATTAAACTAATATCAACAATTTCTCTGGTGATATGTATACCCTACTATCAATTATCATTTGGCAAAATAAGACATTTTTGTTTTAGGAACAAATAATAAACTAAACCTCAGAGGAAAGCAGGCGAGGGACAATAGTCATGCTTACTTCATGAGTAGTTGCCCTTGCTCAGGAGATTTGAGAACAGCCCCATCACATTTTTGCTGACCATGATGCCATTCTAAACCAAACCTGTTGACCAACAAATGGCACACATCCCTTTATTCTCCACCTGTTTATGCGGCTGTCTAACTGATTCTTGGATTTTGCTGATGTATCTGCTTATAGAGTGTAGGGCCATACAGCACAGAAACAGACTGTTCAGTCCAACCCATCCATGCCAACCAAGTTTCCCAAGTTAAACAGGTTTGAGCGATAGGGAGCGGCTGACTAGCCTGGGTCTTTTTTCTCTGCAGCGTCGGAGACTGAGGGGTGACCTTATAGAAGTTTATAAAGTCATGAGGGACATAGAGTGAATAACCAAAGTCTTTCTCCCAGGGTAGCGAAGTCCAAAACTAGAGGGCATAGGTTTAAGGTGAGAGAGAAAAGATTTAAAAGGGACCTGAGGGGCAACTTTTTTACACAGAGGATGGTGCATGTGTGGAATGAGCTGCCAGAAGAGGTGGTGGAAAGTGAGTACAATTACAATGTTTAAAAGGCATCTGGATAGATATATTAACAGGAAGAGGTTAGAGTGATACGGGCCAAATGCTGATAAATGGGACTAAATTAGGATATCTGGTCAGTGTGGACCAAAGGGTCTGTTTCCATGCTATATAACTCTATATTTCTAAACTAATCCCACCTGCCTGCATTTGTCCTATATCCCTGTAAACCTTTCTTATTCATGTACCTGTCAAAATGTCTTTGAAATGTTTTAACTGTTTCTGCATCTATCACTTCTTCTGGCAGTTTATTCCACATACAAACCATCCTCTCTGTGAAAAAGTCACCTCTCAGGTGCTTTTTAAATCTTTCTCCTCTCACCTTAAAAATATCCCCCTGGTTTTGAACTATGTCATTCCAGGGAAAAGACCTTTGCTATTCACCTTATCTATGCCCTTCACGATTTTATAAACCTCAATCAGGCCACCCCTCAATCTCCTACGTTCCATTGAAAATAAGTTCCAGCCAATCCAACCTCTCCTTAAAACCCAAACCCACTAATCAAGGTAACATCCCACTAAATCTGCTCCAATTTAATAATATCCTCCTTATAGTAGGATGACAACAACAGTACATAGTACTCCAAAAATGGCCTCACCAATATCCTGTACAACCTCAACAAAATGTCCCAACTCCTACATTCAACGGTCTGTTCAATGAAGGCTAGCATGCTAAACATCTTCTTAACCACTCTGTCTACCTGTGATGCAAATTTCAAAGAATTATGTACCTTAACACCTAGGTCTCTCTGTTTAGCAACAACACCTAGGGTCGATACGTGTGGTGCTGGAAAAGCAGGTCAGGCACCCTCTGAGGAGCAGGAGAATTGACATTATGGGCATAAGCCCTTTATTAGGAATGATGACGGGCTTATGCCAGAAACGTCGCATCTCCTGCTCCACGGATGCTAAATGACCTGATGTGCTTTTCCATCACCATACCTATCGACCCCGATCTCCAGCATGTGCAGTCCTCACTTTCTCCTAGCAGTACCGAGAGCCCTACCATTTCCTACATTTATCCAAATTAAATTTCATCTGGCACTCTTCAGCCCACTAGCCGAATTGATCAAGATCCATTTGTAATCTTAGATAACCTCCTTCAATGTCAACTACGTAGAGTCATAGTCATAGAGATGTACAGCATGGAAACAGACCCTTCTGTCCAACCTGTCCATGCCGACCAGATATCCCAACCCAATCTAGTCCCACCTGCCAGCACCTGGCCCATATCCCTCCAAATCCTTCCTATTTATATACCCATCCAAATGCCTCTTAAATGTTGCAATTGTACCAGCCTCCACCACATCCTCTGGCAGCTCATTCCAAACATGTACCACCCTCTGTGTGAAAAAGTTGACCCTTGGGTCTCTTTTATATCTTTCCCCTCTCATCTTAAACCTATGCTCTCTAGTTCTGGACACCCCGACCCCAGGGAAAAGACTTTGTCTATTTATCCTATCTATGCCGCTCATAATTTTGTAAACCTCTATAAGGTCACCCCTCAGCCTCCGGCAGCACATTCCAAACACTTATCACTGTCCATGTCTTTCATAATTTTACATATTTCTATCAGGCTGAAAATGTGTTGCTGGAACAGCGCAGCAGGTCAGGCAGCATCCAGGGAACAGGAGAATCAACGTTTCGGGCATAAGCCCTTATCAGGCTACCCCTCAGCCTCCAACAGTCTAGCGAAAACAATCCAAGTTTATCCAACTTCTCCTCATAGCTAATATAAATCCAGGCAACATGCTCTTTCACACCTTCTCCAAAGCCTCCACATCCTTCCTATCGTGTGGTGACCAGAACTGGACACAACAGTCCAAATGTAGCCTAATTAAAGTTTTATACAGTTGCAACATGATTTGCCTACTTTTATACTCAATGTTCCATCTGATGAAGACAAGCATGCTGTACACCTTCCTTACCACCTTATCCACTTGTATTGTCACTTTCAAGGAGCTCTGGACTTGGACCCCAAGATTCTTCTGTATATCAATGCTCCTCAGGGTCTTGTCATATATTGTATACTTTCCTCTTGCATTTGACCTACCAAAATGCAACACCTCACACATCTCCAGATTAAATTGCATCTCCCATTTCTGTGCCTAAATTTCCAACTGATCTATATCCTGCGGCATCCTTTGATAATCTTCCTCACAATTCACAACTCCATCAACATTTGTGTGGCCTACAAACTTACTGTTTGGGCCACCTATATTTTCATCCAAATAATTTTTATATATTACAAACAACAGAGGTCCCAACACTGATCCTTGTCGAATACTACTGGTCACAGATCTCTAAACAAAAAAAAACCCTTCACAACTACCTTCTGTCTTCTGTGAGAAAGCTAATTTTGTATCCAACTTGCCAACTCACCACGGACTTCATGCGACTTAATCTTCTGGACCAGCCTACTATGATCGACCATGATAAATGCTTTAATAAAGTCCATTCAGACTACATCTGCTGCCCTACCCTCATCAATCACCTTTGTCACTTCCTCAATCAAGTTTGTGTAACAAGCTGTCCCCCAACACAACGCCATGCTGATTGTCTCTAATAAGTCAATTTTCTTCTTCAAATGTGAGTAAATTGTATCCCTAAGAATCTTCTCCAATAATTTTCCTACCACTGATGTAAGGTTCACTGGTCTACAATTCCTTGGATTATTCCTATTGTCTTTCTTAAACAAAGGAATAACATTAGCTATTCTCCAGTCTTTTGGAACTCAATATGGCGAAATAAGAAACAAAGATCTCTGTTAAGGCCCCAGCAATCTCCACCCTTACCTCCTTCAGTATCTTGGGATAAATCCCATCAGGCTCCAGGGACGTTAATGTTTTTCAAGACATCCAATATTTCCTCTTTATTAACATCAACATGTCACAGAATATCAACATACTCCTCTCTAAATTTACCATCCGCATCCACAGCTTTCTCCTTGGTGAATATCAATGCAAAGTACTCATTAAATACCTCACCCTAGGCTCCACACATAGCTTCCCTCCTTTGTCTCTGAATGGGCTATCCTTTCCCTAGCTACTCTCTTGCTCCTTTTACTCATATGAATGATTGACACAGCATAGACTTACAATCTCCAAAATAAGATGTCTCAACAGGGGAAGGTGGGAAGTAAGAGAGCGTGAGAACGGATCCAGGGGAATGAAGCATCACCTGCTTGGGAGAAGACCAGGTGATCCCTTACATTAAAATCAAAAAACAGAAACTGCTCAAGAAACTTAGCAGATCTGACAACATCTGTGAAGAATTAATGTTTCAGGTGCAGTGATCCTTGTTCAGAACTCAGATCTCTGACATCAGCCCAAGAGAAGAATAAAGACTATTATCACAGAAGACTATCACCAAAACCTCAAACATTGGAGCTGAACACTCTACAACTCCAAACTCATAACGGTCCACCGCCTCTGCATTCCACAGAATAGTTTCAGGGTCAGTAAAGTATTTTCATCTATGGTGGATTATACATTTCCTTTCTTTGTTCAATTAAGTAATACATTATTCCTAAACTGTGGCCTCTTAAGAAACTTACTAAATTAGCTGAAAATTGCTGACAGCGGTCTGTATAAGGCAACTATGATCACATGGCCCCACCACCCAACCCAAAATCTAACATTGTATAACAGCTGGAAGTCCACAAAAATCATCAAGTCAGCCATGACTGCAAAATCCTAATGATCAACAGAACTACTAAGTTTTAATGCTTAGGCTGGACATGGGCAGGTTATTAGATAGCTGTAGACCTTGTCAAAACAGCAGTGTCTGCAAAGCACTGTGCAAGAGACAATGGTAATATAAAGCAATGGAATAATTATATAGTAGCCTGTTTTTGTGCTCATACGCTTGTGCAAACTCCTTTATTATGTGACTTTATGCCATACCATAAATTTACGTTCAAGAAAGTTGGGTTGAGGAGAAGGTAAGGTCAAGCACTGTCTTCAATCTTAGTCTTCAACATAACACTACTTATTAGGCATACTAAATGCTGCTGTACATGATATTCATAGATATACCATGCTCTGACTTATTGTTACATTAGGTGGAGTCTCATCTATCCTCATGTACTTAGGTTCAAGTGTTCATGAGAGTTTCCACAGTGTATATGCTAACTCTGTCCACACTGTGCTTTTTTTGCAATGTTACTCCAATGTCCTGAAGCCCTAACACAACTCAAATGGCTTTTAAAGGATTACAACCACATTTTAGAATGTTTAATCGTATCTCTGTAATCAATTCCTTATTCATGTTTTGTAGCTGTATCTAATTTAACAATGGCTATTGAGGAAAGCAGAATGTATCTGCTAAAATTAAAAACATAAGATGACTTTTCTGCTTAAAGAATACTTTGGAACTTTAGATTTCTATCATCCTATAAAAGCCCCATTGAAATCTCCTGAGGAAATAAATTCTTGTTAATATATATGCAGTCTGAAGGGATTTCTTCAATCAAATTTGAAATGCCATAGACCAAAATTTATACTATTAAAACAGAGTAATATTAACATCCTTTCAAGGAAATTAGATACTTAACTAAAAAGGAACATAAATAAGATAAAGGACTAACATTGGCACATTCAACACAAGCTGAATGAACAGAGGAACAGAGGGGGACCTTTTCTTTAGACTCACCACATGTGGCGTCACTGTCTGGTTGAGGATTTATTGTCCATCCATAAATAAATTCAGAGGGCAGGGGTTGAGTCAAACTCTTGAAATGCTGCAGTCCACCTGGTGTAGATATACCCACATTGCTATTAAGAAGATAATTCCAGGTTTTTAATCTTCTAGGTAGTAGGGTCATCGGTTTGGTAGGTTTTATTAAAGGTGCCTTGGTGAATGGTTACTATGTATCTTGCAGTTGGCACATACAGCTGCCACTGATGGAGCGAGTGAATGTTTAAGGTGTGGATGTGATGCCTATCAAGCAGTCTGCTTTGTTCTGATGGTGTTCAACTTCTTGAATATTTTTGGAGGTGCACTCCAGATAAAAGTTGAGAGTATTGCATCACATTTCTGACTTGCGCTTTTTTGATGGTGGACAGATACAATTGCAGGCTTACCAGACTCTGACCTCCTTTTGTAGTCAAGTGAAAATTATACAGCAATTTCAGTTCAGTTTCTGGTTAATGGTCAGTTCCAGGAAGTTTATAGTAGTGGATTCAGAAATAGTAATATCATTGATTGTCAAGAAAAGATGGTTAGATTCTGTCTTGTTGGATATGGTCATTGCCTGGCACTTAACTGATGAGAATGTTACTTTCAACCCCCTATGCCTGTCGCATCATTCACATGAGATCATAGAAAACCTCATTCCAGATACTAGCATTTGTCCTATATCCTTCTCTAGCTTTAGTTTAGTTTAGATTAGATTCCCTACAGTGTGGAAACAGGCCCTTTGGCTCAACAAATCCACACCGACCCTCTGAAGAGTAACCCACCCAGACCCATTTCCCTCTGACTAATGGGCAATTTAGCATAGCCAATCCACCTAACCTGCACATCTCTGGACGGTGGGTGGAAACTGGAGCACCAGGAGGAAACCCACGCAGACACAGGGAGAATGTGCAAACTCCACACAGTCACCCGAGGCTGGAATCGAACCTGCGTCCCTGGTGCTGTGAGGCTGCAGTGTTAGCTACTGAGCCACCATGCCGCCCAATAAAAACATATCAATTTTGGACTTTAAATGAACAAATCATCGAGCATCAACATCTTTTCATGTGAGAGATTTTCATCTTTTGGATGATATTTTCTTCATAGGATTCCTATGAATTTTTAAGAACATACAATTTTTAAGAACATAAAAAGATAGGAGAAGGTGAAGATAATGTGACCCCTTGTGCCTTTTCTACCATTCAATACAATCATAACTGATCTACTTTGTCAACGTCACTTTCTCCATTTGATCCTTGAGAGATCAAAGACTTAGCCACTTCAGTCTTAAATATTTTCAATGATGAAGCATCCAACACACTCTAGAATACCTAATTCCAAGCATTCACAATCTTCTAAGAAAAGATATTTCTTCTCACTCACAGACTAACTGTTATCCTGACACTGTGCAACTGGGTTCTGGATTTCACAGCCAGGAGAAACAAACTCTCAGAGTCTACCCTGTCGAGCTCCTTCTGAATACTTCTTAATTGTCAGCTATAGTTACTATTCAATTTCTGTGCTCCTTGTGCATCATCCCCAAGTTCCTCTGAACAATTATAGACTATGTTCCCTAGTCCTCAATTCCTCAATCAGTGAAAAAGGTTTCTCCCTGTCACTTTTAATATCCTGAAAACCGCAACCTAAAAAAGATATATATCCTTTCTATTTTGTGGTGTCTGACTGCAGGGAAGCAAATATGGATCATGTGACCTTTATTTAAGATAGATGTTGTCCAGCTAGAGTGAAATATCTTCATTGTGGACTCATAATCGAATGTCATCCCAAGACCTAGATGAAAAACGAGTTTAAAGTCACAGTAAAAGTGATATTTCACTTTTCCTGTAACATTAATTTATTGAAGAAGACCTGACCTTTAATGATACAATCAGCTCACTGTTCTTTACATTACTTTATTCTTTGTTGTTAGCGTACATTATTTTGATTTCAATAATCAACATCAATAACATGGAAGAATTCTTGTATATATTTTATACTCATAACACACCAAGGCAATCCGTTCCCATAATAGCACTGTGCTACTCAAGTTATTGGCAAGGGCAATGAAAAAAATAATCGTAGGAAGGCGACTGGTAGTTCAGTATTTCATAAACTGTGTTCTCTGCACAGGTGAAGTTTATCAAAATAACCCCATTAACGAAATCAATATTTTTGTTAACTTGGAATAAAGCATTGCTACAGCTTTAATTGAATGACATGTAAGATTAACAGCTCCACCCCCTTACCTTATACAGAAGCCACATGGTTCTGCCTATTTGTAGAAATCATTCAGAAAATGGCCAGCTGAACTGCTCGGGGATAAAGTGAACTTTGAAGTTTGTCAGTTTTTCTTTTTTAGAACTGCTGGACGGTCCTAACATTGGAAATTTCTGACCCACTTTCTGACCCAATTCCCAGCTTTTCCCCCTCATAGAAGCGCAATGAAGTCTCCAGCCAACCTGCAAACCTGTCCAGCAAAATCCGGTGATTCTGATATCGAGGAACTTGAAAGTGGGAGTGAGGATAGCCAGAATGGCAGCACTGGGAAAAGGAAGAGGAAGAGTCATTCAACCGGTATTAACAAACAACGGCAAGCTGCGAATGCGAGAGAGCGGGACAGAACCCATAGTGTAAACACAGCATTCACAGCTCTCAGGACTCTCATTCCCACCGAACCCGCAGACCGTAAACTATCGAAGATAGAGACTTTGCGTTTGGCCTCCAGTTATATTTCCCATCTGGCAAACGTCCTTCTCCTGGGAGAGGATTGTCTGGACGGGCAGCCCTGTTTAAAATATCGAGCTGTCATGCAAGGCAGCAATAGTGATGTAAACACTGCAGCGCCCAGACCTATATGCACCTTCTGCCTGAGTAATCAAAGGAAAATGGTGAGATTTCTGATCACATTATTGATATGCTTCACAACTCTTTAACAAACCCATGAACTTGCTATTTGGAATCATTCTCGTGTAATATTAATACCAAAAATGATTAGAAATTTGACGTTGACCCCATATTTTTTGATAGCTGCATTCTTTAGAACAAATAAAGGGTTTTCTTCAAAGTTGAAGAATTGACAGAATTTCAAGTTAGAGAATTGAGAAACGCAAATGTCTTAAATACATTTTTTTTAAAAAAACGTGTTATTTGGTGGAATTTGCCTTGCGTAATTGTTCCATACATGTATATTTTCAGCTTAGAGAAGGGGAAAAACACCTTACTGTTTGACGTTTATGAGGACATCCGAGTGGATGAGATGCACAACTACTGCATTGACTGTGAATAATTGCAAAGCAAATTTGCTGCATTGCACTGATATGTTTACATAATGAATTATTTATTGTAAATGAGGACTTTATTGTTCTGATTTGTCCATAAGAGGATGTCTATTGACACTTGATGTTTACAATGTGAATTTCGGAATCAGGATGTTCTATCAATGAAATCTAACACTGTGGGCAAAGCTGCACCTGGCATTGCAGTTATTTTTAGGGACAAGAATGGTGAACCTCAGCATCTTCAACCTAAAGCAGTGTGGCGCTCAGGCCAGTGCCACATGATGTAACTTGAGCAGAGACATACAGTGTCCCCTGTCAGTGTGGTCTTCACAACACATCAGCACCAGTTTGCAACAACCAATCCTCGGCCACATTCTCCAGTGCTAAAATAACAGGGGAAATATCTGTCTACAACGAACATGCTGCTTACCTCAATAGATTATGAAAATAAATCTGAATTTTTTTTAAAGGAAGATTGTTTGCTACAAATCTAAATTGCAAAAGTATTGTGAAATTTACACGCTTTTTTAAAAAAGGAAATCAACTGCAGTTTCTTTTCCAATATAGAATGGCAATATATTAAAGTGCACTATGTGCACTTAAATTAGTTTGAGGTATTTCAGGAAATGAAAGAATAGTTCCTTGCTGACTGCGTTTACCGTATCACTGCAGTTTAAGTCTGGATCATTTTGTTTTGCTGCTATTAAGTTGATTAGGGAGGGTGTTGTGGTTGGGCGGGCAAAGTCAGGTAGATTTATGAACTGCTCTCAAAATTGTCAACTGTTCACTAGCAGGCAGACTGGTGCAAAACATACAGCTGGTCATAATAGCTGACTGTCTTATCCACCACGTTGGTGGGAATGATGGAAGAATGGTTCCTGTCTTACAGCAACTGCACGCAATTGTCATTCCACCTGAAATTTAATTAGTTTTGTAATGCACTTTCTCAGAACATTGTGTCTTCTAGCTTTACTGTTAGATTCTCATCTTCTGAAAATAGGAATCATTTTTCAAAGGGGATGTTTTGCAATATCTCAACTATACTGTTGGCAACTTGGTTAATTGTACATTTTAGAACCAGCCAATTTATCAAAATGTTCTCAAAGCTAAAGTGAGTTGAAGGGAAAACAAAGTGCATTAGTTCACTTTCCCCTCAATGTTGCATTATTAATTACTGATACAATTGCACAAATAATAAAGTAAAAGATAAGTATTTGCAATGAAGACAGGCACTCGTCTGCAGATTGAGTTACATTGGCAATTATTCACTGTACTCCACTTCATCATGAACTTTTAGGACTCCTTTGTCTCAACTCCAAGCCTATCATTGCCATTAAATCTGTGGACAAGTATGGCACTGTTATTATTTGGTGAAATAATCTTTATGACAGTTCCTCCAATCTTCCCTAGACCACGACACTACCTCTGAACGTCAAGCCATCATTTCCATAGCTGTCACTGACTCCAGCTCCTGTGAAGGTCTTCATTCTCCAACTTGCAACACATTTCCCCAAGCCTATTGACTTCTATTTTCCCCAAAGTCCACTAATTTGATAGCACTGACAAACTCATTATTTCAGCCCATCCATGCCTCGTAACATTGACTTCTTACTTCCTCAAAAATGTCATTTCTCCCCTTTTCCAGCCTCTTCCAATCCACATCTGTAATTTTCCTGTTGCTCTGTAACTTTAACAGTTTCTACTTTCTTGCCTCATCTCCTCTCAATGTGAGTGTCCTACCTTTCTGAACTCCAACACATGTTGAACAGCCTGAAAGTTTCCCCTTCTTCCTCGAACAGAGGCCCAAATTGTCCCCATTCTTTGACACCCGGGTGATGTTGTTCTCCCATTAAATAACTCATTTGGTCCCTAGAGAGACCTTTTTTTCCACATGGTAGATGGAACATTCTTTGTTCTAGTCTTTCACAGGATCTTTTTCCTACCTTTCCTTCCATGACCAAATGGCATGGCATTTTGTGAAATGAAAAAAATCCACCTTGCTTCCAATTTCTATCCTTTGTTCACTTTTACATGGTTCACCTTTTACTCTTCAATTTTATTTTTCTCTTCCCCCAACTGCATTATTGCCACTTCTGGGGCTTGACCAACAACTGCTATAAATCTATTATCTTCCATTCACCTTGAAAACACTTCCTCCTGTCCTCCTCCGGTAAGGAGCCTGCCTCATTCTCCCAATTCCCATCATTGGACAATACCATTTTGTTACTGATATATCTTCATTTTTCTTAAATCATGGATTCCTCATTTGAGTCCTCAACTTTGTCTGTTTTATTTCTCACACTCTCACTCTAATCCTTCCTCTCTCTCAAAGAAGCATGATAGGGTTCACTTGATCCATACCTTTCACACCATCTGTATCTATTCAACAAGTTATCCTTCATTATTTTCTCCATGCTCCAGTATGCTGCTACCATCAAACATATCTTCCACTCAGATCCACTTTCAGCATTCTGAAGGAACCGTTCTCTCTGTGATATCCTGGTCCACTCCTCAGTAAACTGAAACACCCCTCCCTTTCCTATGACACTTTCTATGCAGGTCTAAGAGTCGAAACAGCTGTTCAAGACATCTCCCTCTCCAAAACTCCAAGGCTCTAAATACTCTTTCCAGGTGAAACAGCAATTTACTTGTTCTTTCGGTTTTGTGTCCACACTCTCGGTGTGATCTCTTCTACAGTGGAGAAGCTAAATATAGGTTGGCTTTGTGAAATGCCTCCATTCCAACCAAAAGAGTGACCCTCATGTTCATCGAGCATTTAATACATTGACCCTCTTCCACTCTGACCCCTCTGTCCTCAGCCTAACATACTGTTGCAATTAAGTTTAATGTAAGTAGAAGGAATGAGATTGCATCTTTTGATTGGGCACTTTATAGCTTTTTGGATTCAACACAGTGTACAACACCATAATTTCAGATACACTGTCCCTATTTCCCTGCCTCTATACCTGGTTAAAATGTGTTGGCACCATGAATAATTTCCAGTACTAAAAAAAAAATCAACCTCATAAATTAATTATGTTTCTTTCTTCACAGATGCTGCTTGGTCTGCTCAGTATTTCCAGCATTTCCTGTTTCTTTTTCAGATTTCCAACACCCACAGTATTTTTTTGGACCCAGCATTAATTGGTCCAGAATCATGGTCTGGATAACATTTGGCCATATTATGTGCACAGACTAAACAAGTTCTACCTTTATAATGTACTGATGGAACAAGTTTCACTTTTATGCACAAGTCACCTAGATTTGTTTTTCACACAGTTTTATGTTGAGAATATTATATTTCTCAGGAAAATGTGTTTTAAAGAGTCTGGTTAAATTTATATGTGCATTTGTATAAAAGAAAATTAGCATGCAGTCTTCCTCTAAAGATAAGGTTATTTTCTTAAAATTTTACTTATTTAAAATTATGCAAATAAAAGACTTTTATTTAGACTGACTTACATTTTAATTATTTTCATGTGTTGTGTTGGAAACATAGAAAATTTACAGCATAAGAGGCCATTTAGCTCATCATATTTGTACCAGCCAAAATGGACCTCACCAGCCTGATCCCACTTTTCAACTCTACATCCGTGTAGATTTGTAGATTTTGGCACCTCAACTGGATATCCAGATGTTTCTTTTTAAAGTTAATGAGGTTTCCTACCTTCAATATCCTTCAGAGAATGAACTCCACCAACCCTTGCCAATTACCCTAACTCAGTGCTGTTGAGTTATTGCCTTCTGTTAAGTTTTAGTTTACATTATTTATTTTATTCACTCATCAGATGTGGATGTCACTGGCTTAGCCAGCATTTATTTCCCATCCCTCGTTGCCTTTGAGAAGGTAGTGGTGAGCTGCCTTCTTGAACCTCTGCAGTTTATTTGTTGAAGGTAGATAACAATGCAGTTAGGAAGGAGTTTATAATATTACACTGACGCCATAACAATTAATGTGTTTAATGAGATTATTTAAATACAATGGTTATTCTAATTATTACATTTTTACTGAAAATGTTATTTTCCCTCTCCTTCACAGCATGCCAAAGTACGTACCTTAAATAATATCTCTTTTAATATTCATGCAACTGATTACTACCTTCTTGAAATTCGCGAAGAAGATGTAATTAAAGGTTCATTTTGTAGAATGACAGGATATTTGTCTGCAGATGCATTCGGCAGTATTACACAGTTTTAATTATTGCTTTTTATCTAGAGCTGTAACACTGGCTCACAAATGTATTTGATTATTTAATGCATCTTAATGACAGCGAAATGCTTGATCGAGTGTATTTTAAACATGTTGATTGACAGGGACAACAGTTCTGCCATCATCCTACCCTCAACAGATTAAAATGTTCTCAATGCACTTCATAATTTGCACACCTCATATGTTACATAGGATTTTATAAGTCACAGGAGTGGTTCCTTGTTAGGACAATGAATATTGGCTAATGCCAGGTTCTTAGGCAGAAGCTATACATTGTGTGAATTGGTAGACTTCACAGGAAAACTGCTTAAGTCGATTTTCTGAGATTAATAGGTATATATAAATAAAAATCTGTTTAATTTTTTTGGATAAATAATTTAAAGGAACTATTAAATTGAGTTATTGTTAGTACATATGAAATACACAGTGATAAGCACTTTCCACAATTGTGTTTTGGCCACAACACTTCATATCCACTTCAGCACGCATCTCCTGATTTGATGTTTTGCAAGTATTTGGTGAAAGGGAAGTGCTGGTAAAGTCAAATGTCTTAGCCTAAATTCAAGGTCTTTGCTCACTGAAATGTATTGAAAACTTAAACTATGAGAAAGGCACAGGGGTGGAATTGTATATCATTACTGTGTTGCAAAGGATTTCTCCATGGCTACAGGGCCTGTATTATCGCTGTGAGTAGAACCAAAATGAATAAACTCATTTTTCAAGTCTCTCTAGAGATGCATGTTGCCACATTATCATGAAAGCCTGCATTAAGTTACATTCTAACTTATATTGTCATACATAATGATTGTAGCACTATGATCTGTCATCAGACGGAGAAGTCAAAGCCATTCACAAGTTCACAATTTGTTTAACATTTACACAAAGCAGTTGAATTTTAATTTGCAAAAGTAGAAGGGCTTGTATTGTGTAAGAGGTTAAAATGCAAGAAATATGAAACAAAAGTCAAGCCTACCTTGCACTCACCCACTTCCAGTTATATCAGGGGTAGATGACCAAGACACTTGCAGGACATTGGGTTATCATTTAAATACTAAAATGAGGCTGTGAGGTCTCACTTCCCCTCAATGCCTACCCCATAAAGTAGAATCTTTTATGATTCAATAAGATTGCCTCTCATTCTCATAAATGTAAATAAACATAGGTCCAATATGCACAACATTTCCTTCGGACACAAATGCCTTATCCCAGGAATTAGGCAAGTGAACCTTTGCAGCATGGTTTCCAACACAAGTATGGCCCTTTTAGATAAAGTGACCAGAATTAGATTAGATTACCCACAATGTGGAAACAGGCCCTTCGGCCCAAAAAGTCCACACCAACCCTCCGAAGAGCAACCCCCCCTCTGACTAATGCACCTAACACTATGGGCAATTTAACATGGCCAATTCACCTAACCTGCATATCTTTGTGACTGTGGGAGGAAACCCACACAGACACAGGGAGAATGTGTAAACTCCACACACACTTGTTCAAGGCTGGAATTGAACCTGGGACCCTAGTGCTATGAGACAGTAATGCTAACCACTGCACCACCACGCTACCCCAAACTGTACTCTGTGTTTACTCTCACTAATGTGCTCTAGTTATAGCAAATTTCCCTACTGATATAATCCATTTCCTTGCAATAATGACCAACAGTCTTTTGGTCATCATAGTCACATTTTGTTTCTGCATGCTAACTTTTGGCAATTCATAGACAAGGACACCCATAATCATTTGCATGTAGAATTCTGTAGTAGCTCTCCATTTAAATAATATTCTGCTTTTCTCTTCCTTCTGCAACTCCATAACTTGACATTTTATACTCTATCTGCCAAAACTTTGCCCACTCACTTAACCTGTCTATGTCCCCTTACTGACTCGAAGCATCCTCTTCACAATTTGCTTCTTACCTATGTTCTTAGAACCATAGAGATGTATAGCACTGAAACAGATCCTTCAGTCCCACTCATTTATGTTGACCAAATATCCTAGCTTAATCTAGTCCCATTTGCCAACACATGACCTGCTTTTTAAATGTTGCAATTGAACCAGCCTCCACCACTTCCTCTGGCAGCTCATTCAATACACGCACCACCCTCTGCGTGAAAATGTTGTCCTTTTGGTCCCTTTTAAACTTTTCTCCTCTCACCCTAAACCTATGCCCTCTAGTTCTGGATTCCCCCACCCCAGGGAAGAGGTTTTGTATATTTACTCTATGCATGCCCCTCATAATTTTATAAACCTCTATAATGTCACCTCTCAGCCTCCGATGCTCCAAGCAAAACAGACCCAGTTTATTCAGCCTCTCCTAATAGCTGAAACCCTGGCAACATACTTGTAAATCTTTTTTGAACCCTTTCAACTTTCACAACATCCTTTCTATAGGAAGACCAGAATTGCAGAGAATATTCCAAAAGTAGCCTAACCACAGCCGCAACGTGACCTCCCAACTCCTATACTCAATGCTCTGACCAATAAAGACAAGCCCATCAAATGCCTTCTTCACTATCCCATCTACCTACGACTCCACTTTCAAGGAACTATGAACCTGCACTGCAAGGTCTTTTTGTTCAGCAACACTCCCCAGGACCTTACCATTAAGTGTATAAGTCCTGCCCTGATTTGCCTTTGCAAAATGCAGCACCTAACATTCATCTAAAATAAACCCGATCTGCCAGTTCTTGGCCCATTGGCCCGTCTGATCAAGATTCCATTGCACTCTGAGGTAACCTTCTTCACTGTCCACTACACCTCCAATTTTGGTGTCATCTGCAAACTTTCTAACTATACCTTCAACGTTCATATCCAAATCATTTATATAAATGACGAAAAGCAGTGGACCCATCATTGATCCTTGCGGCACACTACTAGTCACAGGCCTCCAGTCTGAAAAACAACCCTCCACCACCATTCTCTGTCACCATTTGAGCCAGTTCTGTGTCAAAATGGCTAGTTCTCCCTGTATTCCATGTGATATAACCTTGTTAACCAGTCTAACATGAGGAACCTTGTTGAATGCCTTACTGAAGTGCATATAGATCACGCCCACTATTCTTCCTTCATCAATCCTCTTCATCACCTCTTCAGAAACCTCAGTCAAGTTTGTGAGACATGATTCTCCACACACAAAACCATGTTGAATATCCTTAACCAGTCCTTGCCTTTCCAAATACATGTATGTCCTGTCCCTCAGGATTCCCTCCACCAATTGCCTACCGATTTCAGGTTCACCAGTCCATAATTCACTGGCTTTTCCTTACCACCTTTCTTAACTAGTGGCTTCACATTAACTAATGTCCAGTCTTCGATACCTCGTCTGTGACTATCGATGTTACAAATATCTCAGCAAAAGGCCCAAAAATCACTTCGCTAGTTTCCCACAGAGTCCCGGGGTACACTTGATCAGGACATGGGGATTTATCCTCCTTAATGCATTTTAAGACATCCAGCACCACCTCCTCTGTAATATGGACATTTTCAAGATGTCACCATCTATTTCCCCATAGTCTATATCTTCCATGTTTTGCACCTTCTCTAGTAGTTACATCCACATTTTGAATCAGAAATGTTTCTTGTACATTCTTAACAAATTCCTCTCCATCTAAACCCTTAACACTATGACAGTCCCAGTTTATGTTTGGAAAATTAAAATCCCATACCATAACTACCTTATTATTCTTACAGATAACTGATATCTCCTTACAAATTTGTTTCTCAATTTCCAGTTGACTATTAGGGGGTCTATAGTACAAGCCCAATAAGGTGATCATCCCTTTCGTACTTCTCAGTTTCATTCAAATAATTTTTTGTATATATTCCCAAGAATATCCTCCTCAAGTATAGCCATAATGTTATCTCTTATCAAAAATGCCACTCCCCCTCCTCACTTGCCCCTCCTTTCTATCCTTCCTATAACATTTGTATCTTGGAACATTAAGCTGCCAGTCCTGTCCATCCCTGAGCCATGTCTCCGGAATTGCTCTGATATCCCAATCTCATATTCCTAACCATGCCCTGAGTTCCTCGGTCTTCCCTGTTAGGCCTCTTGCATTGAAATAAATGCAGTTTACTTTATCAATCTTATCATCAGCAAACTTGGCTACAATGTAATCAGTCCCTTCATCCAAGTTATTAATATGGATTCTAAGTAGTTGAAGCCCCAGCACTGATCCCTGCGGCACACCACTGGTTATTGTTCGCCAATTTGAATATGTATCATTTATCAACCTCTTTGTTTCCTTTCAATTAGCCAGTCTTCTATGTATGCTAATATACCACCCACAATACCATTGGTTCTTAATTAGAATTAGAATTAGGTTCCCTACAGTGTGGAAACAGGCCTTTCAGCCCAACAAGTCCATACCAACCCTCCGAACAGTAGCCCACACAGAACCATTCCCTGATCCTATATTTGCCTAATGCACCTAACCTACACATCCCTGAACACGATGGGCAATTTAGCATGGCCAATTCACCTAAACTGCACATCTCTGGATTGTGGGAGAAAACCGGAACGTCTGGAGGAAACTCACACAGACACAGGGACAATGTGCAAACTTCATACAGACAATCGCTCGAGGCAGGAATCAAACCCAGATTCCTGGTGCTGTGGAATCTTTATGTGACATCTTATTAAATACATGTTGGAAATCTAAATACGCTATATCTACTTGTTCCTCTTTATCCACCTTGCCTAACAACCTCAAATAACTCTGACAAATTTGTTCAACTTGATTTCCTTTTCATAAGTTAAAAATCACACAACAGCAGGTTATAGTCCAACAGGTTTAATTGGAAGCACACTAGCTTTCGGAGCGTCGCCTGAAGAAGGAGCGATGCTCCGAAAGCCAGTGTGCTTCCAATTAAACCTGTTGGACTATAACCTGGTGTTGTGTGAATTTTAACTTTGTACACCCCAGTCCAACACCGGCATCTCCAAATCCTTTTCATAAGACCATTTTGACTCAGCCTAATAGTATGGCTACTAACTCCTTCTAGTTTATTTATAATGATAGGCATTAGGCTAACTAGTCCGTAATTTCCTGTTTCTGTCCCATTACTCTCTTGAACCTATATTTAAAGGTTTCCAATTGTGGGGACATTTCCAGAATTTCAGGAGTTTCCAATCAATGCATCCATTATCTCTGAAGTCACATTTTAAAGACCCTAGACATATGACCTGTTTAAATAAAATCTCTAAGATGGATGAGTAAATATGGATAAATATCCTTTTGAAATACTAAACAATAAAATTATTAAGGTTGGTTGGGTTAAAACGAATTGGTGATCGCATCCATCAATTCCATCTTAGTCTTGTAGGAAGTAATTCACATGGGCATAAATCTGACAGGATTGAGTGGAATTTCTTTTCAATTGCACTCAACATTTCCATATTGGTGTCTTCGAAAGGCCCCAGTATTGTAGATACCAGTCTTCTGCCAACTGAACTCACTCCACATGAGATCAAGAAATGTCTGGAGGCACTGGATGCTGGAAAGGCTATGGACCCTGACAACATTTTGGCAATAGCACTGAAGACGTATGCTCTAGTACACGCAGCATCCCTTGCCAAGTTGTTCCAGTACAGTTACAACACTGGCATCTACCCAAGAATGTGAAAAATTGCCCAGTTATATCCTGTCCACAGTAAGCAGGACAAATCCAAACTGGACAATTACCACCCTATCCGTCTAATCTTGATCATCATTGAAGTGATGGGAGGAATCTCCATGAGTGCTGCCAAGTGGACACCTTTTGTGTCCACCTAAGAGTTCTGCAGTCCCTCACTGCTACCCTGGAGTTTAGTAGATTTTTGTGTTCTACTGTGCCTATTGTACATTAATAAGTAGGCTCTATAGTTTGAGACAATGTACACTAGTTATTTGCTAGACGTAATACTGAATCTTACTGAGGCCTGAGTGACTAAGGATTATGCCGAAATTTCTGACAGAATCAGACAAGAAGTTTGGCCTAGTGTCAGGAGTATCTCGCTTCATCATTTATGTTTTTCACAAGTGATGTGGTGAATTTTTTGTTAGGCAGTCTGATTAATGGTGACTAAAGCTTGTTAACTGCCTTGCTGATGGTCCAAGTCATCTCATTAATATTCACTTGCTTTCTTTCCAAAATTGCCAAACAATCTGGAAGTCAAGGAAATTTGACATAAAAACCAGAGTGGGGATCTGGCAAATTCAACACACTGCCTGGTCCAAAGAAATTCCATGTTTTTAAGGCATGCTCCATGGGCTTAATTCACACATACCCAACAGCAACAGACATAGCATCCACTAGGTGGCAGCCTTTAAGAACCCACATGTCATATCTCCAATCCATTTTAGGGATGCTTCTACATTTCAATGTTGCACTTTAGGATACACCAGCATCTATTACTACAGTGCTTCAGCAAGGACACTGTGCACTCGGGACAAACATCCAGCTCATAGATTGGATCAGATCTGCATATTCAGCCTGTTTACTTGCTCTTATAGCTCTCCCTCACTTTAAGCCTACCTGGATGGTCACAACATTGATGCATTGCAATTTTGCACTTTGATCCCATACTCAGAGATAACAAGGCTCATATTATTTCTGTCTTGCCTTACTGTTTAGAGCACACACAAAAGGAAGAAAGCTTGTCTTGTCATTAGTAGACCTCAATCAAGACAGGGGGAATAGCTTTCACTTGGAGGATCTGGCATAGTAAGTCAAGGGCAGCTTCTGATTCAGACCAGGGACTTAATTTGGAAACTGACAGACAGCTACCTGGGGCATTCTGAGACAGGTACCTGTCCACTTTAGTGTTGAGGAGCTGAATGTTGGAGAGCACACTAACCATCTTGACTCTTTCTGCCTTATTGGGACTGTTTTTCTCCCAGAGCAAGAGAAAAGTGAAAAGCTTTTACTTTTGGTGTAGATGAGGAAGTGTCCTCAGCTCGTGAGTGGGCAACACAGAAGGTGCAGCGTTAGTGTTGGGCTGAGTATAGTGAGTGAGTAAACATTTTGTAGCTACTAGAGTGGTGGAGCATGGTGACTTGGTAGTGGGAGGTGTGTAAAGTAGCAGAGGGTGTAAGGGGTCAAAGAGAAGATGGTGCCACTTATACTGGGAGAGTGCAGAGACATGAAAACAAGGTTCGCATTATTTCTGTCATGTCTTACTGTTTAGAGCACTGGAAATCACAGTGGGTCAGGCAGCATCCATGGAGAGAAAGCCAGTCAACATTTTGAATTCAGGTGATTCTTCATCAGAGCTGAAATCAAGTGTGAAGAGGACAGCATTTATGCAATAGTGGAGCGATGGAGTGCCAGGGGAGAGAAGCTGCTAATAGTGCAGATTAAGTGATCAGAATGTGAGAATGGAAGAATAATGGTGTGTCTAACTGCCAGACATGAAAGAATAGATAAATCCACTCGAGTGGGGGTAGCAGTGAGAGGTCATGTGGCGGAGAATGCAACAAATAAAATGAAAAGAAAGGGAAAGAACGGGAGTGGGCTCCTATTCTAATGGTGTTGAACTCAATATTAAGTCCAGAAGTGCCTAGTCTGAAGATGAGATGCTCTTCCTCCAGTCTGCACTGTGATGGACAAGTGGGCATATGAGCAGGAAGCTGCGGTAAGATGACTGGTTATAGGAAGGTCGGGGTCATGTTTAAAGGAGCAGAGCTATTCTGTAAAGCGGTCACCCAGTCTGCATTTGGTTTCTCCAATGTAGAGTAAGCCACAATGAATGCAGCAAATGCAATATACTAGATTGGAGGAGGTATAGGTGAAGTGCTGCTTCACCTGGAAAGACTGTTAAGGCCATGGGATAGTGAATAAGGAGGAGGTGAAAGGGCAAGAGGAAATTCCACCTCAGCATCACCCGGTTAATCAGGAGCTCAAGGACCATGCTTGCAAAGTACGGCACCAATTTCCCACTATCTGCCAGGTCTGACGTAAACGTCAGGGACCATGCAGGGCAGCTCTGGACCATCAGTGCTTGTCCAGGTGCATGGCAGCCTTTCAAAGATAGATGCAAGGGATGTCAGTGACTTCCAGAATATCCACTGAGTGGCGGGTTATTCGAGCAATAACACATGGCAAAATGAAGCTGGAACCAGACATGATGGATGCCATAAGGAGGGGTGGATGGTTAATAAGCCAAGTTTGATAAGATATGGCAAGAAAAATCTGCAAGACCTCACACTGGGAATTCCTTCAAACGAAACTTGGTACTACTTTGACTTAGCTAAAAATATAAAATAGTCAGCACACATTTTATAAACGTAATTTAATCCAACTTCAATAACGTTGAAACATAGCTTAGTCTGGACAGGAAAAGACCATTCAGCCCCTTGAGTCTGCTCATCTATAAAATGAGATCATGTCTGATCTATGGCCTAACTCCATATAGCTGCCTTTGGCCCACATTCCTTAATACATTTGCTTAGCAAAAACATTATGTATCTCAGATTTAAATTTAATAATTGAACTAGCATTCACTACCATTTGTAGAAGACAATTCCAAATCTCTACCTTCTGTATGTGTAGAAGTGCTTCCTAACATCTCCTGTGAATGCTCTAGCCCTAACCTTTAGACTGTGCCCCCTAGCTCTAGAATCCCCAACCAGCGGAAATAGCTTATCCTCATCTTTCCTGCATTTTCCTGTTAATATCTTGAAGGTTTTGATCAGATCACTCTTTAACCTTCGAAATTCATGTGAAAACAGGCCTAACTTGTATAATATCACCTCATAATTTAAGCTTTGAAGTCCAGGTACCATTCTTGTAAACCAATGTTGTACTCTCGACAAGGGCAACATATCCTTCCCAAGGTGTGGTGTCCAGATCTGCTCACAATACTCCAAGTAGGGTCTTATCAGGGTTTGGTGTAACTGCAGCATAACTTCTGCAACCTTTACTCCAATCCTCTTGATATAAAGACCAGCATTCCATTAGCTGTCTTGATTATTTTCTACATCTGTTCATGGCATTTCAAAGATCTATGCACCTGAACCCCTAATACTCATTGGATATTTACTGTATTGACTAACCATCCAGAAAGATCTATCCTTATCAATCCAAAATGCATAACCTCACACTTGCTTACATTTTACTCCATCTGCCATTGTTTCAGCTAGTCCACCAATATCCCTTTGTAATTTTATGTGATCATTTACACCGAAAGTACCCAGCTAACTTTGTGTTATCAGCAAATTTGGATATCTGACTTTCTACAACATTACCCAAGTCATTAATAAATAATGTGAATAATTGGGGCCCTCACACAGATCCTTGTGAGACACCATTGGTCACATTGTGCATAAATTTATTGTAACATTTCATCTTCCATGGATCAGATTTATTCTAACATTGACAAATAACAATTGTTTCCTGTGGATGATAATGATAATTTGCACATCAGTGTCAGTGATGACAAGTTATAATTCATTTCCAGTTAATAGTGTTTGTGAAATGCTACGTTATTGTAAATTTTTAATTTTCATCAAGTAAGATTTTCTCATGCACAATGCATCTGTTGTCAAATTGACTTAAGGGATGATCTTTTCTCAGTTTTCTTTGGCTGGCTAAATACAAATGTACTCATCATTTTACTGTGAAGGCAAAGCTGTTGCGTGAAAATTTCAACCTTATTTGAAAATGTGCAAGTTGTAAAGATATTGCCCTCAAATCAGAGACCACAACTTCCTGTTTGACATTCAAGTAAATTCTTTTCCACAAAGGGCAGTTTTGTTATTTTTGGCTGAATCAATAGAAGTTGGAATGAAAACGATGCCAAGTAATAAATGCTTCCCACTTAAGGCATCTCTGGGCTGTTGTATCTTGGGAGATATCTGCAGAATTCAGTCTTTAATGCTCCTGACTGTTGATCACAGTACGAATCACTGTTTGAAGCAGGATTTCATTTATGCTTCCCCTCCAGTCTAAGAATCACATTGGAGAATAATCATTGATATAATGACACATAATTCCTATATGCTTCAGTGCACTTTTAAAAAATAATAGGACATGATATGTTAAATGCATTGGTAGCACCTAGCACCAATTTTGACAGCCTACCTACTTTGAACACTTTTCATCTGTTTGATGATACTTAATGAAGTCTCAACTGACCACTGAATACTCATCCTTGCTGAGGCACTGCCACAGGGCAGTGGTAGGTTTTTTCTTTCTATTGCCCAACATTTGAAGTAGTTATTATAATTTCCCTCATTGATATTTAATTTCAAGTGTCTCCCTTTATGCTTACTTGAGTATATATTATATTCACTTTTGATACCTGATCTGGCTGGCTAAATATAGAGGCCACAAAGAATAAACCCAAACCTGGTTGATAACTATGCATGCTGTCTTTGTGCAAGGCCACAAAGTAGCAGTTATAGAATGATAGCATTCCTACAGTGTGGAAGTAGGCCAATTGCCCCATCGTATCCACACAGAACATCCAAAGAGCATCCTACACAGACCCACCACCCCCTACCCTATAACCCTGCACTGCCCATAGCTAATCCACTTAACCTACACATGCCTGGACATTATGGGCAATTTAGCATGGCCAATCCACCCAATCTGCATATCTTTGGACTATGTTAGGAAACTGTAGCGCCGTGAGGAGGACATCCATGCAGACACGGGGAGAATGTATAAACACCGCACAGACAGTTACCTGAGGGTGGTATTGAACTTGGGTCTCTGGCACTGTAAGGCAGCAGTACTAACCCTAAATAGACTCTGCCTAGAACCCACGACCCTGCAATTAAGGACACATGTTCTACCAAATAAACTAATCTGGCGTCCCTACCAACTGAGCTGACGTGGCCTCAATAATTTGATGCATTTTCAAAGCATTCTACATTTATACCTGTTTTTGAATGGATAGGGATTAAATTTGCTTTCTACCCTCAAATGAGAAAAAATAAGGATTAGAAAATAATCCTTAATGAATAATGTATGTAGAAAAGGAAAAAAACAACACATTTTGCCTGTTTAAAAAAATTCTCTAATGATAGCTGTATTCAAAGAATAATGCACATTTTATTATTGCCTTAATTCAATCATATTTTCCCAAATGAAAGTATAAATTGAGAAACAAAGGTATGTAGTCCATTTCAAAGTAGAACAGATAGTGGATAGATGGTGAATGAGTTTTATTTTTGGTGATAATGATTAAAGGAAACTGTTTACCAGAAACCTTGCTAACCTTTGAATAGTCTTTGCTTTAATATTTCAAAAAGTAACATGATATCATAGTACAATAATTGCACTGTGAATTGGAGGAACAAATTCAACTACACAAGTGATCCCAAACTACAAAAACAATACTGTAGATCTGTTTTTCAGCCACTTGAGGGCACTGGTTAGTTGATTCTGGATTCCAAAAAGCAACACTGGTACAGAATTGTAAATCCAATGTAATTTTACTTAGAGACTGATTGTCACATCATAAATAAAGCAGAATGTCAAAGCAGAAGAAGTGCATTTCATAAAGTCTTAATTTATAAGGGAAAAAAAATCAACATCTGCCTGGTCTTGGTCATTCATCTTATTATGATTCAAATGCTGATCACAACAGAACATAAAATGCAGTTTGAACAATTTAGATTGAAAATGTAGCTTAGCTATAACTGGTTTTCCCCAGTTCCTTTTTATAACTTGTATGAACTACCTCAATTTCTATTCCAAATCCTTTTCAGTGTTCACAGGAAATCCATCCACTTTATTTTGGGAGACTGGGCAGGATGCCTCACCAACTCAATAAAGATGGTTTCAGGTCAGTGTCTGTGCAATGCTGATAGTGGTTTTTCCTCCAATTTCTTTGGGGCAATTGATCTGGCCTGTATTCGCCAACCTTTCACAGAGCACATGCTTAAAATTGGTGATTCAGCATTATGGTCAAAATATTGATTTACATATCACTTCTTCAAGTGTCAGCATGTAATTCTTTTCATTTTTATAATGGTTTTACACTGCTTTTGTGACTGAATCTTGGATTTATCAATAGTTGAGGAAATCAATAGAATTGAACTGTACATTGGAAACTGATAGTGAGGCAAGGTGGGTTCTTCTACCTTCGTGAATGTTACAATATGTGTAAGACATAATTGAAGATTTCAGTTTTAAACAATGTATAGAAAACTGTTGCAGCAATTTTTGTTTTATTTTTCCTTTTTAAATAGCAAGATTTAAGTGAAAGATTGTGACAGGCACCCAGCGCACCGATTGGACCAGATTGCATCTCAAGACTCCCATTTGTTCTCTTAGCACTTGTTCATTCAGCATCTACTGGCAATGTCAATGCCTTGCCTTGGTATACCCATTAGCATGTTGGTGTTCTAGCCTGGGCCAAAGGCTATCAGTATAGACACACAGACAAGCTGCTTGTCATTCAGGATCAGAATAAGAGTCATCCTTTAATCGAAAGCCCACTGATTGTGCCAACTGCCTGCACGGTGAACACACCACACCTTTATGCGGCACTGTGGCTCAGTGGTTAGCACTGCTTGCCTCACAGCACCAGGGTCCCAGGTTCAATTCCAGCCTCGGGTGACTGTCTGTGTGGAGTTTGCACATTCTCCCCGTGTCTGCATGGGTTTCCTCCGGGTGCTCTGGTTTCCTCCCACAGTCCAGGTTAGGTGAATTGGCCATACTAAATCGTCCATAGTGTTAGGTGCATTAGTCAGAGGGAAATGGGTCTGGGTGGGTTACTCTTCGGAGGGTCGGTGGTGGACTTGTTGGGCTGAAGGGCCTGTTTCCTCACTGTAGGGAATCTAATCTAATCTAATTATTCAACTAAATACCCATATCAGAAAAAGGTGGTCCTCAGCACAGTCAAAGGGGTGGGGCCAAGATCTGTCAGCCCATCCTGACATCATCTGTCCAGGGGCTTATCTACAGTTAACCATCTGCCCAGTCATGGGCAAGGGGTATGTCTAGCGAGCTGTCCAGAAAGTGGGTGCCCAGTCAGTCCCATAGTTCCAGTACTAGCTGGGAAGGGAGTTACATATCATCAGTTAAGAGCTGCAATGACAGCAGTCAGGGAATTGGTCAGTCATGTCTAGGGGCTGCTCACCAAAGTCAGTCAATGTCCAGAAAGAATACAGTCCTTGGGAATCTATGCATTGATCTTTGAGGAGGGGGAAAGGATGACTATAGGGCAAATGGAGGTTAACTGCCAAAAGTGGGTGAAGGTGGAGTCAAGGCTGTATCAGAGAGGAAGCAGAGGCACATGTTGAGGTGGAGGCAAGGACAACCCAAGATATGATGTCATAGAATGTTAGTATTAGAGGGCATGACAGACTACAGTAGATTGTGTTATTGGCAGTGACCACCACCATAACTTCCTGCTGAGGATCAGGGTGGCACCGTGAAGATGTAATGCCAGGGTTCAGAGGGCATGAAGTACATTTGGAGGTGAAATTCAGTGTAATGGATGTCCACATAGGGAGGATAGATGGAAATGGGCTAGTTGGGGTGGGTGGAGGTGGTAAGACAGAACATGGACAGTCCAGTGTGGTATCAAGTGACTTCAGGATGTGTGGGGTCCATGGAAAGACCAAAATCTGCACCGTCAACTCTACTTCCTCTGGATGCACGAGGAGCAGCATTGAAAAAAGTGGGAGCAGGACCTTAGGGCTACAGGAGTGTGCAATTTTCCTCTCCCGGTGGCTGTGAAGGTGATCTTTATGTGGTTGGCTCCTTTTCACGGGTGATCTGTGTGGGATGTCTCAGTCAAACACCCACAAATGAATCAGAACAGTGACTGATGCCATCAGTGTACGATCATAGCAGTTCTTTTTGTTTTCTGATAATGAAGTCAGTACTGCAGTAGGATACAGAATTATATATGGGCTCCCATGGGTACAGGGTGCCATAAACTGCACACATAGCACTGAGGGCACTGTATCCCAACATCATCACAAACCCCATCCAGGACAAACATATAAATAGAAAGCAGGAGACAACAGCTTCGCTTCACTTGGAGGTCGCCACTGATGGTGTTACCTAGCCAGGTAATGAAACGTCTGGATATCAAACCTACAGCTCAGCGAGCAAACCTACACCCTAAACCTCAACCTGAGCTACAAACCTTCACAAACCTTGCTACTGTATCCCAACGTTTGTGGAATTCATCCATAAAAACAGGTTCCACTCAATTAATGTCCAGTGATCACCGTTACCTTTTCTTGGTAGTTTGTGTCTGTTACCTTGGCAGCTGCCAGAGTTCTTACATCCTGGAGCTCTCTCATGTACCTGGTGCAGTTACCTGGTTCATCCCAATCCAACACTGGCATTTTCATACCATGTGCCTCATGTGTTTGAGGATCCAAGTTCCAAACAGGATTGGTTACTGGGGACAACAGCAACTCACTGTAACCATGGGTCATAAAACTATTAAAACCTCCATGACTGATGTGGAGCACAGATGACTAGGGCTATGATCAAGCAGACAATAGTACTGCTGCTTGGATTTGTCCGAAGATAGAGTGTAGTCCGTCTAGTCCAGATAGAGTGTACCATGTCATCTTGGAGCATTGTGCTCTGCACAACTGAAGTGATGGGATTGATGCTGAGGATCTGGGGAAATAGCAGTTTTTCAATAAGGAGGAGGGAGACTAGGACAATGGGAAGTAGGAAGGTCACCTTGTGCATGACAGACTTCATTGACATCTGCTTCCAGTAAATAAGAGCTTGACGCAGCCGACCGTCATGAAATGTAAAATCATCGTTAGTCATTTTGCCATTATTTGGTTTTCAAATGTGGAGGTGAACTTCAGCCTCTCTTTATTTTGTTTTTGTTTATTTTTACTGGCTGTCAATAAAAGCATTTGCATGGAAACAGACCTTTGGTCCAACCAGTTCATGCTTACATAATCCCAAAATAAACTAATCCCAACTGCCTGTTCCTGGCCCATACCCTTCAAACCTTTCCAACTCTTGTACTCATCCAAATGTCTTTTAAATGTTGTAATTGTATCCACATTCACCACCTCCTCAGGAAGTTCATTCCACACATGAACCACCCTTTGCGTAAAAAATTTGCCCCTCATGCGTTTTTAAAATCTCTCTCCTCTCACCTTCAATATGTGCCCCTCATCTTGAAATCCCCTATCGTAGGAAAATGACAACTACCATTAACTCTATCTATATCCATCATTATTTTATAAATGTCTATAAGGTCATCTCTCAAACTCCTATGCTCCAGTGAAAAAAGTATCAGCCTTTCTTTATAACTCAAGACTTCCATACCCAGCAACATCCTGGTAAATCTCTTCTGATCCTCTCCAGCTTAGTAATATCCTTCTTATAACTGGGCAGATTGTCCAATTGCTTGCCTGTACATGATGCGCCCCTCCTGGATGATGAGAAGATTCGGTCTACAGTGGAGACTGGGGACAGAATCATGGTGATGTAGAGAGATTGTTTATACCGAATGTAGCTAAGGACTGGCAAACTGTGTGGCCTGGTGGTTTAAAGTGAGAGTATGGGGTTGCATATGTGAGAATGTATCAGCATGGCTTTGTAGCTGTTGTTTGATTACCTTGCCACTGAAGGGCAGTAACAGATTGCCAAAGCTTGTTTGTATGCACAGTGACCTTTTAAAGATGTTTTCATTCATATGTGAGATCTGAGCATTGCTGGCTGGCCAGCATTTATTGACCCTCCCTTCAGAAGGTAGTAACCAGGAATGAGCAATAAATGCTGACTAGCCAGTGATGCGCATATGCCTCAAATGAATTTTTTAAAAACTACTGCGCACCCAGGTATCCAGATCCAGGCATCCAGATGGCACTTGACGTGAAATGTCAGAACATTTAAGGTTATGAGCTAAGTGCTGGTAAGCGAAATATGAGTAGATAGATCAGCATATACTTGATGGACCTATTCTGTGCTGTATGACTCAATGATTTAGCCCAATCTGTTTATTTTCTCTGTACTTATAACTTGCCCTTTTGTTTCTCCCTTGATTGCATGGACGCTGGTAATTATCATTATGTTCGATAATGACAACAAAGGAATATGAGGTACTGAGCAACCATGATCTAATTGAATGGCTACAGAAGGCAAATGGTCTATTTTTCCCATGGTCCTAAGCAGGTAGTCTTCAATTATACTGTATTTTACTGTACTCTGGTTTCTAGATATTTTAATCAAGCAGTCCAAACATGTTATGACATATTTCTGGAACAGGTGGGACTTGAACAATGACAACTATTGACAACTATTTCTATCCCTGTAAACGCAGTTTCTATTTTACAATTCATGATCATGTGGGCCTGACTAGGTGGGAATACCGTTCCTCACCAACTCCCAGCAGCATGGAGGAATACACGTCAGTAGTGCTGGAAACATTCCCATTCATTTAGCTCCATTTGGCTGTTGCCTGCCTCAATACAGCTGGAGAAGTTTTTAAAAACTCTTCTTGAGGACAAGCAATCCTTGTCATAAAGTTATTCCATTCGACACCTCTCTGCTGTCAAAGACTACATGGGGATATTGTTGTCTACTTGAAGTACAGACTGATGTTAAGAAGAAGAATTATTGGCAGTGAAACTACTTAAGGCATCTCAGATGGTTCTGCAAAATATATCAAGCTTCACAGTCTCTTTCTAACTGTGACTCCATTTCAAGGCTTGAAAATTGCTTTTGAGAGAGTTGGGGAGGGCGTGAGGAGGCAGATGTGAGGGTTGGGGGGCAAAATGTTTAATCTTCAGGTATTCTTTCAAAAAAAAAAGTTTACTCTGTCATTTGGATTTTTGGAGCAGCTGTCAGGTCTCAAAGATTGGTCAGCGCTGTCTATAAAGAAGGGCGAGAATTCAAAAGGGTCTTGCAGCTGTTATTCTGTCCAATCTCCATGACAACTATTGCTGCCTCAGAACTCACACCAGAATCATGACTCATGAAAATTCCCACATTGATAATATGCTAAAGAATTGCAAAAGCAAATTAAGTTTAGCACAAACGACGTTGGGAACAAAGCAAAATTATCCTGAAAGATAAAAGCAGATAGAAGACAGACAGATTAGATCCATGATTGGTTGCATTTTATTGTAACATTACAGCATCACATGGTTTTTCATGTTAATTGGTGATAGATTCATGTCACTATCACTGAGACCAGCTTTATATTCCAGAATTACTAACTGAATTTAAATTTCATCAACGGTCATGGCAAAATTTAAACTCATGGCCCTACAGTATTAGTGTGGGCCTCAAGCCCCTGAACACAAGTCAAACATCATTACCATCTCCCCTCTATTTCTAAATAGTACTCATGGTCACAAGCTAAGTGACTATGTAAATTCATCTAGTTAATTAACATTTCTTCCACAAATACATGTTTTATTTCAACCTTTACATAATTTGGGTTTGGGGTCTTTAAAAGAGTGATAAATAGATGTACCTTTTTGTGGAATGTGCCATCATTTTCAAAAACATGAATTGTGATTTTTTATTGGCATACATCAAATAAAAGTTATCTATTTTTACATGATTCTCTTATCATTCTGATGAAGACACTGACTCATTATTCAATGGAGTAATGTGGCTAAGTGGAGATTATATTGATCATTGACTGTTGGCAGGGCCTCACTGTGAAAAAAATCAGCTATTGCATTAATCCACATAACAGTGCTTATAACTATTACCTCATGGATGTATGATGCTTTGCAATGCCTTACAGTCATGAAAGGATCTACAGGTGTGCAGTTATTTCTTCCAAAATGTATTTGTGTTTTGAGAATCCAATAATACAATAAGACATTATATAAATAAAATGTTTTTCTTCCTTTAGAAGTAGTTACCTATTTTTCAAAAAAACTTTGAATGGAAGTCCTTCCTGGATTATTAACCCAATTCAAAAGAAGCTGTGGAGCTTAATCATTTGCCATCTAAGAATATATACATTTGCCAGAGTCCTGCAGGTTTGATATGGTTCTTTTCTTTCACTGCAACAAATAACAACTAAATATTTATCCTATGGCATAAAGATATAGGAAATAAACCAGCCAAGCAGTTTCTTGGAGGGAAAGTTCAGTTTGTGTTCCAGGTGAGATTTTTCATCAAAACCCACCAATAAGAAATGTTAACTTTTCATTTTTGGATACTGAGTACACTACTGTGCATGTCCATTATCTCTTTATTTCCAACTCAAAATTTCCAAGATTTTTCCTATTGAACCTATGATTTAATTTGCTACAGTATTAATGCAAAGTGAAAAAATTTAACCCAAAGAAAACAATTAGCAATTTGTTGGGATGAACTAACAGTTCTCAAATGATAATCTTTCCACTATCCATTATAATACATTTGGAGCACATTATAAAGCAATTATTTTGTATCCCAGGGGCTATATTCTGGTCATGTTTAATACCCATTGAAATCACGTGAAAGGAAGTCTTAATTTGATTAATATTTTGGGAATAGACTCAAAGTACCAGCACTTCACAATGAATACTCCATAATTATTACATAGTAATATATATTGGACAGTTATTATACTGGGAAATACATTTTTCACATTTCAGATAAACTGTCTCTGTATGTTATATGAAGAGGACGTACTTATTATTTTCTAGTGCAGTTTGCTTCCTCCTGAGCACAATGTCATGGACACAGCAAAGCTTAGTCAAAACATCATGCCAAAAAATGTGATTATAATGGAATGGAAAGATGGAAGAAAGAAAAAAAGAAAAAAGGAAAAAGGTAAGAAAAGAAAAAAGAAAAGAAGAAAGGAAAGAAAAAAGGAAGGAAAGTGTTTCTTCACCTCAGTTAGACTTGCATCTTCAACGTGATAAGTGACTTCCTTATTTTGCCTATAGCATGCACTGCTCATAATTATTTTTGTTGATCTTAACTTGCCATGTATTTGCTCATTCTGTACGTTTCTTAATGTCCTCCTACATTTGGTTTCAGTCCTTCTCAGTATTGACTATTCCCTTCCATTTTGATGTCAGCTGCAAAAATAAAAATTGTGTTCTTGATTCTCAAGTCCCAGACATTAAGCATTAAACATCAGCAGTCCTAGCAGCAAACTTCGGGCAGCATTACTTCCCAACTTGTGAATAATCATTGTTTATTCCACTCTCTGATTTCTGTCTTAAAGCTACTCCACATTCTCTGTCTTCTCTGTTCAAGTCTAATAACGGGTAGCTCAGCATAGGCCTTTTGAAAATTCAGAAGAATTACATTAACTGCATGTAAATGTCTCATCAAAGAGATCAATCTTTGGCACATATATTGCAGCGGTGCAAGAAAGCAACTCACTACCACCTTCTCAGGAGCCATCATGGACAGATAATAAATGCTGACCAACCAGCTATGCCCATGTCCCATGAATGAAAAAAAAACAAAAAACAGGACTAGAAAACATGGCAGAAAATTAAATAGGGGAGGATTTTGACAAAAGAATAAATGGAGTTTGGAATTTATAAAAAGATGATTACATAAAAAGTGATAGGAAAGCCTGTAATGCTGACTATTGCTTAGTCTGTTTTTTTATTGCTAGATTTTTAAAATTCTTCATTTTATCTATTTACTCTTTTCAGGAGTCTCTGAGTGTTTTGTCCAATTATCTTCAGCAGCTTCATGAATGATCATCCCTCTGTCATAACATCAGAAGTGGGAATGTTAATTGATGATGACACAATGTTTAGCACCATTCACAACTTCTCAGCTATTGAAGCAATTCATGCTCATAAGCAGCAAGATCTATACAACATCATGTTTGGGCTAATTGATGTTAAGTAATATTTGCAGTACACAGGTTCTAGGAATAGGCCATCTCTGACAAGACAGAATCTAAACATCATCTCTTGACCATTAATTTAGACCAGTGCTGAATGGGTGTTGTCATTGAACAGAAACTGAATTGTACTAAACATCTAAATACCATGGCTACAAGAGCACAGCTAGGAACCTTGCAGGGAGCAACATACCTCCTGGCTCCCAAAAGCTTGGCAACCATCCACAGTGCACAACTCAAGAATTTGATGGAATACTCCCCACTTGTCTGGATGAGTGCAGCTCCAAAAATACTCAAGAAGCTTAATACCATCCAGAATAAAGCAACCCACTTGATTAGCATCACATCCACAAACAATGACATCTGCCCACAACATGATGTTGTATAGGTCTTGCTGCTTATGAGCATGAATTGCTTCAATAGCTGAGAAGTTGTGAATGGTGCTAAACATTGTGTAGTGGCACTGTAGTGGCAATGTGTGCTATCTGTAAGTATGACAGAAAATCACCAGACTTCCTTCGGCAGCATTTTTTTTCTCAGTTGCTGTCCTGTGAACTGTAAGGCCTTTCCCTGGAGTGTTCACACAAGTCAGAGCCATAGAGTCATAGAGATGTACAGCATGGAAACAGACTCTTCAGCCAACTTGTCCATGCCAACCAGAGTTCCATTTGCGAGCACTTGGCCCATATCCGTCTAAGCCCTTAATATTCATATACCCATACAGATGCCTGGTAACTAATGCAACAATATCAGCCTCCACCACATCCTCGGGCAGCTTATTCCATACACACACCACCCTCTGCATGAAATATTTGCTCCACAGGTCCCTTTTATGACTTTTCCGTCTCACCCTAGACCTATGCCCTCTAGTTCTGGACTCCCACACCCCAAGGAAAAGACTTTCTGTATTTATCCTATCCATGCCCCTCATGATTTTATAAACCTCTCTGAGGACACCCCTCAGCCTTTGACACTCCAGGGAAAACAGCCCCAGCCTGTTCAGCCTCTCCCTATAGCTCAAGTCCTCAAACCCTGGCAACATCCTTCTAAATCCTTTCTGAACCTTACCAGTTTCACAACATCCTTCCAATAGGAAGGAGACCAGAATGGCACACAATATTCCAAAAGTGGCCTAACCAACACCCTGTACAGCTGCAACATGACCTCCAAACTCTTATATTCAATGCTCTGACCAATAAGGGAAAGCATACCAACACCTTCTTCACTATCCTATCTACCTGCGACTTCACTTTCAAGGAGCTTTGAACCTGCACTCCAAGGTCTCTTTGTTCAGCAACACTCCCTGGGACCTTACCATTAGACTTGTTGAATCTTTAAATAATCAATGCGTATTTTTAACAAGCATTCCTGATTTGAATAGTTTCCTTTTTTTCTAAGAGAGAGTAAGTCTGCTTCTGAATCTAGTTGTTTCTCCTTCAAACTGCTCAAAAGGTTTCCAATCTCTGGATTTTTCTAAGCCAAAATAAATTCTTGATCATTTTAAACCGGGTGCATTTCAATGTTCTCCCTCTGCTGTTGTAAACCACCATAACATAAACAAACTTCCATTAATACCCCAGAGGGTCTCAGAAGCCTACATTCTGACACCTAATAAACAAAGAACAAAGAAAATTTACAGCCCAGGACAGGCTCTTCGGCCACCCAAACCTGAGCCAATCCAAATCTACTGTTGAAACCTGTCGCCCAATTCCTAAGCATTGTATCCCTCTGCTCCCCATCTACTCATGCATCTGTCCAGTCTTTTCTTAAATGAATCTACAGTGCCTGCCTATACTACCTCTGCTGGCAACGCGTTCCAGATACCTAACACCCTCTGTGTAAAGTACTTGCCACATGAATTCCCCCTTAACATTTTCACCACTCACCTTGAAAGTGTGACCTCTTGTTATTGAATCCTGGGAAAAATGGTTTAAAATGATGATTTGGACCAAACTAGAAAATGACCTTGTTCATTATTAAATCCCTTCAAAAGGTATCTGACCTGATACCTTTTAAAATCCAAAGTCCAAAAGATATAATATTAGCATATATAAATCACACAGCTTTTTTCACACATGGGCACTCATTTGTTGTTACATGTTGTTACCTACATGATCAACATTGTGACTAGAATGTGAATCCAATAATTCTTTCCCAGCTATTGGCACTGGACACTCCTGTGAGTTCTCTGTTTACTTTTTAATGTTACATTAAATATATGACTGTTTCTCACAATGAAATTAATGTTTAAAGAGATAACAATGATAGTTCACAAAGGGGCTGAGCTCCTAGTTGAATTTATTTTCTTGACACATTGGTTCAAAATGTTGAAACTTCAGTGCTATAAAGTTCTATAGAAACTTTTATCGGTTGCAATTTCTTAAATAGATTCATTCAGGATTTTATTAAATGAAAGTTGTAAAAATATGTATGGTAACATAACTTTACCTCATGCATTCACTGTCTACAAACATTATATCATTTAGTTAACTGGCCTGTTTTAATGTAACTGTCATGTACATTACCATCACTGAAATGTGCTGCAGGATATTTATGCACTAAACCTGTATTTAACATTATTTAATATTTCGCACTGTCATTTATTGAAAAGAACATTTTCATTGCAGATTTTTTTCCACTTTACATACTTAACATGTCAAATACTATTTGTCCTCAGGCTCTATAAAGACACTGTCAAAAACTGTTTGAACTTACTCCTTAACAATAGCTTATAGATTAATATCTACCATAGATAGTGAGAAACAGTTACCACTGGAGGAAGAATCGAGATCAAGAGGTCACTAGTCTAAGATGATTAGTAAAAGAAGTAGTACTCAATGAGGATTTTTTAAATGGAGTGAGTAGTCAGCATCAAGAAAGCACTGAAGAATGTATGGTGGGAGCAGATTCAGTTGTGATCTTCAAAAGATAATTGAATCACTATCTTCAGCTGTGCAGAGATGTCCTGGAGCTGACATCAAATAACCACAACCATCTTCCTACGTGCCAGAAATGACACCAACTAATGTAGCTTTCCTCCAGTTCCCATTGACTCTGGTTTTGCTTGGACTGCTTGACGCCCCACTTAGTCAAATACTTACTTGATGTTAAGGTCAATACTCTCAAATCAAAACTGGAGTTCAGCTCTTCTGTCCTTGTTTCAGCCAAGGATGTAATGAGGTTAAGTGCTGAATGGCTCTGAAAATGAAAGGGTTGTTCCTTTCCAAGTCTCACTAGCAATAAGCTTACAGTCACTGCTTTGGGCCAGAATTTGTACTGCCCTCTAATGGGCAACCATAAACTGCAATCCTGGAATTAGTTGGTTCCACATTTGTTCACTTAGAATCTCTTTTCTTTGATGTAAATGATGTGCAATCACAATATTGTGCACTTACGCTATTGTTTTAAAAAAAGGGCATAACTATAAACCCAACAGCTATAGGCCAGTCAGTTAAACCTGAGTGACAAGTAAGCTTTTAGCAATGATAATCAGGTACCAAACTTCATAATCATTTGAAGAATTGTGAGTTAATTAAGGAATGTCAGCACAAGTCTATTCAAGGCAAATTGTATTTATCTAACTTGATTGAGATTTCTGATTAGATAACGATGGGGTTTGATTTGGTTAATGTGATTGATGTGTTGCAGCATGGATTTAAAGTTAGTTGAATGACAGGAAATAGAAATAGTGGGATTAGTTGTTTTTCAGACTCCAAGGAGCTGTACTGTGGGGTTCACTAGGGCAGGACTGGGATCACTGATATGTTTGATGCATATCAATGATGTAGACAGAGCATAATTTTTAGAATTTGCAAATGACACAATTTGGAAGTTGTGACCTGTGAGAAAGATAGTGATAGACTTCAAAAGGGTATAGAAATGTTGTGGGCGATAACATTTAATGCAGAAAAGTGATATATTCTGGGAGGACGAATGAAGGAAGGCAATACAAAATACAATTCCACGAACAGAAAAAAATTGAGGTCAAAATATACAAGTCATTGAAGGTGGCAGGGCAGACTGGGAGAAGACATAGGGCATTCTGGGTTTTATAAATAAAGACACAGAGTACAAAAGCAAGGAAGCAATGATGAGCCTTTATAAAATGTTGCTGCATGTGGAATATTGTGTCCAGTTTGGGGCACAATACTAGAGGAAGAATATGAAAGTGAATGAGTTAGAGAGGGTGCACAGAAAATTGATAAATTGTTCAAGGAATGAGGGACTTAATTTATGCAGACAGATTGAAAAAAGACAGGGTTGCTCTCCTTAGAGAGAAGAATGTTTGATCGACATATTCAAAATCCTGAGGGGTCTATTTAGAGTGGATAGAGAGGAACTGATCTCACTAGTAGAAGGTTCTGGAACCAGAGGACACCAATATAAGTTGAATGACACTAGAACCAGCAAAGCATAAGGAGACAAAGACAAATCACTGGAAAATGTCACCAGGTCTGGCAGCATCTGTGGAGAGAAATCATGAGGAGATACCTTTTTTTGCATGGTGGTGGTTAGAATTCAAAATAATTCCAAGTTTTGTATCATCTGGAAATTTTGAAAGTGTGCTTTCTTTCAGCAAATCTAGATATCAAGAAAAGCATTCCGACTGACCCCTGAGGAATCCTACTGTATGAAGTCTGACCCAATTGTGTCTTTCAAAGGGGAATAACACAAACACCTGAGATGAAAGAATTTGATGGAGAGGAGTGGGGCGTGCTACCAGCTGAGTTGCTCTTGCAGAAAGGCAGCATGGACATGACAGGCTGAAGAGCATCCTCTGTGTAACACAAGGAGCATACAGATGGCCTGAAGATCATGAAGCAGGGATTCTTTATTCCACTAGTATCACGACTTAATATACGAGAGGGAAATTAAGATTCAACGAGGAATACTTATATGGAATTAACCCTATAGTTCACATCTGTTTGAGGAAATCTTTTATTTTTCTTTCCCTTTCTCCATGAAGTTGCTTTCTGACAATGATTCTTTATCATCCAAGAAGATAACTTGACTTCTCCAGTTCCCCTACTCAGTGTCCTCCCTTCCAGTTGCCACCTGCTGCTGGAGGTGGTTTGATAGCATCTGTGATGTAATTATTCTATAATTCAATTTGAAATTTTAGGTAGTTACTCACGGCAGCTTAATTGTGTAACAAATATTGTAAGTCACTTTATCAGCCAAATTAATAGCACTGGCCACTTTGACTGCAAAGATTTCTTACGTCCCTGGTTCTTCATCTACAAGTATTTCTTCCAGGAAGTAATGGTTGCGTTCCTTTGTGACCCAGCACACTGTACAAAAATCAATACAGCGTATTACAAATACATTTAAAATGTTGCTGTTATTACGTTATATTCAACACACACTTTAAAAGTTCACATTTTAAAAACAGCGTTCCCTATTCACGCAAATACATTACAGCCAATTCACATTAATGAAAGATGTATTATGCAGAACTACCTGATTTGCCTCACTGGCTGCCTGCATATGAATGATTCAGCCCAATAGTCTATGCTGGCATTTAGTCTCCACTGGATCTTCCTGTCATTATCACATTTTTGGAACATGGGCATCACTGGGTTGACCAGTATTTATTGCCCATCCCAAGTTGCCCTTGACAAGATAGTGGTAAGCTATCTTCTTGGATCTCTGCAGTCCTTAAGCTTTCCTTTATTGATCAGAGCATTGAGTATAGGAGCTGTACAGGACCTTGGTTAGGCCACGTTTGGAATATTGCCTGCAATTCTGGTCTTCTTCCTACCCAAATGACGTTGTGAAACTTGAAAGGGTTCAGAAAAGACTTACAAGGATGCTGCCAGAGCTGAAAAGGCTGGGGCTGTTTTCCCTGGAGTACGGAGTCTGAGAGGTGACTTTACAGAGGTTTATAAAATCATGAGGGGCACAGATAAGATAAATAGACAAGGTCTTTTCCTTGGGGTGGGGGAGCCCAGAACTAGAGGGTTTAGGGTGAGAGGGGAAAGCTATAAAAGGATCCTAAAATGCAATTTTTTCATACAGAGGGGAGTGCATATATGGAATGAGCTGCCGAAAGAAGTGGTGGAGGCTGGTACAATGACAACATTTTAAAGGCATCTGGGTGGGTACATGAATAAGAAGGATTTAGAGGGATATGGCCAAGTGCTGGCAAATGGGACTAGATTAGTTTAGGATATCTGGTCAGCATGAACGAGTTGGACCAAAGGGCCTGTTCCCGTGCTGTACATCTCCATAACTCTATGTTGACTCACAATGCTGTTAGAGGCAGTCAGAAATCACGCAACACCAGGTTACAGTCTAGCAGGTTTATTTGAAACCACAAGCTTTCAGAGCGTAGCCCCTTCATCAGGTGACCTGATGAAGGAGCTATGCTCTGAAAGCTATTGGACTATAAACTGGTGTTGTGTGATTTTTTATTTTGTCCAACCGAGTCCAACACAGGCACTTCCACTTAAAGGAGGAAATTCCAGGACTCCGGCCAGCAACACTGAAGGAACAGCAATATATTTCCAAGTCAGGATGATGAGTTGATAGGAGGGAAATTGCAGTGGTATTGTTCCTCTATATCTGTTGCCCTTTGTCCTTCTAGATGGAAGTGTTCATTTGGAAAGTGCTTTCTAAGGATTTTTTTGTGAATTTCAGCAATTCATCTTGTAGGTATCTGCTACTGAGTGATGGTGGTGAAGGGAGTGGGTGTTTGTGAATCTGGTGGCAATCAAGTTGGTTGCTTTGCCCTTGAGTGTTGCTGGATCTGCCTCCATCCAGGCAAATGGGACATATTCCATCACTCTCCAGACTTGTGGCTTGGGGAATTCAGGAGGTGAGTTACATGCTGCAGTATTCTACCCACTGACCTTCTGAGAAAGGGTCACTGGATCTGAAACGTTAACTCTGATTTCTCTCTTCAACTGCTGCCAGAGCCGTTGAGCTTTTCCAGCAATTTCTGTTTTTATTTCTGATTTTCAGCCTCCGCAGTTCTTTCGGTATTGTGTTGGGTCCCACTGAGGCCATTTGAGTGGGTGTCGTGGTAAGAGGTCGGGGGAGGTATAGTTGGAGGTGTCAGTGATTTTAGTCAGGCGTTCAGTTTAATTTGAACAGATCTTTAATCCTCTAACGTTTCTTGAATAACTATTAGCAGGAAATGAGTGGGAAAGCTCAGGAATCTCCTATCCTGGAGATGCTGTCGTGGATTGCCCAGTGAAATTTCCTTTTCGTTCTTTAAAGGGGTAAACCTCACTTCAGTTCTGTGCCTCTGTTAAATACGATTCTTCGAATGTCGACACCGCCATGAATTTGATCCTTAGTTTTTGTTTTAATTCTGGATGGTATTTCTGAAACAATACCTACTAGATTTCCCACGGAACAGTCAGTTCGGCTTATCAGTTCTGTTGGGATCATTAAAACTATCTACGTGGTTGTAATGATCCACACTACATTGGGGGGAAAAGCAATCGGATCATTTCTTTATTTAAACATATGGGTTAAGTTTATTATCTATTAATTTCATTTCAGAATCTACTGAGTAATGGTCACAAATTATCCAATCCTCCTTATGATGGATTGACCGGAATTAAGTTCTCTATTCTACAGTTCCCTGTTGGATATGTTCTATTTATTACGGCATAAAACCCTATATAAAAACAGACTGCAGAATCAACAGAAGACAGCCGGTAATAAAAATCCTGAGATTGAACCCAGTATGAAGTCAGTGTAATGTACATCCCAGACTGACCGCTAGATTGCGCTGATGGAGTGCCTTTATTTTAACGGCACACTGCCCTGACTCGATTCGGATTAAATATTCCAAATCCCCGCATACTTGCCTTCAACCTCAGCTCTTTGGGAGTGTGGGATGGGGCAGGGATTGTTATACAGTCAAGCAAGTAGTTGATGGTGAGCACCTGTCATTGACGAGTTAACCCTTTGACAGGGCAAACTGTCAGGCTGCAGAAGTTCGCCAAGATTTCAAGCAACGTGTTACAAGCAGGAACAACTCCCTCGAGATGGGTGACCATTCGGCCGGATAAACAGCGCCTATCTTTGAACGTTGGACGTTCAATCGACGTTAAAGTTGAGAAATACATAGGTTTGCAAACTGAAAGTGCCCTTGACTGAGGATGTATTTCATGGCACGTTGTTCCCCATCACCATGGACTGGAGCAGGAGCCAACAGCTTCATTCTCGGTCAAAATTAAATCTGATAAAGTGGACAGTTCCAGAGGAAAGGTGTGGGTCTGGGATAGGCACTGCATCTCATTAAAAATAAAAATCACGAGTGTGTAATCAATCTGAGGCCGGGAATATTGTGTGGCTTTAATCTGATCAGTCTGGGAATTATAGAACCATGGGTTAGCCAAATGGGGAAATGATGGCAATTTGAGCGATTGTCCTCCCCTCTCATTTCACTTTCTCGGTGCTGAGCTTAGTGTGGAGCCAGTACTTTTGCAGAAGAGATGATGCTGCAACTGCGTTCGGTTTAAAGCCCTTTCCTGATGGTCGGTAACATGCATCTATAACACAGAGGAGTGGCAGAGACTCGCCAGGCCGGGTTCAATTGCAGGGGTCATCAATCGGGGTGTCAGTGACAATGGGGAGCTGGACTGTAGTCCCATTCAGAGGCAATATCATTGCTGTGTGTGTGTGTGACTCTCTCTAGTTTCAGAATTACCACGTGGGCGTGTGTTAGAGCCACTGGAGCAAAACCGGGAATCAGCAACATTCCCAGGCTGCAAGGGGTCAGTCGGATTGCCAAATTCACCAGCAAAACCTGAGTCTGGGGCGAGGGAAGACTAAAACAAACAAGCAACATTTAAAAAAAAAACTAAAAAAACCTCTACACGCTCCGAGAAAATAAGAGTGCGGAGAGCCAAAAATGTGTTAACTAACTTGCTCCATCGCCGAGAGAGTGGTGAGGATCGAGAGAAAATAAAAACCCTGTGGGATTTTCAAATCTTCAGTCAGATTTAAGGCGGGAGCGTTTGTCAAATTGGAAGTGACGGTAAGACACGCGTTTCTCATTGAATCTTATTACTGTCCACGAAGGCTTACACTTCGCCAGAGAGCAAGGCATTCGGTGTTTCGTTTTGTGTTAAAAATCCCTTTCCCCTTCCTTGTCTCTGTGCAGGACCCGCTCCTTTTGCCCCTGTCCATCCCTAACACTGGATATATGCGAGAGCCGAGTGAGAGGCAGCACTTCAGAGAGAGCAAGCCAGGATGAGGTATCCCGTTCATCATCCGCTCCTTCTCGTTCTACTTCAATGCTTCCTTCACACGGTGAGTATTATTTACACGGTGCTTTTATTGAGAACTTTTCCTTTAAAAAAAAAACACCAAATCTGAGTGTGTGGGGCATTATTCATTAGTAACCGTTGGGCAGACAGCGCGCCGATCGATACTGTGGAAGTGGCGTTGGTGTGGAATCAGGTTCCTTTGGTACAGTGACTACAGCCCCCCCGTGCTCCCCTGGATGTGAGCGCCCCTCTTTTTTTTAATCCCCCTATTAATGTCAGGAGCTGGTTAATTCTCATGGAGAATGGGACGCAGCTCCAGGATGTCACCTGGCTGCGATTAGTAACTTGGCGTGAAATAGGCGAAAATGGGTCAGATTCTCTAAATGGCCACGTTTAGTGACTGCGAGGGTTTGCTGGAAGTTATTTTCAAATGGTGGGTACACTGTGGAGTGCAGTCCCAATAAATATTGGGTTTGTTTTGTCATGGGCTTCCCGGTTTTGGCAGCCTGACGATAATTATCTGGGAATATTGGTCCGCTCCTTCGAACTGCTTAAGTCGAACCTTCAGTGACTCGGATCTTCCAATCGGCGAAATGTGTTTTACTTTGTTCAAAGACACGGTCGCTGCTAATTCAGTAATGCAACTTGCGGAGATTAAGCACTCTACTTAAGCACTGGTTTCTGATGTTACAGCAAGGAGTTGATTGATTAGGTTTTGAGCAAGCTTATGTCAGAATCTAATCCGTTTTTGGATTGTGTCAGTGTTGTAATGTTTTCTACCCTGGTGCTTTATCACGGCAATGAATTACAGAGCTGCAGCCGAGAGATAAGGGATTCAGTGTTCCGTTCCGTGCCCTTCCATTCAATAAGCTAGCCTTTTGTTCCAATCTTCTCCACACCAAAGTTTCAAATCAAATTGCTTTAAATTGTGAGGAGACTTTTTACAGATAGTGAGGCATCACAGACCGAGGCAATCCTGGCTTTCAAATATTGTCTCCTGGATAATTTCCATGTGAGAAATAAATTACTTGCCGATTTCAACCACGTCCAGTCTTAGAATACGAGCATCCATCACTTTAATTCCAAGGCCAGACATTGTCAAGAGACCATCGAAAACAGCAGGTACACCGTTCCCATTGTCTAACTGGGAAACGACTTCCAGCGTTAGAAAAGGTCGAAGTTCCCGTAGAACTCATTAAATCCAAGGTGCCAGACCTCTTGCCACGTAAGCGTCTCCCAACCATTTGAATTTCTGAAGTGCGCAACATAACTTGCAGCTTTATGGTTTGAAGTTTCCATTTTCCAGGAGTCGTTTGTCCTTTCTAGTTATTTATTTATTGCGCATGGATTCATTAGTTAACGTACAAAAATCGCCTAACGATAATGCTTGCTTTCAGCTCAACGAGATGCTCGCCCGTGGTATATTCTCGGGACAGTTTATCCCGTCGTACAGATAAGGTTGCAGTGATGAATATGCTATTGCCCAGAACTGATGATGCTACAATATTCTAGCTGTTTTAGGCCTAATTAAATGCAACGTTTGAAATGCAAAACCTACAACAGTAGAGTTCTAAATGCGACCGATACATTGCCTGCCGCAGAGGAAGCCAACGGGGTTGGTGTTGTAAAGGTCTTTTTTGAGAACAGTCCAATATTTGTCTACCTGTTCCTTTAGACTAGTAAAGAAGTTGGTGAGGGATATGAAATTATGGAATTCTGACAGGGTCATATTTCATTGACTAAATTGACGATAATCTGACTGCGACTGATGGTTAAATTATACTTCAGCTCTACACTTTTCATGTTTTGAAAATATGTAACTATACAAACAATTTCAGAATTTCTGTACACCATCAAGGGGCTCATTTTCATTTCTCTTTATCAGTGCAAGCGCTAATTAGGCAGTGCCATCCATCCGCAGTCACTTGCAGGCAGATTTATCATGTTGCAGAAATAATTTCTTTCCCAGAGCATTCAAATGAATCTAAACTGCATGTTGGCCCAGAATCATGGTGCCCATTCATCAAACAGTACAGCTAGATGAGAAACTGGTTAATATGTTGTTGCGATGGCCTCCATATTTTCTACATACTAGTAACATCTTGCTTATTCCCACTTCAGACATTTTTCTGAAGCCAACACCCCATTTGGAATGTGATGCTATTGAAGGTGATATCTCATCATCACTGATGCCTTACTGAAGTGGGTGGTTGATGAGTGAATTTTGTATTGGGGAACTATTCAATCATAAGAAAATGAAAGTTGAACCCCAGTACTGCCATTCATGTGGCTTTCAGAGCACAGACTGTTTGGTGATCAGCAACCCCCAGATGCTATCTTACTGACAGTATTTCCTTGTCCTGCCCTCCATTCTGTCAATTAACAAGGCATGGAACTATTTTGGCATATTAGTGTCATCCCAAGTCACTTAATAAAGGACATGAGCAGAAGACCTTTCTGATCATATGGCTTTGTATTACACAGTTCATTTCCCCAAAGTGCATTTTCGGGAGGTAGACCATCTTTCTGCAGTAACAATTGCAAATAATAAGTCTTGAAAGATTGTCTACCTTTGTAAATATACTTGAACAATTATGTGCTTTAACTATTGATTTTTGATATAGATTGTGCTTTTGGGTATAAACTTCAGGCTCTATTTGTCAACCCAAGCTGCTATGAACAATCTCTCCAATTTCTCTGTTCTGTACTCAATTCCTGATAGGTCTGTTAGCAATTTATTTATATTGTGTAATGTATGGCTGTGGATTTATTTAGCATTGTGGAAATCTTTCATCCAATAATCTTTAGAACCTCAAAGCTGACGTGCTAAAATGATCATTTTGCAAGATTTAATATTTGAGAAACAGAATCAATTAATCCTAACATGTTGTGAGTGTACTATGTTGCGATCACACACAGAGTTTCATATGTGTGCGTACCAGAATATACTATTACATCAACTAAATAGCTATAATTCATCAGTTTAGTTTAGGAAACTTGGTCAGCATGGATGTGTTGGACTGAAGGGTCTGTTTCTGTGTTGTATAATTCTGTGACTTCACAATAAAATCAATAGTTTAACATATTTTGATCTAGTGATGAATTTCAAAAGTACTTTTGCAACCAAAATGTTTAATGAATAATTACAGATCGAAGGGTTCAGTTACTGAATCTAAGTCATTCATGAGAAATGAATGAAATACAGTACAAAAATGTTTACTTGTAATTTATTTGCATCTTGGAAAATGTAGGACCACAAAAAGGTGTACTGATTAAAATATGAATGCACTGATTTGTTCAACAGAAAAGTCTAAATGTGTGATCAACAGTCCTGAACAAATAATGTAATAAGGCACTCATTCACATGGAAAATTATGGAATGTTGCATTCATCTCAATATATTTCAGTCGCAAATTTGTAGTACCTTGCCTCTGGTCTTGGATCATGGAAAATGTATTTTAGGGATTATTTTTGAAATATATGGACAATAATACTCCTTTAATAATTCCAACAACAATGAACTGAGAAGATTTCTTGATATTCATAGGTTTTAGCACCCTGGGGACTATTTTCAGATGAGAAAAAAACCAACAGTGAAAATGGACCCTGGTGCACCAAAATCTAGATAATTGGATGTCTTTGAAGTAGTTCATTATCGATGTGTGGCATTTTACATTTTCTTAAAGGAATTTGCATGCAATTTGCATTGCTAGTTATTTGTTATCTGTTGACTTCACAGCAGCAGCTCTGATACAGAACAATGAGGCACTAAGACTGAGCGAAATGGAATATTTTTGTAATAGTTGCCAACCAATCAGAATCTTCCTTTAAGACTAGCTTTAAGCTAATTCTATGATAATTTTGGTCAGGAGCAATGATCATTTGTGCACAGTCTTGTATTGAAAATTGCCCCTATCTTTTGCATCTAACAGCATTTTGTATATCCTGAAGAAGGGCTTATGCCCGAAACGTCGATTCTCCAGCTCCTTAGATGTTGCCTGACCTGCTGCGCTTTTCCAGCAACACATTTTTCATCTTTATGGTCACTATTATTTTACACTATCAATAATCTAACAAGAAAAGGAGCAATCAGAAATGAAGAGTTTCAGAATTTTATTTAAACCAGAGTGATAATCAGTCAGGATCAACATTTTAATATCTACCTTTTCAATAAAACTGAAATATCTAAAAGTCCAATAACAAAATTAATATAATGGAGCTTGCTTGCAATTCATTTTGTGTTTTCTTAGAATTTATTTTGGCATTTACTGAGATAACACAGGCTGAGCTTTCTATTGCAGTTTTGAGATGTAGAAGAATAGCATTGCAGTAGCCTGTTTACATTCCTTTGTTTTCCACCAACATCGTACCACTTGAACAAAAGCATTGTCTTTGCATTATATTGCCTTAAAAATTGCACTCATTAATGAGCTAAGCAGGAATATTACAAAACAGTTTTTTTTAAGAGAGCAGGAGAATCCAGGTTGGTGTAGCTGCATTTTGAATCATTAAACAACAAGGGACTATGACTGACCTGTAAAATGCCAAATCAAATCAGGACATATGACTGATTCTTACAACAGTACCAATAAATTGGCTTTTCATTCCTGATTACACAAGCATTGAACCCTTCAGATAAATCTGTCAAATTTATGAAGGGTTCAATGCTTGTATAATGCTTAAACTCTCAACCATTCTTTAATGCAAGGCAGTAGGCTTGCTTTCATACGAATCCCACTTGTCTTTGACTGCATCGAAGTGTTTTTTTTCTGGTTGAAATCTAACCATATCTGATTATAAATATCATTGATTAGTAAAGGTAAAGCCACCATTGTTCCAATTGACCATTGGGCTGCTCTCATGTTAGAGCTGATTGTGAGAGTCACTACAATTCCAGTAAGGTGGCAGGATTGGGAAAACAGGATCTTCATAGTAACCTCAGCCAATGCGGGAAATGAACACATGCTGTTGGCATCATTCTACTTTACAAAACAGCCATCCAGCCAAGTGAGCTCAGAAATCTTCACCACTTTTATTTCTACATTTAAAGGACTCAGTAAAGAACATTTTCTTTTGTAATGTTTACCCGCTCATGATGTGATGATATTAAAATGTTCCCAAAAATCATTCTTGTATCACTAAGCCCAAGCTATTAATGCTAATAATATGTATTTTTCTTGGCTTTTGAACTGCTTCAGCATAGTATATATACAGATATATTTCTTTTTGACTACCTGCATGTTTGCAATAGAATTGTCTCTTTTCCCCACAACCTCCTACTCTAATCCTGGTGCTTCATGCTAGTTTCATGGTCACTTGTAATCCTCCAGATGAAGTTACAGTTGTTTGCGTGTAAAGTCAAGAGTGTCATCATATGTCAAACCGATTCATATCATTGATATCCACTTCCCAATTCAACATGGTTAGTGGATAACGATCAGGTATTGGAACATTGGCTAAATTTTCTTTCTGCTCCTTTTCTAACTTTGGGGACAAAAGTCATTCGTAGTGCTTCCATACATACTAAAGTTGAGACCATGTGTCAGCAAATATTAGGGGACATAGGTTTAAGGTGAGGTGGGAAGAAGTTTAAAGGAGATGCATAAGGCAAGTGTTATTTTTTTAAGAGGTAGGTGCCTGGAACTGGCTTTTGCCATGACTCTTATCCTATGTTTTATTTAAGAATGTGCAGACACCAATCACTAAGATAAAGAAAATGCCATGTGCTGACTTCCTGATGAAAACAACTTATAAATTGAAACACTTGCATAATTCAGCATCATCAAAATCAATGAAACTTTATAGTTTTATTAACAGTCTCATCAATTGGCAACTACTGAACTCTGTGATGGTGTAAATTGTGTTAAATAACAACGCAGCACATGAAAAGTGACAATTACTCAATAAATTTTGTTAACTTTCCAAATCTCAATGTCAACCCCTCCGTAGCTGGCTACAATAACATACCTGAACTGACGAGTTGTGAAAAGGAAGATAAAGAGCAGCACATCTCCACAAGTTAATGCTTAGTCATCAATTCTCACTAATTTGCAGTGAATCTTAATCAATTTGGTTTAAACCTGCAGTTTGTTTTGATGTAACCATATAAAATAAACATTGATCTGTGTGTTTAAATAATTTTATGATCAACTTCCTTTTTTACGATCACCAGGGTAATGCAGAACAGTTTCTGATCTTGGCTGTGATTGTAAAAGGATGTAAAATGCAAGTAACTATCCAACCACTTTGAGATTCACTGTCACAGAGAATACATGTAAAGGTGATGAAAGCTATAATTGTTTGCACTTTAACATTTTATTTAGGAAGCTACTTGAAGGGTCATTAATTTCAATCAATAATTCAGAGCTACAACAATGGACTCTTAGCAAAAGTAGAATTGAAACTTGGCTCCGAGCTAATTTCCACAGCAACTATAGTCATTTCTTCATGAAGTTATCACTAATCAATAATCAGAAATTAAAACATAGAATAAAATTGGGCCAATTTTTTTTTTCTGGAGCAGGGCATTCCATATTGTGGTTGGTCAGTTAGACTTTAACCTGCACCCAGTTAGACTTCAAAATGAACCATTACCTCTTCTGCCAGTTTCAAGACAGTTTTGTGGGCACAGTGGTTAGCATTGCTGCCTCACAGCGCCAGAGACCCGGGTTTAATTCCCGCCTCAGGCGACTGTGTGGAGTTTGCACATTCTCCCCGTGTCTGCGTGGGTTTCCTCCGGGTGCTCCGGTTTCCTCCCACAGTCCAAAAAATGTGCAGGTTAGGTGAATTGGCCATGCTAAATTGCCCGTAGTGTTAGGTGAAGGGGTAAATGTAGGGGAATGGGTCTGGGTGGGTGCGCTTCGGCAGGTCGGTGTGGACTTGTTTGGCCGAAGGGCCTGTTTCCACACTGTAAGTAATCTTTAAAAAAAAATCTAAAGACATTGAGGGTTACCATTGAATAGACATTGAACCGTTTGCTGTGTGAACATTGTGGATACAAAAGCAGAGGTTAAGAACCCTGCAGCAACTAACACATCTTCTGAATCCCTAAAGTCAATCCACTGTCGACAAGCACAAGTTAGAGGTGTGATGGAAGATATTACATTTGCCTGGAAATCTGCTGCTCCTACAACATTCATAAAGCTCAAGACTATCCAAGACAAAGTAATCCACTTGATAGGCACCGAGGTTTGTTAGAAACTTTCTAAAATCAATGACCATAATCTTGCATAAGGATAAGAGCAGCAGATACATGGAAACACCACCACTTGCAAGTCACCATCCTGACTAAATCTATTGGGCCAAAGTCCACTGGCATCTGTGCTTGAATAATGCATACTGTTACTAATGTATTCATTATTCAATAAATTCAAAAGAAGCATCCTGACTTGGTATTACATTGCTATTCCTTCAGTGTCACTGGGCCAACCTATTGGAACTCCATCTTCAACAACATTATGGGTCTACCTACACTGAATAGATAGCAACAGTTTAACAAGGCCATCTTCTCAAGGCCAATCAAAATCAGGCAATAAATGCTTGCCCAACAATGTCCAAGTCCCATGAATAAATAAAAATGAAACTCTTGGGTGCATAATGTTTTTGGGAGTAAGTTGACAATGGTGTGGTAAGAATAAAAATTCATTTGGGACACTTGTTCCAGAAATAAACTGAGGATGGGCTGATGAGTATGAAATCAGGTATAGAAAGAGACATAAAGCAAGGGAAAGCAAAATGGAATAGAAATAACAGTTATTGAAAGGAGTTACAGCAGGTAGTCATATCTCAGGTAAAAGAAGAAGGTAGATGGGTTACCATCAGGGGACCAGCAGGCAATGTAGGGATCCCCTGTGGCTGTTGCCTTTGACAACAAGTGTACCGTTTTGGATACTGTTGGGGGGATGACTTAGCAGGGGTAAGCAATGGGGCACAGGTCTTTAGTACAGAGTCTGTCCCTGTTGCTCAGAAGGGAAGGGGAAGAAGAGCATAGCATTAGTCATTGAGGACTCCATAGTTAGGGAGACAAACAGGAGGTTCTGTGGGAACGAAAGAGACTCAAGGTTGGTGTGTTGCCTCCCAGGTGCCAGAGTTCATGATGTCTTTGATCATGTTTTCGGGATCCTTAAGGGGGAGGGGACCAGCCCCAAGTTGTGTTCCAGATAGGCGCCAATGACATTTATAGGAAAAAGGATGGGGATTTAAGGCAGAAATTCAGGGTGCTAGGGTGGAAGCTTAGAGTGAGGGCAAACAGAGTTATTATCTCTGGTTTGTTGCCTGTGCTACGTGCTAGCAAGGCGAGGAATGGGGAGAGAGCAGAGTTGAACATGTAGCTACAGGGACTGTGTAGGAGGGAGGGTTATGGATTCTTGGACAATTGGGGCTCTTTCTGGGTAGGTGAGACCTCTACAAAGAGTATGGCCTTCACCTGAACTAGAGGGGTGCCAGTATCTTGTGGGGGGGGTGGGGGTGAAATTTGCTAATGCTCTTCGGGTGTGTTTAAACTAATTCAGCAAGGGGATGGGAACTTAAATTGTCGTTTGAGTATAGACGAGGTTGAGAGTAGGGGGTCTGAAATAAGATTTCAGGGTCACAAGAGGGCACCAGCAAGCAAGAAATTGATCTGAAGTGTGTCTACTTCACGTCAGGAGCATCTGGAATAAAGTAGGTGAACTTGCAGCATGGGTCAGTACCTGGGATTTCAATGTTGTGGCCATTTCAGAGACATGGGTAGAACAGGGACAGGAATGGCTGTTGCAGGTTCTGGGATTTAGATGTTTAAGTAAGAACAGAGAAGATGGTGAAAGCAGTGGGGCTGTGGCACGGTCAGTCAAGGACAGTATTACGACTGCAGAAAAGACATTTGAGGACTCGTCAACTGAGGTGGTGTGAGCTGAAATTAGAAACAGGAAAGGAGAGGTCACCCTGTTGGGAGTTTTCTATAGGCCTCCAAAAAGTTCCAGAAATTTAGAGGTAAGACTCGTAAAGATGATTCTCAATAGGAGCAAGAATGACAAGATAATTGTTATGGTAGACTTCAACTTCCCAAATATTGACTGGGAATACTATAGTTCGAGTACTTTGGATGGGTCAGTCAATGTGTGTCGGAGGGTTTTCTGACACAGTATGTAGACAGGCCAACAAGGGCAACACCACATTAGATTTGGTACTGAGTAATGAATGCGGGCAGGTGTTAGATTTGGAGGTAGGTGAGCACTTTGGTGATAGTGACCACAATTCAGTTATGTTTAGTTTAGCAATGGAAAGAGATAGGTATACACCGGAGGGCAAGAGCTACATCTGGGGGAAAGGCAATTACAATGTGATTAGACAAGATTTACGATGCATAGGATGGGAAAGGAAACTGCAATAGAAATGTGGAGCATATTCAAGGAACAGCTACTGTATGTCCTTGATAAGGATGTACCAGTCAGGCAGCGAGGAAACTGTCAAGCATAGGAGCTGTGGTTTACTAAGTAAGCTGAATATCTTGTCAAGAGGAAGAAAAAGGCATATGTTAGGCTCAGTTAGGGCGATTGAGAGTTACAAGTAGCCAGGAAAGACCTAAAGAGAGAGCTAAGATGAGCAAGGAGGGGACATGAGAAGTTGTTGGCCGATAGGATCAGGGGAAACCCTAAAGCTTTCTATAGGAATATAAGGGATAAAAGAATGACTAGAGTAAGATTAGGGCCAATCAAGGGCAGTAGTGGGAAGTTGTGCGTGGAGTCAGGGGTGATAGGGGAAGCGCTAAATGAATATTTTTTATCAATATTCACACTGGAAAAAGACAATGTTGTCAAGGAGAATACTGAGATACAGGCTATTAGACTAGATGAGATTGAGGCTCATAAGGAGGAGGTATTAGAAATTCTGGAAAGTGTGAAAATAGATAAATCCCCTGGGTCAATGGGAATTATCCTAGGATTCTCTGGGAAGCCAGGGAGGAAAAGGAGATTGCCGAGCCTTTGGCTTTGATCTTTATGTCATCATTGTTACAGGAATAGTATCAGAAGACTGGAGGATAACAAACGTTGTTCCCTTGTTCAAGAAGGGGAGTAAAGATAATCCTGGTAATTATAGACCAGTGAGCCTTCAGTTGTGGGTAAAGTGTTGGAAAAGGTTATAAGTGATAGGATTTATAATCATCTTGAGAGGACTAAGTTGATTAGGGATAGTCAACATGATTTTGTGAAGGGTAGATTGTGCCTCATAAAGCTCATTGAGTTCTTTGAGAATGTGACCAAGCAGGTGGATGAGGGTAAAGCAGTTGATGGATTTCAGTAAGGCGTTTGATAAGGTTCCCCATGGTAG